>NC_090438.1:714151408-714454438 GCF_031143425.1 Pleurodeles waltl
AGCAAGCTCAAATCCATACATGCTTCCATACCTTGCAACACACTTCTACACTGTGCCATTATAAGTTCAAAACTGCCCCAATTTGCAAACGTGGGCCATTATTAGTTCACTAATGAGGCCAATTTTATTTTGTTTTAGGGCTTTTTTGTCCTACCCTGACCCGAGTACAAATATTTCTTCAGATCCTTTCAAAAGGATAGCAACTGGCCATTTGTATTTGGATTAGGACCCTCATCACAAAAGGCCTCTTATTTCTGATGCGCCTGGCAACAGAAATTACCCTCGTTGCCCCGGTAATTCCTCATTTTTAAGGGGACCCTCAGGGTCCCACTTCTAATGGCCCAATACAAATACACTGGTTTCTGTAACTCCAAGGGTGTGGGAAATCCAGGCGATGTTCCCGGCCATTCATAAGAAGGGCTCAAGTGCACTGATAGAATGTTTCCTAACTTAGAGGCCTTGCACGAGAGGCTTTTGCTCTCAGTGATGCTACATAGCACTAGCATGTTTTCTCGGGTGGAGGGAGGGACCTAGGGGAATGATCAAAGCTACTTTTGAGTCGCCCGTTGGAAAGATAACTGGCACTAGACAACTAACCAACTGCCTCAACAACAACTGTAAGTTCTTCTGCACATCTATCCATACATATAACGTACTACAAAGACCTTTAAAAGAATCAAACCCTTTTCACTATCATCAACTTAAGAAATCTATCCGAATAGTGCACAACAAATCACAGTTGTTCAACCGTTCACAACGGATGGATGTAAAACGCCGAGTCGTACAAGAAGGGAGGCCTGATTAAGAAAGTGCTATATCGTAATACTAAGGGGAGAAGGTGCTTCACAAATGTTGATAACATAACATAACACTCTAGTGCAAAGAGTATGCCGGCCAGGGTCCTCTGCTACAAATGTGGCAGAGACCCTGACCATGACGCCTCCATCGCCTGTTCTACTTTGAGTTGGGCAGACTGTCGGGTTTCACCACTGGCGCCCTTCCTGGCTCTGCCGTCAGAGGCTTATGCTGACAGTCTGACATAGTCTGAGCCGTCGATGTAAGCACAGCAGGCTGCCCAACTCTTTTAGAGTGGATGGTCTTTTTTTTCAATCTGGGACCATCCCAGAAAACATGGAGGTCCCAAACAGAGAAAAAGGAAGGACTAATGACGCCCACACCCGGGGGAAAAAATCTAAAGGGTGTCAGGGCCAATAGAAATTGTTTTTTGTAAGTAAACTCCAGCTTCAGGGGTTTGTTTTTGAAGAACCAAAATGTTTGGTGAGTGACTGTCTGACCGGCTGCCCACCAGGCTTGCAGTGCATTCAGAGGACCTGCCGACACGCAAAGAGATCACCCTCAACCTGGCGGCAATCTCTGTATGTAGATGTCCTCTATTCATTAGTTCGGCAGACGTAATGTCCTCCGCTACCCTGACGGACAGAATAAATACTGCCATACTCTAAATCAGGCCCTGAATCATTTCGAATGATTTCAAAATATATGCTCTAATACAGCATGAGACATGCCTCTGGTGACTACATGTTTTGTCCTGGGTGAATGCATGTTCCCGAGAGAACCCAAATCACCAGCTAAGAGCATAACATTGTAAGGCAAACGGCAACAGCAGCCATATGTAAACTAAATGTGCATTTGCATCCTGATCTGTTCAGTCGCCGCCATCTTATCGCTGCCAAAGTGGTTGTGAAGAATAGAATGCAATTGCTTTGTGTATAGTGAATATGGTAAATATGCCCATATTATCTAATTTCGTAGCTCAGCAGTGTATTGCTGGATAAATCAAATCAGGGTGAGCGGCCGTATCTAATAAGCTGGGCCAACACATGAGATGCTTGTGTTCAGGTCTGCACTTTCATTGATTCTCATTTGATTTAAAACAACAGATTTCAGCCTGCATTTGAGCGCTTGCAACATCACCTTTCCCTGTAACATAAATGAAGGCATAACACGAAATTTTAAGGAAGGAAAGGGAAGCTGGAAATAAGAACGATAGAGCATGAAAGAAGGAAGAAAGACAAGGAATCAAAATAGGGGGTGAATGGAATTTGTATTTATCAATTGTATGCATTTGTAATGCAGAACATGTTGCAGATGCCTCTGGGCATCTGGGGGGGATGAATGGTAGAGAAAGGAGAAAGCAGGGAGAGAATTCAAGGTTGTTGGGTTTTTAATCAAATGTTTTAGGGAACATCCAGGGTTTCGTGCGTATTTGGAAGACGAAGCGATTGGAGGTGACCATCAGCTGTTAGAGCAGCTGTTCCACAGGGTTGGTTCAGAAATGGCAAATCTGCCACCACAATAAGGATTTGCAAGAACAAATGTCAAGCAGGTTCATGTTTGAAGAGATTTGCTGTCACCCACCCATCTGAGGGGCGATGCAGAAACAAATGAACTTGGTGAGTGTTGTGTAGAACTTTGCTGGTGACAATTACTGTAGGTTTAATGTTAGAGTAAGCCAAGTCCTAAGTATAAGGGTTAGGACCGGACTTATGGTAAAGAAAGGGGACTGGGGTTGAGGTAAAGTATAGAAAAGGATGCTAGTGTCAAAGCAGGAAACTCTACATTTAGGGAATATACAGTATTGACATATAGTGGCAGTGGAGGTATTTGTGCAGAGGACGCTGAGGTAATGTTTGGAAAGGTAGTGACATGAAGCTTCAGGATAGGTTACATATGGTCTTGTCGATCTGCCTCACAGAGAAGTCAAGCCATCAATTTCGGCAGTATTTGAAGTTTTTGGAGTTTGAAGGAATACGTGGGTTCCAAATAGGAACTTCAGCAGTAATACTTGTTGGCTGTAATGGTGCTGATGTGAGAGTTGGCCAAGAGATGGTTTACGTTCTCGATGCATTTTAATGTAACTGATGAGACCCCTTAACTAATAACAGCAGGGAATGAGGGCTGAAGCCAGTATAACAAATAATGAAACAGGAGAACAAAATCTAGAAATGGAGAGGGCGAGGAGAAAGCTGAGGACACCTGTATTGAGAACACAAAGGTTAACTAGAAAAGTAGTGAGTGGCGAGAGATGACCCCATGGTGGTTTTACTTGTTTCGTCACACCGTAGAAATCTCTTCACTCCAGGTAAATTAGATTAACCTGCGAAAACAAGGGACACCAGGGAGGGAAAGAACTGGGTAGGTGAAGGAAGGAAGAAAGAAAATGTGAGAGTGCCAGAGAGAAAGAGGGAGAGAAGGAAGAAGGGGTGGAAAACTAAAGGAGCAATCAATAAGGAGTCCTAAATAGAGTAGGTCGAGGAAGGAATCAAGAGAAATAAAGGGGTTTAAAAAGGAGAGAGCAGTAACAAGGAGGCAAGACGAGATAGGAAGAGAAAAGTAAAAAAGTGGCAGCGAGAAGAGTGATCTCTTGACGGGTATGTATGTTAGAACATTGATAACAAAAAATCACCTACATAAATATCATAGCCTAAATATTGTTTGCAAAAATATTAGTCTTTTGGGAGCAGATTTTCTATTGGTAACAAAAATGGGTGTCACAATTTCGTAAACAATGATTAGGACATAATATTTTTGTCAGAAGATAGTTAGGCCACGACATTCTACAATACCACAGAGAGAGAAAGAAAAGAGCCAGAGAGAGAACAAAAAAAAAAGTAACAAGAGAGCGAAAAAGAATGGAAAAATGACGTAGTGTGAGGGAAAGAAATAGAGAATGAAAACATTAACAAACGGAATGTGAGACAGAAAGAAAACGTCGAGAATTAGTAATACACAAAGAGAGTGAATAAAAAAACAGCAAAATCCAGAAAGAAAGAATAGGTAGGGATTAAATTGGAGCAGGGAGGAAGGACAGGGAGTAATGAAAGGGATGAGGGAGGAAACGAAGAGAGGACTGAATTGGGGAATGAGGGGAGGGGGCTAAAATAAAAAGAAATGTGAACAAATCCATCAAAAATGTACCAAGTTCAGAAAACTCGAAAATGTCATTTCTCTTCTGGAACACTAAGACAGAAAGAACAAGGAGCTGGTGTCTGTTCATTTACATTTTCCCAATAACGCTTTAGTGGTGTTTGCTAATGTATCATTCATTAACCATCAGCCACTACGAAACGCATACTCTATCTCGCAAAGTGGACATTATTATCGCATTAAATCATTTCACAATATACCTGAGCAGCTCCGCGTGATGGGCCTGGCCTGACTGCGCCGCGATGCCTCGGGGGCGACTCTTCAGCAGTAATGAGATATGAGGTCTGTCTATGATGAATTCGATATTACTCGTGTCACTGACTGCGGACTCTGCGCAGAAGATCTCTCCCCGTTTTTTTTTTATTGCGAAGGAATTCAGGCAAAGCATTATTAACCCAGTAAATGAAGCTCTAAAGACCACGGAGTGTGTCCATTAGAAGACACGGATGCCACTAATCCAATCTCTCTCACAGGGAGCAGGCCTGGTGCTGCAGGCCCACCGCCGAGCCTGGTGTACACCTCCTTTCTCCAGGTGGGACAGACAGAAATTATTTCACCATTTATTATTTTCCAACCCATCATTCTATAACTTTTCCTCCACCACGTGACCTCCTCAAGGGCGATTAAAACAATATTCCAGACACACGGTTGAAAATGGCAGAGGGGAGATTGTGGCACAAGCTATGGGACCTTTAAATATTCATTAGGTCTATTCTAAATATTTTAGGCCACAGTGCTAGAGCGTCTGATGTGTGCAGTGGAGTCCTAAAAAGATGTATTAAGCGTAGCTGAAGTGTGAGAACAGCTCTGCTCTGCATCCAGGCTCCATACGTTTCTTATGAGACAGCATCTTCCCTCTTCTAAAAAGGTTATAAGTCTGGTTTTTCACACAGTACAGATATCCATAAGGCAAAGAAAATACTGCTAATGCGCTTTCCATCTGTGCCCAACCTAGGGATCCTCCCCATTACATTATTTCTTTGGCCTCAATTTTGCTGTGCTTTTGAGACCTAGTAGCAGATTTGCTTCTCCCAATAAATATGGAAGCAATTATATCATGGGAGGCAATACCGAGGACAGAATATTGAAAGTAAAATATTGACTGATAATTCTACATTTTCTGTAACTAACAACACATATACGTACTTGTGCGAAACATATTTCTTCAAGGCACGTATTTGCGGACCTCGAAGTAGTAAATCTATACTTCCCTATACTTACTTTTGGATTTTTTGTCCCTCGATATTCTGTCCTCCATATTCTTGTACCACAATATTTTTGGTGTCGATATTCAGCAGTACAACCACCTGATTTCACATCTAAACCTTATTGAGTTCTAGCTAAAGACAGTTTTAACTGAAAGACAGATCTTTCATGGTGTCATTCGCACCAAAATCAAACACTTATATATGCATTAGAGCAGCCTCCTTCAGACTGAAGAAAGTATTATTTACATTTGAGATCAAGCCAGAGGAATTATGCAGCAGTGTAGGCGCAAATTATGTAGTGAGGTCACTAAATTGAGGAGCAAGAAAAGACAAATTATCCTGCAATAGGGGCATTAAGGGGCAAATGTGGTGAATGTGGCAAATCCATAACTATGGAGAAATTACAGTTACCACAGCATCGCACAATTCCTGAAGCCTTCCTTAAAGGCTATTAAGAGTATTAGTTCAACTTCCCAAATAGTGCTTCTCATTGCAGTGCAAAGACTGTGAAGTCAAGCATACATGCAATGGACTCACGTTTATTATTCTTCAAGTGTTTCAACACTCCTTTTGATGCGTACCAACACTGATTTTGCATGTAATAGTGACTTAGTACCTATATATATTTTTGCGCGTAATTGTGAGTTGTGCTCCTAGAAATGTTTTCAGACTCCTCAAGATGTTGCACGAAGGTGATTTTGCACCTAAATGTGACTATACACCCAAATGTAGTAGCAAAATTCTACTTACTTTGCCTAACTATGGTTTGTGCTACTAAACTCTTTGTGTACTCTTGCCACTTTTATACCAAGGGTCATTTTGTACCTTGACGTGTGCAGTCAGCTAAATGCAATTTCACTCTAATGAACAGCTTTTATGCCTATTGGGACATCTTGCATGTTGTCTCTTTACTATGTGATTTGCACCATGTGACAACAACACTCCTGTTGCGTTTGTGCCAATGTTGATTTTGCGCCCAAATGTGTTTGTCTACCTAAATGTGAAATTTGCTTCTAGATGTGTGTTTTTCAGGCAAACGTGTCTCCACACTTCTGTTGGCATTGCACCAAGGGTATGGTGATTTTCTCCCTAACTGGGATATTGCTCCTAGAAGAAGTACCACAGCACTGTTAATACAATTTCACAAAAGAGCAAAATAAACTACTTAGGCACACACATCTTATATAGTAGACAACTGCATACAGTTACAGTTGTTTGGGTGCTAATTGAAATTCTGGTACACATACCAATATAGAGAAACTATACAAGAACAATAACAATGTATCCTGGACATTAAGAGTCCTGTTTATATTCCGGCAATAGAGATTTTGCATTAAAAACTGATTTTTGTGCCCAAAGGCAGCTATGAAGATAAATGTGATTGTGCTCTTAAACATTTTTTACACTGTTGCTGAGGTTGCATTAAAAGTGATTTTGCACCTCACCTTTGCGGCACATGTATACCTGGGACATCTGACTAGATGTTATGACGGTGTATTGTCCAGTTTAATTGATGCTAGTCCGAGATTGAAGCTGCCCTGAGAAGCCACTTTTGAGGTGAAACACGTTGGCTGCGCTTGTGCAACTTGATATACAACCTGAATAAAAGGCAATCAATTATGGAAAGGTTCTTAGCTTACATTTCAGAATTTCTACGTTTTTCTGTTGCCTCTCTGTCTTTTGTTTAAATGTTTGTAATGTACAGCCAAGGTGCAGCTGGCCTTCAGAGGTTGACAACGGGGTTTTTGGCTATGTGATGGTGACTTCAGGTGGTGCGGCATTGGGTTCCTTGGATGCCATTTCTTGTTCAATATAGTAAAATTAATCGACATACCACACACACCTAGCCATGGCGGGCAACCCAAAAACCTTAATCATGTTCAAATATTATAGTGTCAGACTGGGCACCATTAAAATTGGACTACTTTTTAAATATTAATGGCACCTGGACTGATATCATGTGTACTAGATTAAACATAATTTGTGAGGGCTCTCACACAACACAAAGTAGCGCAAATGGATGTGTCAAACCACTTTCCAATTAAAAATCCATTATCTATACACTACTTATCTACCTATCAGCATCCTATTTATATAGGCAGATGGACGTAACAGGATGGTAATAGACCATACACCCATAGGTTTCCATTTAAACTGAGGTATACTAAAATAGCATGACCTGGCTTTCCATGAAATCCTAACGCCAAATGAAACTAAGTTCAAACAAGGTCAAGGGGAATACGGCATGCTGCTACTATGTGTATGATGTGTGGTTACAGTGTACATCCACAGTTTAGGTGGCTTACTCTTGGATGGCTGTCCTCAATTCAATATTTGCGCTGCAAGATATGCCTCAAGTACACAAAGGACACAAACATTTCTTACAGGGAAAATACTAGCTAAATATACCATAATCAGAAATGTGAACAACACAACAACCGCCATTCAAATGGAAAGGTCATATTCCAGTCCTCAGATATCAACATTTATATTTTAATCTTTTTGATACCATGTAGGCCCTATAAGCTTACACCACAGTCTGGGTAGTGGGTGGGGGAGTCTCAGGATAGTCACTAGTTACTGAACTTCCGGTGCATTAATAGGAGCCTTTTACCTTTGTTGCCACCAGTGCCAGTCTCTCTCAGATCAGTGAGGGGGCAGTATGCAGTCTCTCTGTGAGGACTAGATTTTGGGTGCCCATTCATACATAATAGCCCTGCTCTGGCTTGCAGGCCACTACACATGAAGTCCTTAGCGAATAGATGTGATTGTTGTGTTTACTAAAGTAAAAAAAAAACACATGCAGTCACTATCACAACCTGGTGCGACACTCTTGAGTATCCGTGCACTTTATAAAGCACTATCACTATCACTATTGTCAGGAGCTGAACACCGGAATGAGGGCATGCTTACTAAAACCATGTAGGGGGCATTCCTACCCCAATACTTAGCAAGAATTGTTAACACTGATGCCATTTATATCATCTCTACTCACTATGATGGCACTAACTCATTTTCCTTCACTCCCTTCCTCATCTCATTATCATCAATACACTTAAAACCTCATAGCACGATGCCAGAATACATTATATGAAACAAAGCTGTTTCTGCACGGACATACACCAAAATCCTCTCCATCACCAAATGCACAGCCTTTATATAGATACCACTGCCACATGACCCCTTATTCTTCTGTCAACCAACCTCTTAGTATCGTCAACCTACACCAAACCAATAACAGAATACCTTACCATGAAGGACTGGACCACCCATAGGTATGAATCATATGAGAGTTGTGATGAATCACCTCATACTTCATTACATCACAGGCACTTCACTGTACACTTTTCTTCACTCTCCAAAATGATGTGCTTGACATCAAACTGAAGTTAGATCATCTGCATGGGATGATATACATTGCAAGTTACTCTCTCCTACAAGCACTCTCTTCTCAGAACAATTCTTCTAACCCTCCACCTCCACTTGGACATACCTACTACAGAAGAGCTCAATACACACACTAGCTGAATGCTTCAGACAATTCCTACTTGCACATTACCTATAACACACACCACCCACCCAAATACTCCTGGGCCCATACATCCCACAAAACATTGACATTCCAACCACAATCACAATTCATTTTGGCCATACAAGATCAGAAGCGGAGGAGATGTGGCCTAACGGCCTGAGCTACCAGCTTGGGAACTGAGGAGCCAGGTTTGATTCCCAACATCAGCTCATCATCCTGTAATTCTGGGCAAATCACTTAACCTCCCCAAGCCTACACTAAAACAAAATCTGACCTTATGTAGCATAAGTTGGTGCTCATGCAAAGAGCTCTGATACCTTTGGGTCAAGTGTGTGCCACGTAAACCTGCAAAAAAAAGAAAGTAAAGAAGGCTGATTTCCTCTCAAAACAGAGAACCAGCTCCTACGCATCACAATGAAGCTCCCATTCTGAACTGTGGATGTGTAGCCTCTAATGTAATGTCCCTATCTCCCATAATCCAAGTCTTTGACCTCAATGGTATTGCATCAGAGGCAAGAAAGAGAAACCAGAAAGTAGACCTTCTCCTTCTATGCAACCAGGATTTGGAATAGTATGCCCATTAACATTAGGACCTCTATAACTGTCTACACCATTCCCCTGGACAGATCAGACCTTTTTCAAGCTCAGCATCCCCGTCACGGTCCAAACCATAGCATCACTGCCAGACCAGCCTGCTGAAACTGGAACATCATCACTGATCAGAACTGGAACAGAAGCCTCCCCAAAGCCATCAATAATTTCAGCAATTGGATCACTTCCTGCTGCAACTCCCTGGCCCCCTCAAACACAGCAATATAACAAGATCCAGGCCCCAGGCCATCTGGTACACAGAGGAACTCAGATGGTTGAAACACCACTGCAAACAACTTGAGCACAAATGGAGAAGGAGCCAGGACAATGCAGATAGGAGCACTACAATCCACCCTTAGATACTACCACCAAGTGACCTTGATGACCAAATGTGCTGCTCTGACAAGCCGCACCAATGCCAGCACCAACAGAAGCAAAAAAATCTTCACCACTGTGAAACAGTTCACCTAGCTAGTGGCTGACTCCAGTTCCATCATCTCATAGCTGGACCTCTACAACGATCTTTCTCAGTTCACCATCAACAAAACCACCTCAATTTACAGCAACTTCAATATGCAGCTGGACTTGATGGACTTCACCAAACATTTCCAATTCTTATCCAAAGGAATAATGCTAACGACATGGCTCATCATCACCCCAGAAGTAACTGCCGCAGCCATGATGTCCGTCCACTAAAGGGCCCTATTGAACCTCCAGAAAACTGCAGCCCATCAGCACCATGCTCACACCCATTCAGAATACCTCTATCTCTCCTGTCACCTTTCCAGATGCTTGGAAACATGGGCCTATTCTCCATTTGGTGAACAAACCCTCTGCGGACCCTTCAAAGCTCGCCAATTTAGATTGATCCCTTTGCTCCCATTCCCAGCCAAGGTCTTAGAGAAAGTCATCAACAGACATCTCACTGAATAGCTTAACGGCCACCAACTCCTGGATACCACTCAGTCTGGTTTCAAACCCAACCACAGCATATTGTCACTACAGTTGACATCTGCATGACTCTGGGTGGAGGAGACATGGTGGCCCTCAACTTCCTGGATCTCTCTCAGCATTTAACACAGTCTTCCACCCGATGCTCATTCAACACCTCACAACATCGGTATCCAAGAATACGCCCTCGAATAGATCTGCTCCTTCAGTACTAGAAGGACTCAGTCACTCACCCTGGTACCATACATCCTGGATGCCTGTGACCTCATCTGTGGAGTTCCGCAAGGATCCTCCCTGAGCCCGACCCAATTCAGTGTAGACATGATCCCTCTACCAAGCATCATCTGCTCTCACAACATTAACATCCTCTCCTATGCTGAAAACACACAACTCTTCTCTCCCTCGCATAGAAGACCCCCAGTACTGGAATCAAGTTCAATGCCTGCAGACTGAAATCGCCCACTGGCTGGATGAAAATTTTTACATAGTGCTTGTGTTGCCCTTTAAGGAACGTTTACTATGCCATGCATAGTTACCTTGCATGGCTCAGGATGGCATAGTAAATCTGGAGTAATGTAAGGCATCGCAAGTTTCTGCCTTGCGTTACTCTGCACTGGGAAGCCATGTCATGGGTGGAGCATGGGTGTTCCCATGCACCCACCCATGGTTTTTGACACATTCCCTGGTCTAATAACAATAGTAAACTTGGGAATCTGTCAAAATGCTATGCCTTACCACAGGAGACCTCAGGAGGAGAAACAGAAAGAAGAAAAAGCCTGAGAGGGTGAATTATCTACGGGAAGGTACCCTTTCTTGCACATAAAGAATTCTATCTGCAAAGCAGGTAACCTTGCTCAAAGATGCGAAGGTGCCTGTGTTGCACCTGGCAGCCAGTAGTGCACCAATGGAGAGAGAGAGAAAGCAGGAATACACAATATCTTAGTACATATGTCACATACCTGCCCCTCTCAATTTGACACAGCGCCACACAGCAAGTTGTCTTGCTGCATTGTGGTGTATCAAATGTTAGTAAATCTGCCTCCAGCCATCTAAAGCTGAAGATCGACAGGAATGAAATTATGATATTTGTGAAGAGCACATCGCTGTGGGACTCCATCTTGTGGCCAGCAGAGCTAGGACTGACACCCACCCCCATCACCCATGCCCAAAACCTTGGGATCAGCACTGAGAGCAAAGTCAACATGACCACCCAAGTCAATGCTGTCACCATCTCATGCTTCCATACCCTGAAGATGCTGAGGAAGAATTTCAAATGGCTGCCAGTTCAGCACTTGGAAAACCGTCACACACACCCTGGTCACAAGCAAGCTGGGCTGGACTATGGGAACTCTCTCTTTGCTGAGATCAACAAAAAGCTCACTAGAAGGCTGCAGACCATTCAGAACTCAGTGGCCAGAAGCACCCGCAACATCTTACACCGCACTCACATCAACCGCATCTAAAGCAGCTCCACTGGCCCCATGTTCACAAATTAGTACAGTTCAAACTACTCACCCACACTTTCAAGGCACTACATCACACTGACACAGCATACCTCAACAATTGCATTTGCTTTCACAAACCTTCCAGATTCCTCTGTTCATCCAGACTCCTACTTGCACACATCCTTCTTATATGGAAAACCATATCTGGTAGTTGAAACTTTGCTTACATCATTCACTAGACATAGAACGACCTACCGCTACACATAGGAGCCTACTCCTCACTTCTTGGATTCCACAAAAAGCTTAAGATCTGGCTCTATAGAGTAGGTCCACTAGGCCCTAGATGTGGCTAGACGCACACCTGCTCAGTGCCAGGATACCATCCCGGTTGATGGTGCAGAATAAAAATCTGCATAACATAACATAACAAGCATCCTCTTGGGGTCTTGCTTATTGTTCAGTGTTCCATTGATCCTGAAGGGCTAATCTCGCCTGGTCTTGAAATAAGCTGGACAAAGAGACTGTTCAGGTCTCTAAAAGAACCCAGAGGTGCAGACCCACACTTTAGCAGATTGCCTGTTGCAAACTTTGATCAGGTCCTTTCTTTGGTGAAGAAGGGTAATGAGCCTCAAAGGCCTGATAACCTCTGATTCAACGACACCTGAAAACTGAGAGACTTGTGGTATGACAGGCTGGTCATATTTGAGGCACTCATTTCTCAGAAGCTGATCAATCAGCTTAAAATGAGAAACAGTGTAGATTGTCTTTCAGTTCCCAATCTCAACAATATGCCTTCTTAAGGTACTCTATGATCTGGCCAACCCAAGGAGCTCCAGTACTGCCATTGTCCACTTTTCAGGAATTATTTGACAAGTTTCCTCAGTTATCCCCTGACAAGTTAGAGATTATTTACTGTAGCATGAGTCTGGATGTAGGCAATCTTACTCCACCTATTAGCTACAAGTATGGGAAATTAATGGTGGGGATGATATAAGAAAGGTCACTAGTGATGACTGTACATGTTTCCTTAGCACTATATTCCTTGGTTCAGTTGATGATGTTACCCTGTGTTATAAATTCTAGGGCTGTCAGACTCAAGTCACTACTAACCTGTATATCTGGCTATTGCCATAGGAATGATGTGGACACCTTGAACAGTGCCAGATATGTCCAAGGTGGTGGAGGAGGGGGAAAAGGGATAAGGATATGTAAGAAATAATTCAAAAGATATTGTCAGTTTGTAATCACACAGCTCATCTATTCATATGCAGGTTCAGTTGGGTTTTCTGCAGTCTTCCATAAGTGACATATTTTTATACTACGCAGAACAAAAAACTACTGATACCATCTGCTCCTACATCACCTTAAAATGCATGCAGTGTTTTTCATTGTCATTAATTTTTCATGAATGGTAACATTCTACAGGAAATGAAATATATACAAGATTTACCTTAGTAACTGATGTACTATGGTAAATATTCAACATATCAATAGCACTGTAGTTTTATCTTTTTAGAACCCAAAGAATCATCATGAGACTAGCTTTGATCCAATGTCCCATAGCAGCTGTTAATGCTCCACAATTTGAGACACTGATAGAAAATATAGGTTTACAGAGGATTTGCATACAAAACTACTGAGACCCAAGAGACTGTTGTTACAATACAACTTTAATGTGGTGACAGAATCCCAGTATGCAGGTGCAGGGGGCAGTACAGGTGCCCAACAGGAGTCACACAGTCCAAACAAGTAATGTCTAATTTCCCCAGCTATCACTAACCTGAGGCCTCTGAATACAGTGCAGCAGGAGTTCCAATAATAAGCATGTAATTTAGTCCTTGAAGTGACACTGTAGAAGGAATTTCAAGAAGTGCCATGAACTGAAAACCTCTTGGAAGGTGGTCTAGAGATCTGGCTTGAATATAATCACAACAGGAGAACCAGGAACCATGGTAAACAGTGAAGCAGCAGATGAACACAGGTGCAGAGCAGAGTACAAAAAGAGACTTCCTCTCAACCATTGGGATAAATCCAAGCATCTAGCCATGACCTGGGAGTGACTTTTATAGGCTTCAGGATCCTCAAATCCTGCAGTAGATCCTTGAATACTGTGGTAGATCTCCAAAACCTGGGATCTTTAAATCCTGCAGTACAACTTTGAATCCTGCAGAAGCGTGACACTGAGATGAGGCTTACAGTCATGGCTTCTGGGGTACCTGCATGGGAACAGATTGGATTGTGCTGGTGATGGGGGTGGAGGTAATGTCTGGACAGTACACATGTGATAACTACAATCCTGGGTGATGTGACTCCTATCATGCTGCAAGCATGACATCCTGATTGGGAATGACCTGAGCAAGGGGTGGAAGGAGTGTTCAATAATGCCAGGGACCACAGTTGGATAGGAGTACAGGTGAGCATGTGTGACAAGCCGTAACAAGAGTCAACTTAGTCCTACCAGTGGGGTCCTTATAAAATGCAGTTCCACCAGAGTCCTGATGGAATGCCTCAAAGAAAAGATACCTGGGCACTTTCCTAAAAAGCCCAGCATAGATACACACACCAAATCTAATTATTGACCTCCTTCCCTATTCCCATCTGTAGGAAGTTGGCTCTGTATGCACTATTTCAAAGTAAGGAATAGTATGCACAGAGTCCAAGGGTTCCCCTTAGAGGTAGAATAGTGTCAAAAAGAGATAATACTAATGCTCTGTTTTGTGGTAGTGTGGTCGAGCAGTAGGCTTATCAAAGGAGTAGTGTTAAGCATTTGTTGTACACACACAAGCAATAAATGAGGAACACACACTCAGAGACAATTCCAGGCCAATAGGTTTTTGTATAGAAAAATATCTTCTCTTAGTTTATTTTAAGAACCACAGGTTCAAGATTGACATGTAATACTTCAAATGAAAGGTATTGCAGGTAGGTGCTTTAGGAACTTTGAATTAGCAAAATAGCATATACAGTTTTCACATAAATCACATATAGCTATTTTAAAAGTAGACACAGAGCAATTTTCAACAGTTCCTGGGGGGAGTAAGAGTTTGTTAGTTTTTGCAGGTAAGTAAACCACCTACGAGGTTCAAGTTTGGGTCCAAGGTAGCCCACCGTTGGGGGTTTAGAGCAACCCCAAAGTTACCACACCAGCAGCTCAGGGCCGGTCAGGTGCAGAGGTCAAAGTGGTGCCCAAAATGCATAGGCTTCAATGGAGAAGGGGGTGCCCCGGTTCCAGTCTGCCAGCAGGTAAGTACCCGCGTCTTCGGATGGCAGACCAGGGGAGTTTTGTAGGGCACCGGGGGGGACACAAGTCCACACAGAAAGTACACCCTCAGCGGCACGGGGGCGGCCGGGTGCAGTGTGCAAACAAGCGTCGGGTTTGTAATAGAAAGCAATGGGAGACCAAGGGGTCTCTTCAGCGATGCAGGCAGGCAAGGGGGAGGTTTCCTCGGGGTAGCCACCACCTGGGCAAGGGAGAGGGCCACCTGGGGGTCGCTCCTGCACTGGAGGTCGGATCCTTCAGGTCCTGGGGCAACACTGGCTACTCACGGTCTCGCAGTCGCCGGGGAGTCCTCCCTGAAGTGATTGTTCTCCACAAGTCGAGCCGGGGGCGTGGGGTGCAGAGTGCCAAGTCTCACGCTTCCGGCGGGAAACGCGAGTTGTTTCAAAGTTGCTTCTTTGTTGCAAAGTTGCAGTCTTTGGTGAACAGAGCCGCTGTCCTCTGGAGTTCTTGGTCCTTCTAGATGCAGGGCAGTCCTCTGAGGATTCAGAGGTCGCTGGTCCCTGTGGAAGGTGTCTTTAGAAGTGGGGAGACAGGCCGGTAGAGCTGGGGCCAAAGCAGTTGGTGTCTCCGTCTTTTCTGCAGGGTTTTTCAGCTTAGCAGTCCTCTTCTTCTTAGGTTGCAGGAATCTGAGTTCCTGGGTTCTGGGGAGCCCCTAAATACTGAATTTAGGGGTGTGTTTAGGTCTGGGGGGTTAGTAGCCAATGGCTACTAGCCCTGAGGGTGGCTACACCCTCTTTGTGCCTCCTCCCTGAGGGGAGGGGGGCACATCCCTAATCCCTATTGGGGGAATCCTCCATCTGTAAAATGGAGGATTTCTAAAAGTTAGAGTCACCTCAGCTCAGGACACCTTAGGGGCTGTCCTGACTGGCCAGTGACTCCTCCTTGTTTTTCTCATTATCTCCTCCGGCCTTGCCGCCAAAAGTGGGGCCGTGGCCGGAGGGGGCGGGCAACTCCACTAGCTGGAGTGCCCTGGGGTGCTGTAACAAAGGGGGTGAGCCTTTGAGGCTCACCGCCAGGTGTTACAGTTCCTGCAGGGGGAGGTGTGAAGCACCTCCACCCAGTACAGGCTTTGTTACTAGCCACAGAGTGACAAATGCACTCTCCCCATGTGGCCAGCAACATGTCTGGTGTGTGGCAGGCTGCTAAAACTAGTCAGCCTACACGGATAGTCAGTTAAGGTTTCAGGGGGCACCTCTAAGGTGCCCATCTGGGGTGTATGTTACAATAAAATGTACACTGGCATCAGTGTGTTTTTATTGTGCTGAGAAGTTTGATACCAAACTTCAAAGTTTTCAGTGTAGCCATTATGGTGCTGTGGAGTTCGTGCATGACAGACTCACAGACCATATACTCTTATGGCTACCCTGCACTTACAATGTCTAAGGTTTTGCTTAGACACTGTAGGGGCATAGTGCTCATGCACTTATGCCCTCACCTATGGTATAGTGCACCCTGCCTTAGGGCTGTAAGGCCTGCTAGAGGGGTGACTTATCTATACTGCATAGGCAGTGTGAGGTTGGCATGGCACCCTGAGGGGAGTGTCATGTCGACTTTGTCGTTTTATCCCCACTAGCACACACAAGCTGGCAAGCAGTGTGTCTGTGCTGAGTGAGGGGTCCCCAGGGTGGCATCAGATATGCTGCAGCCCTTAGAGACCTTCCCTGGCATCAGGGCCCTTGGTACCAGTGGTACCAGTTACAAGGGACTTACCTGGATGCCAGGGTGTGCCAATTGTGGAAACAAAAGTACAGGTTAGGGAAAGAACACTGGTGCTGGGGCCTGGTTAGCAGGCCTCAGCACACTTTCAAATCAAAACTTAGCATCAGAAAAGGCAAAAAGTCAGGGGGTAACCATGCCAAGGAGGCATTTCCTTACACAACCCCCTCACCCCCCAAACGAAAGAGGATGAGACTATCCTTTCCCAAGAGAGTCTTCATTTTCTAAGTGGAAGAACCTGGAAAGGCCATCTGCATTGGCATGGGCAGTCCCAGGTCTGTGTTCCACTATAAAGTCCATTCCCTGTAGGGAGATGGACCACCTCAACAGTTTTGGATTTTCACCTTTCATTTGCATCAGCCATCTGAGAGGTCTGTGGTCAGTCTGAACTACAAAGTGAGTACCAAAGAGGTATGGTCTCAGCTTCTTCATGGACCAAACCACAGCAAAGGCCTCCCTCTCAATGGCACTCCAACGCTGCTCCCTGAGGAGTAACCTCCTGCTAATGAAAGCAACAGACTGGTCAAGGCCATCATCATTTGTTTGGGACAAAACTGCCCCTATCCCATGTTCAGAGGCATCTGTCTGCACAATGAACTGCTTGGAGTAATCTGGAGCTTTAAGAACTGGTGCTGTGCACATTGCTTGTTTCAGGGTGTCAAAGGCCTGTTGGCATTCTAGAGTCCAGTTTACCTTCTCTGGCATTTTCTTGGAGGTGAGTTCTGTGAGGGCTGTCATTATGGATCCATATCCCTTCACAAACCTCCTGTAGTACCCAGGTTAGCCAAGGAATGCCCTGACTTGAGTCTGGGATTTTGGAGCTGCCCAGTCCAGAATAGTCTGGATCTTAGGCTGGAGTGGCTGAACTTGGCCTCCACCTACAAGGTGACCCAAGTAAACCACCGTTCCCTGCCCTATCTGGCATTTGGATGCCTTGATAGAGAGGCCTGCTGATTGCAGAGCCTTCAAAACCTTCTTCAGGTGGATCAGGTGATCCTGCCAGCTGGAGCTAAAGACAGCAAAATCGTCAAGATAAGCTGCACTAAATCAAATCAAATCAAATCATTAACATTTATAAAGCGCGCTACACACCCGTGCGGGTCTCAAGGCGCTAGGGGAAAGGGGGGGTTACTGCTGCTCGAATAGCCAGGTTTTTAGGAGTCTCCGGAAAGCGGAGTGATCCTGGGTGGTCCTGAGGCTGGTGGGGAGGGAGTTCCAGGTCTTGGCCGCCAGGAAGGAGAAAGATCTCCCACCCGCCGTGGAGCGGCGGATGCGAGGGACGGCAGCGAGTGCGAGACCAGAGGAGGCGGGTGGGGACATAGAAGCTGAGGCGTCGGTTGAGGTATTCCGGTCCCTTGTTGTGGAGGGCTTTGCGTGCGTGGGTGAGAAGTCGAAAGGTGATCCTTTTGCTGACTGGGAGCCAATGCAGGTGTCTCAGGTGTGCGGAGATGTGGCTGTTGCGGGGTACGTCGAGGATGAGGCGTGCCGATGCGTTTTGAATGCGTTGCAGGCGATTTTGGAGTTTGGCTGTGGTCCCGGCGTAGAGGGTGTTGCCGTAGTCCAGGCGGCTCGTGATGAGGGCGTGGGTCACGGTTTTTCTAGTGTCGGCGGGGATCCAACGGAAGATCTTGCGGAGCATGCGGAGAGTGAGGAAGCAGGCGGAGGACACGGCGTTGACTTGCTTGGTCATGGTGAGAAGAGGGTCCAAGATGAAGCCGAGGTTGTGGGCGTGGTTTGTGGCGGTCGGTGCGGTGCCGAGGGCCGTGGGCCACCAGGAGTCGTCCCAGGCGGACGGGGTGTTGCCGAGAATGAGGACTTCTGTTTTTTCAGAGTTCAGCTTTAGGCGGCTGAGCCTCATCCAATCTGCGACGTCCTTCATACCCTCTTGTAGGTTGGTCTTGGCGCTGGCGGGGTCCTTGGTGAGGGAGAGTATAAGTTGGGTGTCGTCGGCGTAGGAGGTGATGATGATGTCGTGCTTGTGAACGATGTTGGCGAGGGGGCTCATGTAGACATTGAAGAGTGACGGGCTGAGCGATGAGCCTTGAGGTACGCCGCAGATGATCTTGGTGGGTTCTGAGCGAAACGGAGGGAGGTAAACTCTTTGGGAACGGTTTGAGAGGAAGGAGGCGATCCAGTCCAGGGCCTGGCCTTGGATCCCGGTGGAGCGGAGGCGGGTGATTAGGGTGCAGTGACATTTTTTACGGTGTCTAAAGGATTCCAAGCCAGCAAGGACTTGATTCACCAACTTTTGGAAGGTGGCAGGGGCATTCTTTAAACCAAAGGGCATAACAGTAAACTGATAATGCCCATCAGGTGTGGAGAATGCTGTCTTTTCTTTTGCTCCTTGTGCCATTCTGATTTGCCAGTACCCTGCTGTTAAGTCAAAGGTACTTAAGAATTTGGCAGCACCTAATTTGTCAATCAGTTCATCAGCCCTTGGAATGGGATGGGCATCTGTCTTGGTGACAGAATTAAGTCCTCTGTAGTCCACACAAAACCTCATCTCTCTCTTTCCATCTTTGGTGTGAGGTTTGGGGACTAAGACCACTGGGCTAGCCCAGGGGCTGTCAGAGTGCTCAATGACTCCCAATTCCAGCATCTTGTGGACTTCCACTTTGATGCTTTCCTTAACTTGGTCAGACTGCCTGAATATTTTATTTTTGACAGGCATGCTGTCTCCTGTGTCCACATCATGGGTACACAGGTGTGTCTGACCAGGGGTTAGGGAAAAGAGCTCAGCAAACTGTTGTAGGACCTTCCTACAGTCAGATTGCTGTTGGCCAGAGAGGGTGTCTGAATAGATCACTCCATCAACTGAACCATCTTTAGGGTCTGTGGAGAGGAGATCAGGTAGAGGTTCACTCTCAGCTTCCTGATCTTCATCTGTTACCATCAACAGATTCACATCAGCCCTGTCATGGAAGAGCTTGAGGCGGTTCACATGGATCACCCTCTTGGGGGTCCTGCTAGTGCCTACGTCTACCAGGTAGGTGACCTGACTCTTCTTTTCTAGTACTGGGTAAGGGCCACTCCATCTGTCCTGAAGTGCCCTGGGAGCCACAGGCTCCAAAACCCAGACTTTCTGCCCTGGCTGAAATTCAACCATTGCAGCCTTTTGGTCATACCAAAACTTCTGGAGCTGTTGGCTGGCCTCAAGGTTTTTGCTTGCCTTTTCCATGTACTCTGCCATCCTTGAACGTAGGCCAAGTACATAGTCCACTATCTCTTGCTTAGGCTCATGAAGAGGTCTCTCCCAGCCTTCTTTCACAAGAGCTAGTGGTCCCCTTACAGGGTGGCCAAACAGAAGTTCAAAGGGGGAAAACCCTACTCCCTTCTGAGGCACCTCTCTGTAAGCGAAAAGCAGACATGGCAAGAGTACATCCCATCTCCTTTTGAGTTTTTCAGGGAGCCCCATGATCATGCCTTTCAATGTTTTGTTGAATCTCTCAACAAGACCATTGGTTTGTGGATGGTATGGTGTGGTGAATTTGTAAGTAATCCCACACTCATTCCACATGTGTTTCAGGTATGCTGACATAAAGTTGGTACCTCTGTCACACACCACCTCCTTAGGAAAACCCACTCTGGTAAAGATACCAATGAGTGCCTTGGCTACTGCAGGGGCAGTAGTCGACCTAAGGGGAATTGCTTCAGGGTATCTAGTAGCATGATCCACTACTACTAGTATGTATAGGTTCCCTGAGGCTGTGTGAGGTTCAAGTGGACCCACTATGTCCACACCCACTCTTTCAAAGGGGACCCCCACCACTGGAAGTGGAATGAGGGGGGCCTTTGAGTGCCAACCTGTCTTACCACTGGCTTGACAGGTGGCACAGGAGACACAAAACGCCTTGACCTTCTGGGACATGTTGGGCCAATAGAAGTGGTTGACTAGTCTCTCCCACGTCTTGGTCTGTCCCAAATGCCCAGCAAGAGGAATATCATGGGCTAAGGTCAGAATGAACTCCCTAAACTCCTGAGGCACTACCACTCTCCTAGTGGCACCAGGTTTGGGATCTCTTGCCTCAGTGTAAAGGAGTCCATCTTCCCAATAGACCCTATGTGTTCCTGTTTTCTTGCCATTGGACTCTTCAGCAGCTTGCTGCCTAAGGCCTTCAAGAGAGGGACAGGTTTCTTGCCCCTTACACAACTGTTCCCTTGAGGGTCCCCCTGGGCCTAGGAGCTCAACCTGATAAGGTTCTAACTCCAGAGACTCAGTTCCCTCAGAGGGCAGAACTTCTTCCTGAGAAGAGATATTCTCTTTTTCTTGTTGTGTTGCAACTGGTTCCCCAGTTGTCTTTCCTTTTCTCTTGGTAGGTTGGGCCCTTTTTCCAGGCTCCAACACCACTTTTTCACCCTGAGCCTTGCACTGTGCCCTTGTCTTGACACACACCAGTTCAGGGATACCCAGCATGGCTGCATGGGTTTTCAGTTCTACCTCAGCCCATGCTGAGGACTCCAGGTCATTTCCAAGCAAACAGTCTACAGGGATATTTGAGGAGACCACCACCTGTTTCAGGCCATTGACCCCTCCCCACTCTAAAGTTACCATAGCCATGGGATGTACTTTAGTCTGATTGTCAGCGTTTGTGACTGGATAAGTTTGTCCAGCCAGGTATTGACCAGGGGAAACCAGTTTCTCTGTCACCATGGTGACATTGGCACCTGTATCCCTCAGGCCTTCTACACTTGTCCCATTAATTAAGAGCTGCTGCCTGTATTTTTGCATGTTAGGGGGCCAGGCAGCCAGTGTAGCTAAATCCACCCCACCCTCTGAGACTAATGAGGCTTCAGTGTGAAACCTGATTTGCTCTGGGCACACTGTTGATCCCACTTGGAGACTGCCCATTCCAGTGGTAGCTGGAGTAGAGTTTGAAGTGGAACCTTTCTTGGGACAGGCCTTGTCTCCAGTTTGGTGTCCAGGCTGATTACAGCTACGACACCAGGCCTTTTTGGGATCAAAGTTTTTACCCTTGTACCCAAAATTGGATTGTGAAGAGGCTCTGGGCCCACCCTCCTGTGCAGGTTTTTGGGGGCCTGTAGAAGACTCTTTACTATTTTTCCCTTTGGATGTCTCAACACTCTTCCCCTGAGGAGGCTTTGTGACCCCTTTCTTTTGGTCACCCCCCTGTGGAAGTCTTGGTCACCCTAGTCTTGACCCAATGGTCCGCCTTCTTTCCCAATTCTTGGGGAGAAATTGATCCTAGGTCTACCAGATGCTGATGCAGTTTATCATTTGAACAATTACTTAACAGGTGTTCTTTCACAAATAAATTGTACAGCCCATAATAATCATTTACACCACTGCCTTGAATCCAACCATCCAGTGTTTTTACTGAGTAGTCAACAAAATCAACCCAGGTCTGGCTCGAGGATTTTTGAGCCCCCCTGAACCTAATTCTATACTCCTCAGTGGAGAATCCAAAGCCCTCAATCAGGGTAGCCTTCATGAGGTCATAGGATTCTGCATCTTTTCCAGAGAGTGTGAGGAGTCTATCCCTACACTTTCCAGTGAACATTTCCCAAAGGAGAGCACCCCAGTGAGATCTGTTTACTTTTCTGGTTGCACAAGCCCTCTCAAAAGCTGTGAACCATTTGGTGATGTCATCACCATCTTCATATTTAGTTACAATCCCTTTAGGGATTTTCAACATGTCAGGAGAATCTATGACCCTATTTATGTTGCTGCCACCATGGATGGGACCAAAACCCATCTCTTGTCTTTCCCTTTCTATGGCTAAGAGCTGTCTCTCTAAAGCCAATCTTTTGGCCATCCTGGCTAGCAGGAGGTCATCTTCACTGAGGCTATCCTCAGTGACTCCAGAGGTGCTGGACCTTCCTGTGAGGGACACAGCATGTCTGACTATCACAGTTGGAGTCAGGGCTTGAGGAGCCCTGTTCTCCTAACTAGGACTGGAGGTGGAACTTCCTCCACATCACTAGTTTCTTCCTCTAGGAGGTCATCCTCAGAGGGGTTGTCTTTGGCAAACTCTGCCAACAGCTCCTAGAGCTGTAATTTGGTAGGGTTTAAACCAGCTTTAATATTTTTTAATTTTCAGAGAGACCTTAACTCTCTCATCCTAAGATGGAGGTAAGGGGTGCTGTCGAGTTCCATCACATTCTCTTCTGCATTACACATTATCGGGGTCATTCCAACCCTGGAGGTCGGTGTTAAAGCGGCGGCCAACCCGCCAACAGGCAGGCGGTAAAAAAAATGGAATTCTGACCCTGGCGAGAACCGCCAATAGAGATCGCCACTTTAACACTCCGACCGCCACGGCGGGACAAACAAACAGCGCGGCGGTCACCGCCAACAGACAGGCGGGAGACAATGTACCGCCCACCCTATCACAACCCACCAATCCGCCACCTTTTCCGGGGCGGTAGCCCCGCCGATAAAAACACGGCGGAAACAGACAGTACGAACGGAAAACGCTCACCTCTACACACTCCACGAGGAATCTGGACAGCATGGAACCCGAATTACACATCCTACCAGCTATTGTCTACCTGCTCCTCTACCAGGAGCACGAACGCCGCCGCAGGAGACAACAGTGAGTACTGCACCTACGACACAGGGGAGGGGGGAGGAGAAAAGATTACGGGCACACACATACGCGACACACCCACCCTCACCCTCACCCACAACTACATACACATCAATGCAGAGCAACAACTCAGAGTGACACCCCACAAACCCCTCGGAAGAATGCAAAGACAAAATAAAATGATCATGAAAATTTAAGTATATTGTACGGCTAAGTAAATAAATCTAACAAACAACTATAACTATATATACATATGTAAATTGTCTTGTCCAAATTGGGTATCAGCCATTGTACGTGGGCCAATGGGCCGAAACACATGGGCAAAGCCCACACAGGAGACCTGAATCCATTGGAGAGAACACTGCAGGGGCATCAGATATCAAAACTACAGGCACCTCAGGGGGAGGGGAAGGGGGGGCACCTCAGCCAGATGAGTCCACGACGCCAGATCCACGAGGGGCCTCCATGGCTACTGTTCCATCCTGGGGAGTGCAAAGCCACAGTCTCACAAGTCTCTACAGTGGGTGGATTGCCCACTGTACCATCATGGGGAGTGCAAAGCCACAGTCTCACAAGTCTCTACAGTGGGTGGATTGCCCACTGTACCATCCTGGGGAGTGCAAAGCCACAGTCTATCAAGTGGATTACAGACTCCACTGGTTCTGGAGGAGGCATGGTGCCCAGAGTGCTTCGTGCAGCCCTGCCCGACACAGATCCGGCCCTGCTCCTTCTGCCAATGAGCCAGCGGTGCTTGAGATGAAGGGCCCAGCGTAGCGGTGCTTTGAGATGAAGGGCCCAGCAGAGCGGTGCTTGAGATGAAGGGCCCAGAGGAGCGGTGCTTGAGATGAAGGGCCCAGCGGAGCGGTGCTTGAGATGAAGGGCCCAGCGGAGCGGTGATTGAGATGAAGGGCCCAGCGGAGCGGTGCTTGACTTGAAGGGCCCTGTTCAGCGGTTCTTGACATGTGTCTCCAGGGCACCAGATTCGGCCATGAGATGGAGTTCACTCGCCACCCGACATGTGGCTGCCGGGCCCTTCATGCACATCTGTCTTCTCGCTTGCGGGGCCCTCCTGTGCTGCCGTCCCGGGCCCGTGGGTGTCCCACTTCACACATGGAATGTGGCTGGTGGGGTCCTCCTGGGCAGCTCGCCTGCTGCCGGACTTGTCGGGCGTGCTGCCCTTGCCACCCTTCCCTGCTCCTCTGTGGCCCTTTCCTCCCTTTGTCGGTGTGACAGGTGGCACCCCACTTCCTGATGGTGCCAGGGTAGTGCCATTGGAGCCTGCTGTCTCTGGCCTCTCGCGCCGGGCCTTGCCTTTCTTCTATTTTTTACCAGGGGGTGGGCTGGCTGTCCCTTTACTGCTAGCCGAAGTAGCTGCCCTTGAAGGTGGTGGACTCCAAAATCCCTGGACTATTGTCCTTGTAGGTCCAGGGGATGTGGTGTCTGAGGTGCTGATTCGACTCTTAAGAGATGGAGGGGGTGGGTCAGGTGATGGAAAGAGGTTCATTTTGGACAGGATTTTTTTTTTAGGAGCAGTGGGAAGGGTAGGTGCAGTGGGTATGGGAGTGGAGGAAGAGGATGTGGTTGTAGGTGAGTCAGGTCTGGTGTCTTTGGGTGCAGGTGCTTGTGCTGGAGGCTGTCGTGAGGTGGATGGGTGTTGGGTGGGTGGCTGCCTGCGTTTGTATGGTTTGGAAGAGGGGGTGACAGACACACTGGGAGAGGACACAGGGGACGTGTAAATGGCAGTGGGGGTGGTGACTGCACGTGTGCGAAGTGTCCTGGTGGGTGTGCTGGTGATGGACGTAGTGGCTGATGATGTTGTGCATGCAAGTGGGAGTGGAGACGTCACAGGGAGGGAGGAGGGAGACGAGGAGGAGGGGGACACAGAGGAGGCAGTGGCTGTTGGCATGTCTGCATGTGGATGTTGCTTGGGTGAATGCTTGTGTGATGTGTGGTGCTTATGTCTGGATGAGCTTGCCTTGGGTTTTGAGGTGTGTGCAGGCTGGTCTGTAGGTGTGTCTGGGATAGGCAGAGGAACAGGGGAGTGGGACTGGGTTGAGGAAGTTGGAGGAGGGAGGCAGGAGACAGGGACAATGGCTGCCGTCAGTGCTGAGGCCAGAGCGTTGAACGATCGCTGATGGGCAGCCTGACCCGAATTAATGCCCTCCAGGTATGCATTACTCCGGTGCACCTCCCTTTCTACACCCTGGATGGCATTCAAAAGGGTAGACTGCCCAACAATGAGCGTCCTGAGGAGGTCAATGACCTCCTCACTGAGGGCAGCAGGGGTAACTGGGGCAGGGCCTGAGGTGCCTGGGGCGAAGGAGATGCCCACCTTCCTGGGTGAGCGGGCACGGGGCGAACGCTGAGGGGCTGCTGGGAGGGCAGAGCTGGTGCGCTGGGTGGCGGCTGTACCTGTTGTTGCAGTGGGCACGGATGTTGCCGCCACCACAAGGGAGCTCCCTTCCGAGGACGTGTCTGTGTCGCTGGTGTCACCACGTGTCCCCGCTGTGGAGCTCCCCTCGCCCTCCGTCTCACTGGTGAACTCCGAGTCAGTTGCCTGGCCCTCCAGGGCCATGTGAGATGCAGCTCCCTCGTGCTCCGATGCCACTTCTCCTCCGCCTGATGATGCTAATGCACACATGAACAGGAAGACCAACAAAAAAGGGGGGGGGGAGAAGTAAAGACATGTTGAGTGCATGCATTGGCGACACCGTTGGCGGAGAGGACAGACACAGAAGCCCCCTGCACTACGCCGCGCACTTGGGGTACACTACTCAATCCGTGGGACATGGCCTACAAGCCTATGGACGACAAATCCACACATAGGTGACACAGGGCCATGATTAGCTGTATTAGGCAACCTACAGAGGGGGGGCGGGGGCACAGGGCCATGCCTAACGGAGGGGCCTAGCCTACGGAAATCGCCCTGGCCTAGGGATACCCACAGCCCTCCTCCCCCACCCAGACACCTCCAATGTGCGCTAAATCAGCAGAATGTGCTTGTACTCACCCCCTTGTGTCTGCTGTGATGTCGTCACGCGCCCATCCAAATCGGGGTAGGCCACCGCCAGGATCCGGGACATCAGGGGGGTCAATTGACGGGAGCCACCCCTCCTACGTTGGGAGGCCATCCCCAGCAGAGCCTCCGCGGTCTTCCTGCTCCCGCGGCAGATGTCCTCCCACCTTTTGCGGCAGTGGGTGCCCTGTCTGTTGTGGACCCCCAGGGTCCGGACGTCCTTGGCGATGGCACGCCAAATGTCGATTTTCTGATGGGCGCTGACCTATGTCACATGTACAGGGGGAGAAATAACATTGTCATAATTTTCTGCATGCTCGATGTGAGTGGCCCCCCATCCCCACCCTTGCCATGTGGCACATGCTCTCATCTGTCGTTTGATGCATGCCTCAATCGCTCCCCTCCCCACCATCTTTCATCCACCCGACTCAACACAGGCATTGCCCCCAAAGCATGCTCCCAGTGTACTTACCTGTTGGTCTGGAGGACCGTAGAGTAGCGCATACTGGGGGAGGACCCCATCCACGAGTTTCTCCAATTCTTCAGAAGTGAAGGCAGGGGCCCTTTCCCCAGTCGCAGCAGCCATTGTATCTTCCAGACCGATGTCACAGCAGCACTTGCAGTATAGGTCCTCTCCTGTGAATGATCAGGTCTCGAGTGACTAAGCAGATAGAAAATGGCGGTCACGTCCGCAGCGGTGCGTACCGCGGCAGTGTGTACCGCGACCGCCGGCGCACTTCGTCATTGGCTCCTGAAACCCATAGGGTTCAATGTTAACCAATGCGGCTTTGCGCCGCGGTCTTCGACCGCCTACCGCCACGGTGTGCCACGCCAGCGCATTGACCTCACATCCCATTGTCGCACTTCACAGGTCAGGCAGCCGCCATTTCAAGGGCCCACATGGCTTAATTTCTACTGCGTCACACATGCCTAGGCCTTGCATCAACACTCATACAAGCCATTCAATGCATAGAGAATCGTGTACTGTGCAAGCTGTGGGAACGTACCTGTGGGTTGATTGACTCTGTGCTCGCTGTTGTCCTTCCTAGGCACCGTCCGCTGGGACTTGCGAGGAGATGGAGGAATGTTCCCGTGTACAGACCGCTGGTGGACCTGTCGACAATGGAGGAACGACATGTCATTCTGACATACAGGCTTGACCGAGCCACTATACAGGAACTGTGTGCCCAGCTGGAGCCAGACCTGATGTCACCCATCCGCCAACCCACAGGGATCCCCCCTCTAGTGCAGGTGCTGTCAGTACTCCATTTTTTGGCAAGTGGCTCATTTCAAACAACAGTGGCCATTTCATCAGGGATGTCTCAGCCTATGTTTTCAAAGGTGTTGTCCAGAGTGTTGTCTGCCCTGCTCAAACACACTGGCGGAGATACATCGTTTTCCCTGAGGTGGGGGATTTGCCTACAGTGAAGGGTGATTTCTATGACCTTGGACATATTCCCAACATCATTGGTGCCATTGATGGGAAACATGTGGCTTTGGTACCCCCCAGAGAAAGTGAACAGGTGTACAGGAACAGAAAAAGTTATCATTCCATGAATGTCCAGGTGGTCTGTTTGGCTGACCAGTACATCTCCCATGTAAATGGCAAGTTCCCTGGGTCAGTGCATGACGCGTACATCATGCGAAATAGCAGTATCCCTTATGTGATGGAACAACTATAGAGACACCGTGTGTGGCTAATTGGTGACTCAGGTTACCCCAACCTGTCGTGGTTACTGATCCCAGTGAGGAATCCCAGGACAAGGGCAGAGGAACGGTACAATGAGGCACATGGGCATACTAGGAGGGTGATCGAGCGGACCTTCGGCCTCCTGAAGGCCAGGTTTATGTGCCTGCATATGACAGGTGGATCCCTAATGTACTCACCAAAGAAGGTGTGCCAGATCATCGTGGCCTGCTGTATGCTTCACAACCTGGCTTTGCGACACCAGGTGCCTTTTCTGCAGGAGGATGGTCCAGATGGTCGTGTTGTAGCAGCTGTGGAGCCTGCGGAGAGTGAAGAGGAGGAAGACGAAGAGGAGGACACAGACAACAGGGACACAGTGATACAGCAGTATTTTCAATAACACACAGGTAAGAATCAATACCGGCATTTTACATTTACTTACAGTCTCCTGCCTCTCTACTGTCTGTCCTTTTCACCCAGTGTATGCTAACAGAGTTGTGACTTTCCCTTCCAATTTCAGAGATGTGGGCCCCACTGCGTGACCTCTGCTTTGTTTGCCCATGGACTACAGCTGTGTGACAGTGGTATGTTGTCATCACAATGTAACTGGTCATTTTGGCTCGTTTATGTCTAATACATATTTTCAAAAATACAGGCAGACTCCAGATTATTTGTGTGCAATAAGTGTGTTTATTAAAGTGCTCAATTTTGGGACATGGTTGAAAATCGGTGATGGGTGATGGTGGAGGAATGTCCATGGCAGAGTCCAGATTCTCAGTCTCACAGGTGCATTGTCCATATGCCTGTGGAAGGTGGAGCAGGGGCAGTTTAAGGTTGGACAGGGTGACAATGTGGGACAGTGGGATGACATCAGGGGGTATCCTTTCCTGGCGGGGGTCTTAGCATCCTACTCTGTCTTCTTCCTAGATCTCAGGCCCCGCTTGCGGGGCGGTTCTTCTTCTGCAGGGGGTGGGGTTCTGGTGGCCGGTTGTTCTTGTGTCGGGGCCTCCTGTCCACTAGCGCCGGCGGAGGTGGTAGCCTGTTCCTGGTCCATGCTAGTGACAGGGGCCCTTTGTGGTGCCACATGGTCCCGCAATGTGGTGACAATCTGGTTGAGGCCACAACGATGGTGCCCATTGTGGAACTAATGTTTCTCAGTTCTTCCCTGAACCCCATAAACTGTTCCTCCTGCAGTACCTGGATCTCCTGGAACCTGGCCAGGACCGTCGCCATCGTCTCCTGGGAGTGGTGGTATGCTCCCATGATGGAGGTGAGGGCCTCGTGGAGAGTGGGTTCCCTGGGCCTGTCCCCCCCCTGTCGCACAGCAGCCCTCCCAGTTCCCCTGTTTCCCTGGGCCTCTGTCCCCTGGACCGTGTGCCCACTACCACTGCCCCCAGGTCCCTGTTGTTGTTGGGGTGGTGGGTTAACCTGGGTGCCCTGTAGTGGTGGACACACCGCTGATTGACGTGTCCTGGAGACAGAGGCATGGGCCCGCTGGGTGGGTGCTGTGCTGGTGTTCCCAGAGGGGGGTAGGTCTGCTGTGGCCTGTGGCTGTCTGAGGGGAACCGACTGTCCTGAGGTCCCCGATGGGCTGGGCTGGTCATCTGGGTCCAGGGAGACAGAGCTGCTGTCATCATTGGGGGCTTCTTCTGGGGGTGGGGTGGACATTTCTGGACCCTCCTGGGCGGTGTGGTGGCGTTCGGGTCCTGCAGGGGTATAAGAGTATGGTTATTGCTTCTGTGTGTGCCATAGCGTGCAATGGGTGGGTGCCCGTATACCCCAGTGCTGGCATTCCTTTGTGGGGGCTGTTGTGACGGCGGTTTGTGGGGGAGATGGGTATGTGCAGTGGGCATGCTTAGGTGATGGGTGTCGATGGTTTGTGGTGGCATGCAGGGTTTGGTGTTGGGATGGGTGGGTTGTGATGGTGAGACATTAGCAAGGAGGATGTGTGATGGGGGTGAGGGGGGAGGGTGGGGGTATGAGTTGGCATGCAGGTGGGTGGGGGGGATGAAGTAGTTGAGATTAGACTTACCAGAGTCCATTCCTCCAGATACTCCTGCGAGGCCCTCAGGATGCAGGATGTTCAAGACCTGTTCCTCCCATGTTGTAAATTCTGGGGGTTGAGGTGGGGGTCCGCCGCCAGTCTTCTGCACCACAATGTTGTGCCTGGATACCATGGAACGCACCTTCCCCCGTAGGTCGTTCCACCGCTTCCTGATGTCGTCCCGATTTCGTGGATGCTGTCCCACAGCGTTGACCCTGTCCACTATTCTTTGCCATAGCTCCATCTTCCTGGCAATGGTGGTGTGCTGCACCTGTGTCCCGAAGAGCTGGGGCTCTACCCGAACTATTTCCTCCACCATGACCCTGAGTTCTGCGTCTGAGAACCTGGGGTGTCTTGGGGGTGCCATGGGGTGGTGTGGATTAGGTGTGGGGTGGTGTTTGCGGTGATGAGTGTGGTGAGTGTGGTGGTTTGTGGTGTTTTGTGCGTGGTTGTTGTGGGTGATGGTGTAGTGTGCCTCTGTGTGATGGTGTTCTCTATTCTGTGCTGACTCTCTCTGGGCTTCGTCTCTGATTTGTGGTCGTAGGGGTTTGTGTGTGATGTGGGTGTGTGTTTTATAGTTAATTGGGTGTGTGGGAGTGTTGTGTGTATGTGTCTCAGGTGTGTGTCTTTCAAATTGTCCAATGTGGCAGTGTTTTGGAGCTGTATGTGTATTTTGAGCGCGGCGGTGTGTACCGCCAATGGAATACCGCGGTTGAAAGACCGCTGGGTGGATTCGTGGGTCGTAAAGGCATGGGTGTATTTCTGTTGGCGTGACGGTGGAGGTTTGGTCTTCGCCAGTTTAACGCTGGCCATTGGTGTGGCGGACTTTTGTGGAATTCGGGTTTTTGGCGGTTTGCCTCTTGAGGGTCAGAATGACCGTGGCGGTTTACCGCGACCGCAGCGGTGTTGTGGCGGCCTTCTGACCGGCGGTAAGCGCCTTTTACCGCCGAGGTCAGAATGACCACCTATGTTTCTAAAAGTTGGAATACTTTTTAAGAATCTAAAACTGTCTCTAGAACTTAATTCAAACTTTCACAAAACCTTTAAACTCTAAAAGAAATGCTAACAGGGACTAACTCAAGGCCCTAGCAGGACTTTTAAAAAATTAGAAAAATAGCTCAAATTTCAAAAATCAGACTCTAATGACAATTTTTGGAATGTAGTTGTGTGATCAGGTATTGGCTGAGTAGTCCAGCAAATGCAAAGTCTTGTATCCCACCGCTGCCACCAATGTAGGAAGTTGGCTCTGTATGCACTATTTCAAAGTAAGGAATAGTATGCACAGAGTCCAAGGGTTCTCCTTAGAGGTAAGATAGTGGCAAAAAGAGATAATACTAATGCTCTATTTTGTGGTAGTGTGGTCGAGCAGTAGGCTTATCAAAGGAGTAGTGTTAAGCATTTGTCGTACACACACAGGCAATAAATGAGGAACACACACTCAGAGACAATTCCAGGCCAATAGGTTTTTGTATAGAAAAATATATTTTCTTAGTTTATTATAAGGACCACAGGTTCAAGATTTACATGTAATACTTCTAATGAAAGGTATTGCAGGTAGGTACTTTAGGAACTTTGAATTAGCAAAATAGCATATACAGTTTTCACATAAATCACATATAGCTATTTTAAAAGTAGACACTGCAATTTTCAACAGTTCCTGGGGGGAGTAAGAGTTTGTTAGTTTTTGCAGGTAAGTAAACCACCTACGGGGTTCAAGTTTGGGTCCAAGGTAGCCCACCGTTGGGGGTTTAGAGCAACCCCAAAGTTACCACACCAGCAGCTCAGGGCCGGTCAGGAGCAGAGGTCAAAGTGGTGCCCAAAATGTATAGGCTTCAATGGAGAAGGGGGTGCCCCGGTTCCAGTCGGCCAGCAAGTAAGTACCTGCGTCTTCGGAGGGCAGACCAGGGGGGTTTTGTAGGGCACCTGGAGGGGCACAAGTCCACACAGAAAGTACACCCTCAGCAGCACGGGGGCGGCCGGGTGCAGTGTGCAAACAAGCATCAGGTTTGTGATAGAAAGCAATGGGAGACCAAGGGGTCTCTTCAGCGATGCAGGCAGGCAAGGGGGGGGGGGCTCCTCGGGGTAGCCACCACCTGGGCAAGGGAGAGGGCCACCTGGGGGTTGCTCCTGCACTGGAGGTCGGATCCTACAGGTCCAGGGGGCTGCGGGTGCAGTGTCCCTACCAGGCGTCGGGTTCTTAGAAGCAGGCAGTCGCGGGCAGGCGTCACTGTGGGGGCTTAGGGGGGGGCAACTCTGGCTACTCACGGTCTTGCAGTCGCCGGGGAGTCCTCCCTGAAGTGATTGTTCCCCACAAGTCGAGCCGGGGGCGTCGGGTGCAGAGTGCCAAGTCTCACGCTTCCGGCGGGAAACGCGAGTTGTTTCAAAGTTGCTTCTTTGTTGCAAAGTTGCAGTCTTTGGTGAACAGAGCCGCTGTCCTTGGGAGTTCTTGGTCCTTCTAGATGCAGGGCAGTCCTCTGAGGATTCAGAGGTCGCTGGTCCCTGTGGAAAGCGTCGCTGGAGCAGTGTCTTTAGAAGTGGGGAGACAGGCCGGTAGAGCTGGGGCCAAAGCAGTTGGTGTCTCCGTCTTCTCTGCAGGGTTATTCAGCTGAGCAGTCCTCTTCTTCTTAGGTTGCAGGAATCTGAGTTCCTAGGTTCTAGGGAGACCCTAAATACTGAATTTAGGGGTGTGTTTAGGTCTGGGGGGTTAGTAGCCAATTTTATTTTTCAACTTTTTGGCAGCACTGGCAGCAATAGGGGCGACGCTCCTCTGCCTTAAGGGAGAAGCTACCACTAGTAAAAGCCCTAGTTTTCAGAAGAGATAGAGGTCATCAGAATATTCACGAAGATTGTAGGGCTTTCCACCTACGAGGCTAAGCCACACTGACACATAAGCCAGTGGCGCTAACATTCTAGGTTTATTTCACTTTTTGCAGCACTGCATTACAGTCTATTATCCTCCCATCGATAGTAACTGTTTCCATCCAGTCTACATGTCAGATTCACACACGCTCTGTATCACTTAAATTCACAACCAGGATCTCTGGCCCAGTTTTCTGTCTATGTGCCCATATAATGGGTGCTGTAGATTCCCCAAGTTATGCAGCAATATAACGTTTACTTGCCCTGGGAAAGTTGAAGTTTATGTAAAAGGTTTTTTCTTCCTGGTTGAAACCTTTCTGGCTTACCTATCTGTGATCTATCTCTGAGTGAGGGACTTTGAATTTAATCTTTGGTCTTCGGGTCAGGGAATCAAGATTAAAAAAGTCACTGGTTGAGAACAGGCTGGGGTTAATTTGAATTTCACTTAGAAAGCAGAGGTAAGTGTTGCAGCTGTTATAATATAGATACCGTGCTGAGCCTTTGCTAGGAAAGGTGCACTATGTGAAGTGGGCAATTATACTCTAAAAAGTCTACCTAGATTAAGAAGAAATATATTTTCCTGCCAGGGTGTCATATCAGTATGATCCTCATATGCACAGTCACAGTCGTATAGCCCTCTTTCTTTACAGAAGTTTCCTTTAGGTGCTGATTATATTTTCCCTAACTCAGTATTGGTCCTGCTTGGAAGTGTACATAGGGGCATATTTATACTCCATTTGCGCCGGAATTGCGTCGTTTTTTTTTACGCAATTCCGACGCAAAACTAACTCCATATTTATACTTTGGCGTTAGACGCGTCTAGCGCCAAAGTCCATGGAGTTAGCGTCATTTTTTAGCGTGGACACCTACTTTGCGTTAATTATATGCAAGGTAGGCGTTCCCGTCTAAAAAATCGACTCCGAGGCATGTGCGTCGGATTTATACTCCCGGGGAAAATTCACGCCCGGTAGTGGGCGGGTCAAAAAAAATGACGTACGGCCGCTTTTGCGCCGTTTTTTAGCGCCTGCAAAAGGCAGGCGTTAAGGGACCTGTGGGCTCTGAAGGAGCCCAGAGGTGCCCTCCCATGCCCCCAGGGACACCCCCTGTCACCCTTGCCCACCCCAGGAGGACACCCAAGGCTGGAGGGACCCATCCCAGGGAAATTAAGGTAAGTTCAGGTAAGTATTTTTTTTAATTTTTTTTGTGGCATAGGGGGGCCTGATTTGTGCCCCCCTACATGCCACTATGCCCAATGACCATGCCCAGGGGACAGAAGTCACCTGGGCATGGCCATTGGGCAAGGGAGCATGACTCCTGTCTTTGCTAAGACAGGAGTCATTTCTATGGGGGTTGGGAGTGAAAAAAAAATGGCGCAAATCGGGTTGAGGCGAAAAAATTGCCTCAACCTGACTTGCCCCATTTCTTGACGCCCAAGCCCCATATCCCCCTACGCCGGCGCTGCCTGGTGTACGTCGTTTTTTTAAACGCACACCAGACGGCGCCGGCGACTAACGCTGGCTAACGTCATTCAATAAATACGGCGCCCGCATGGCGCTTCAGAATGGCGTTAGCCGGCGCTAATTTTTTTGACGCAAAACTGCGTTAGCACAGTTTTGCGTCAAAAAGTATAAATATGGGCCTCTATTTTGTAAGTTTGCGCCGATTTTGCATCAAAAAACGACGCACATACGGCGCTAAAAAAATATAAATATGGGTCTTAATGTCTGGAATAAAAATCCCTGTTATATTGCCCGATAATTTCTGAGTTTTGTTCCCGATTTTTATAGTGATGCAAAAAACGGATGCATATGATATTTATGTTTGTTATTTCTGCAATTTCTCAAGTTTAATATGTGGAGTTACCACCAGATGAAAGCAGGGATAATTTGTGGGCAACATCACGAGAGAGCAATATCAGAATAGCTTTAAAGGATTGCTAATACTAAAAGAGCATGAAAATATTTGCAACCATTTTAGTACTATCACTAGAGTCAATGTATTTTTATTGAAAAGCTCTAAAAATTAGCTTAACTAGCCTAAAAAATGGAAACGCTTTAAATTGTATCAATTTCTTGCAGCTTTCTAGTTTTTCGTTATATTAGTCAATGTAGTGAGACAATAAAAATTGTAATGTTGGTAGAGTCGGAGGCATGAACAATGGTGACTTATCGCATCTTTTTAAAGACATTTTTATGACATGCCCTTTGAACGTAGCTCATCATTTCTATAAACTTGTATCTTCTGGATGTGTTAACAGTATCAGTTCTCTCTGGTGATGCAGAAGGTAATGATGTATATGGTATTATCAAAACATCAAAGGGTCCAAGTCACAAACTGCATTTTAAAGTACATAAAGTAGTGCCACAGAAGTACTACTTACATACTACAAAATCCAATTTACAAAACTACAGCCAGATACCTCTGCCTCTCCTAACTTTTCTGTCCGGACATCTCTGCCATGGTGACAGAGATCTCTGTATATGTAGGTATATGTTTTAGAAGCAAATGTGGGAGGGACTAGGTGGAGTGATGGGAAAATGGTGAATAATTATTATTAAATGTGATGGGTTTAAAGAAATGTAAGGAGTGAGCTGGGAGGGACATGCTAATACAAAACACAGACCCACAATGGAGAACAACAATTGTAATTCACAAAATGTTCTGCTAAAGTTACTAAACCCGAAAGGTCTCAAAAGAGGTTCAAATGTACTCCAGTCTAGCCTTGGTTTATGTCAAGCAGCACACATGGTCAACCACTGGTACTGCAAGACACTCCAATTGAAAGTAATGGAGTCAGAGAATTAAAAATCCTAGCCCATAGGAACTAATGTTAAATAAGTTAAATAAGGTCTTAATTTAAAATGATAGACATTGTTAAGTCATAAAGCATTATACATCATTATTAATTATTCTTTAAAGTAATATTCAACTTAATTTTAAAAAATGAAAAATTTAAACGAATTAAACATTTGACTTTTAATAAAGGTGACTAAATATTATATAAAAGTTGTTAATGGGGAGAGTATTTGTGTTAAAAAATGTTTAGTTTTCATTAAATTAATATATTTAAATTGTTATTATTTAATACACATTTAATTTGATGAGTTGATGTGCTGTAAAATGTTATTTTATCATTTCTAGGACAATATTAAATATTTAAAAATATGTTGCATTTATATTGTACATTAAAATATCTTTATTCATGCATTACAGAATAAAAAAAGTGAATAATGTCCCTATTCATTTAAATAAAGGGATCTAAACCTCGGTCGTGGAGCTGTCCACTAACAGGTGAAATGGTTGTAAATTCTGTTGTAGGAGGCTACACAAAGTGTAAATCTCCACTCTGAAATGACAAACAACAAAAAGGTGGAGAACTAATCCTAGGCTTAGGAGTGAATCTTCACATTAGTAAATATACATGTGTGTATTTACTTTTTTGAATTGGGCTCAAAGGGTTTACATTTTAAAGTATCAGCTTCACAAGAAGTAAAGTCAATTCAACTAAATCCAAACCTCTTCCTCATAGTTGCATTTCTCTGAGCACAACACATCTGCCATCAATTGAATTACCTCACCCCAAAAACTGATCTGAACTTTGCAAAATGATAACACTTTTACTCCTATACCCATCCAAAACAATCTGTACCATGTACCCTAACATGGACTGAATCACTTAGCGATATTTACCTTGTAAGCATGCACGTTGCTGGACTATGATGTATGTGGCACTCTAAAAAACTCATCAATATAATAGACAAAGAGATAAATAGATAACTACTTGAATAAAGAAAATTGTGATAATCAAAACAAACAATGTAACACACTCAGAATAGTTCTTAAATTGGTGATGATCTGATAAGAACATGACTATTCAACACTTTGAGACAAGTCAGTGCCTTGTGAGTTCTAGGATTCTGATCAGAGTGGACTAGTGTAAATGCTTATACCTCCACTTACTGAAAAACCTTTCATAACAGCTCAAAAATTCTAGATGTTTCCGATCAGCAAAGTCCAATGGTGCAGTCACATATCCCCAGTTCTTGTACACATTCACTCACTACGTCTCGCAAAGCGTGCCCAATTCAAGGATCTCTGTGTTGTTCACAGGGCACTCACTGGACCTAAAACAGAGATCTTGGCCTCCACATGTCGCTAAATTAATAAATTATGGCAAGTTACCTTCACTCTTCTAAACATGCACTTTTGGAGATTCAGTACTACTTTGGAATTCACATTTGAGAACTGTGTATCCAGAGTGCTCAGATATAGAACTATTTGCCTTTTAGGCCTTGACTGCAACCAGACAATTTACCTTTTGTCAGACATCTAAAAACAATCGACCTATGCAGCTTTGTGGCCCATGTAACTTCTCTGTACAGTAGAGTGGTATCTATTCCTTCAGATCAATTCGGCACTGAGAATCCTCAGGGTATTCATGCATTGTATAAGTAAAATAAATAAAGACATATTGAAAATAAATTGACTCTGATATCCTGCTATGAGTGTGTGCAAACATGAATGCTTCTGGAGTCACATGCACAAAAGTGCAAGTCAGTTGACTTACTGTACATAATGCCAGGGGCAATAATATTGTCCTCTTGAATTGCACCAGAGGTGAAATATATTTTGGAATGTAAGGATGGTACTGCTGCAGATTTCTTAATTAAAACCGTACCAAAAATGTTTCTGCCTGATGCATTGGGCTAGTGGTTTTAGCATTTCCTTGCTTACTACTAACATCAAATATGTCTCCGCCCGGTTCCCTTTTTCATGTGTTCGCAGGCAAAGGGTTTCTTTCCTGAGCAATATTCTGGCACTTTCTGTATCCTCCCTTAAATCAGCCAGGTGTGAACTTTGAAACTTAATTCTCTCATTAGCTTGTGCCCCTTTCACCTTCCTCATGTGTCATACTAAGATGAAAGTAAGCGTTCACTTATACAGTATCCCTCAGTTGCTCCCCAGATGATATGGTGTGAACTGCAAAACACTTTTTTTAGGTCTTTCCTAAAGAAGCTTTAGCTATCTTGCCAGCCTCATGTTTTCCAAAAGATATGGCTAACAGGAGGTCATCTTCACTGAGGCTATCCTCAGTGACTCCAGAGGTGCTGGACCTTCCTGTGAGGGACACAGCATCTCTGACTATCACAGTTGGAGTCAGGGCTTGAGGAGCCCTGTTCTCCCTAACTAGGACTGGAGGTGGGTCTTCCTCCACATCACTAGTTTCTTCCTCTAGGAGGTCATCCTCAGAGAGGTTGTCTTTGGCACACTCTGCCAACAGCTCCTGGAGCTGTAATTTGGTAGGGTTTAAACCAGCTTTAATATTTTTGAATTTGCAGAGAGAACTTAACTCTCTCATCCTAAGATGGAGGTAAGGGGTGATGTCGAGTTCCATCACATTCTCTTCTGCATTAGACATTATGGGGGTCATTCTGAACCTGGCAGTCGGTGATAAAGCGGCGGCCAACCCGCCAACAGGCTGGCGGTGCCAAAAATGGAATTCTGACCCTGGCGGGAACCGCCAACGCAGCCCGCCACATTACCACTCCGACCGCCACGGCGGGACAGACAAACAGCGCGGCGGTCACCGCCAACAGGCAGGCGGCAGACAAAGTACCGCCCACCCTATCACAACTCACCAATCCGCCACCTCATCCGGGGCGGGAGCCCCGCCGATAAAAACACGGCGGAAACAGACTACGAACGGGAAAACGCTCACCTCTATACACTCCACGAGGACGGAGGACAGCATGGAGCCCGAATTACACATCCTACCCGCTCTCGTCTACCTGCTCATCTACCACGAGTACGAACTCCGGCGCAGACGACAACGGTGAGTACCGCACCTACGACACAGGGGAGTGGGGGGGAGGAAGGGTTACGGGCACACACATACGCATCACACCCACCCCCCAACTATCTACACACCAATGCAGAGCACCAAGTCAAAGTGACACCACCCAAACCCCCCGGAATAACGAAAAGATTTGATTCAAGTGAGAAACGACATTTATGTACAAAATAGGTTCAATGAAGACATGGCAAAATAGGAAAATGATGGAAAAATTATCTAATGTAAACATTGCGTGACCGAGAAATAGAGGCAGAAAGTCCAGCACAGTCACAGAAATTGCAAATGTCCGTGGGCCGAAGTGTATCAACACATGGGCAAAGCCCACACAGGAGACCTGAGTCCGTTGGAGAGAACACTGCAGGGGCATCACATGACAAAACTACAGGCACCTCAGGGGGAAGGGAAGGGGGGGCACCACAGCCACATGAGTCCACGACGCCAGATCCAAGAAGGGGCCACCATGCCCACCGACCAATCCTGGGTAGTGCAAAGCCACAGTCTCTCAAGTCCCTACAGTGGGTGGCTTGCCCACTGTCATGTCCTGGGGAGTGCAAAGCCACAGTCTCTCAAGTCTCTACAGTGGGTGGCTTGCCCACTGTCATATCCTGGGGAGTGCAAAGCCACAGTCTCTCAAGTCTCTACAGTGGGTGGCTTGCCCACTGTCATATCCTGGGGAGTGCAAAGTCACAGTCCATCAAGTGGATAACAGTCTCCACAGGCAATGGAGGAGGCAGGGTGGGCCGAGTGCAGCGTGAACATTATCACGACACAGAACCGGCACAGTCATTGGCCCAGCGGTGCATGAGACGGCGGGGCCCAGCGGAGCGGTGCTTGAGACGGCGGGGCCCAGCGGAGCGGTGCCTGAGATGAAGGGCCCAGCGGAGCGGTGCTTGACAGGAAGGGCCCAGCGGAGCGGTGTTTGAGACGGCCGGGCCCAGAGGAGCGGTGGTTGACAGGAAGGGCCCAGCGGAGCGGTGCTTGACAGGAAGGGCCCAGCGGAGCGGTGCTTGAGATGGCGGGGCCCAGCGGAGCGGTGCTTGAGACGGCGGGGCCCAGCGGAGCGGTGCTTGACAGGAAGGGCCCAGCGGAGCGGTGCTTGAGACGGCGGGGCCCAGCGGAGCGGTGCTTGACAGGAAGGGCCCAGCGGAGCGGTGCTTGACAGGAAGGGCCCAGCAGAGCGGTGCTTGAGACGGCGGGGCCCAGCGGAGCGGTGCTTGACAGGAAGGGCCCAGCGGAGCGGTGCTTGAGACGGCGGGGCCCAGCGGAGCGGTGCTTGAGACGGCGGGGCCCAGCGGAGCGGTGCTTGAGACGGCGGGGCCCAGCGGAGCGGTGCTTGACAGGAAGGGCCCAGCGGAGCGGTGCTTGACAGGTAGGGCCCAGCGGAGCGGTGCTTGAGACGGCGGGGCCCAGCGGAGCGGTGCTTGAGACGGCGGGGCCCAGAGGAGCAGTGCTTGACAGGAAGGGCCCAGCGGAGCGGTGCTTGAGACGGCGTGGCCCAGCGGAGCGGTGCTTGACGGGAAGGGCCCAGCGGAGCGGTGCTTGAGACGGCGGGGCCCAGCGGAGCGGTGCTTGACAGGAAGGGACCAGCGGAGCAGTGCTTGACAGGAAGGGCCCAGCGGAGCGGTGCTTGAGACGGCGGGGCCCAGCGGAGCGGTGCTTGACAGGAAGGGCCCAGCGGAGCGGTGCTTGAGACGGCGGGGCCCAGCGGAGCGGTGCTTGACAGGAAGGGCCCAGCGGAGCGGTGCTTGACAGGAAGGGCCCAGCGGAGCGGTGCTTGAGACGGCGGGGCCCAGCGGAGCGATACTTGACAGGAAGGGCCCAGCGGAGCGGTGCTTGAGACGGCAGGGCCCAGCGGAGCGGTGCTTGACAGGAAGGGCCCAGCGGAGCGGTGCTTGAGACGGCGGGGCCCAGCGGAGCGGTGCTTGACAGGAAGGGCCCAGCGGAGCGGTGCGTGAGACGGCGGGGCCCAGCAGAGCGGTGCTTGACAGGAAGGGCCCAGCGGAGCGGTGCTTGACAGGAAGGGCCCAGCGGAGCGGTGCTTGAGACGGCGGGGCCCAGCGGAGCGGTGCTTGACAGGAAGGGCCCAGCGGAGCGGTGCTTGAGACGGCGGGCCCTTTTCAGCGGTGCCTTCCTGCACGGCGGGGCCCTCTTCAGCGGTGCCGTCCTGCACGGCGGGCCCTCTTCAGCGGTGCCTTTCAGGACGGCGGGGCCTTCTTCAGCGGTGCCTTCCTGCACGGCGGGGCCCTCTTCAGCGGTGCCTTCCTGCACGGCGGGGCCCTCTTCAGCGGTGCCTTTCAGGACGGCGGGCCCTCTTCAGCGGTGCCTTCCTGCACGGCGGGGCCCTCTTCAGCGGTGCCTTTCAGCACGGCGGGGCCCTCTTCAGCGGTGCCTTTCAGGACGGCGGGCCCTCTTCAGCGGTGCCTTCCTGCACGGCGGGGCCCTCTTCAGCGGTGCCTTTCAGGACGGCGGGGTCCTCTTCAGCGGTGCCTTCCTGCACGGCGGGGCCCTCTTCAGCGGTGCCTTTCAGGACGGCGGGGCCCTCTTCAGCGGTGTTTGTCCTGTAATTCCAGGGAGTCTGACCTGGGCAGGACTCCCTGCTCAGTCGCCCTCCGACCGTGCAGTTGCTGGACCCTTCGGTGACGGTGTCTTGAGCCCTTGGGTGTCCTCCCTCACACCCAGGATGGGGCTTGTGGGGCCCTCCTGGTCCGCGCTCCTGCTGCCTGACTTTTCCGCCCTGCTGCCCTTGCCCTCCTTCGCTGTGGCTCTCTGGGCCTTGCCTCCCCTGGATGTTGTGGCAGGTGAAGTGTCTGAACTTTGGTCCTTGGGGGCAGCCGTGGCACTCCTCCCGCGGCAGCCCCTCACTTTCCGGGTCCTCTTTCCAGGGGGGGGGGGCTGGCTGTCCCCTTGCTGCTGACCGATGTCTCACTGCTGGCAAAGGGGGGACTCCAAAATCCATGGACTACGCTGACACGTGAACCCGGGCTGGTGGTGGCTGAGGTGCTCTTGGGACTCTTAGCAGATGGAGGGGGTGGGTCAGGTGAGGGAAAGAGGTCAAGATTGGAGAGGTAACACTTTTTAGGACCAAGGTAAAAGGTAGGTGCAGTGGTTATGGGAGTGGAGGAAGAGGAGGTGGTTGTAGGAGAGTCAGGTGTGCTGTCCTTGGGTGAAGGTGCATGGACTGGAGGCTGTCGTGAGGTGGTTGGCTGTTGGGTGGGTGGCTGCCTGCGTTTGTGTGTCTTGGAAGAGGGGGTGACAGACACAGTGGGAGAGGACACAGGGGACGTGTAAACGGCAGTGGGGGTGGTGACTGCACGTGTGCGGACTGTACTGGAGGGTGTGCTGGTGATGGGTGTACTGGCTGTTGGTGGTGTGCATGCAGGTGTGAGTGGCGATGTCACAGGGAGGGAGGTGGGAGACGAGGAGGTGGGGGACACAGAGGTGGTAGTGGCTGTTGGCATGTCTGCATCTGGGTGTTGCTTGGGTGAATGTTGTGTGAGCTGTGGTGCCTATGTCTGGAAGAGCTGCCCTTGGGTGTTGAGGTGTGTGCAGGCTGGTCTGATGGTGTGGATGGGATAGGCTGAGGAACAGGAGACAGAGACAGGGTGGAGGCAGTTAGAAGAGGGAGGCTGGAAACAGGGACAATGGCTGCCGTCAGTGCTGAGGCCAGAGAATTGAACGATCGTTGATGGGCAGACTGACCCGAATGAATGCCCTCCAGGTATGCATTGCTACGATGCACCTCCTTCTCTACCCCCTGGATGGCATTCAAAAGGGTAGTCTGCCCAACAATGATGGTCCTCAGGAGGTCAATGACCTCCTCACTGAGGGCAGCAGGGGTAGCAGTGGCAGGGCCTGAGGTGCCTGGGGCGAAGGAGACGCCCGCCTTCTTGGGCGAGCGGGCACGGAGCGCAGGCTGAGGGGCTGCTGGGAGGGCGGAGCTGGTGCGCTGGGTGGCGGCTGTACCTGTAGAGGCGGGGGGCACGGATGTTGCCACCACCGCTAGGGAGCTCCCTTCCGAGGATGTGTCGGTGTCGCTGGTTTCACCACGGCTCCCCGTTGTGAAGCTCCCCTCGCCCTCCGTATCACTGGTGGCCTCGGTGTCTGTGCCATGGCCCACCGGGGCCTTGTGAGTCACAGCTCCCTCGTGCTCCGGTGCCAAGTCTCCTCCGCCTGATGATGCTGAAGCACACATGCACAAGAAGATAAAGAAAAAGGGGGCGGGGAGACATAATAAAAGGTGGAGTACATGCATTGTCAACACCGTTGGCGGAGAGGACAGACACAGGAGCCTCATGCACTAAGCCGCGCAATCGGGGTACACTACTGAGTACTTGTGACTGGGCCAACAGGTCTAGGGACAACAAACGCGCACATGGGTGATGCAGGACCATGGCTAGCTGTACCTGGCACCGTACAGAGGTTGGGGGGCGGGGGCACAGGGCCATGCCTAAAGGAGGGGACTACACTACAGAAAGCGCCCTGGCCTAATGTCACCCACAGCCCTCCTCCCCCACCCAGACGCCTCCACTGCGTGTAAAGATAGCTGAATGTGCTGGTACTCACCCCCTTGTGTCTGCTGTGATGTCGTCACGCGCCCATCCAAATCGGGGTAGGCCACCGCCAGGATCCGGGACATCAGGGGGGTCAGGGTACGACTGGCACCCCTCCTAGGTTGGGAGGCCATCCCCAGCAGTGACTCGGCGGTCTTCCTGGTCCCGCGGCAGATGTCCTCCCACCTCTTGCGGCAGTGGGTGCCCCGTCTGTTGTGGACCCCCAGGTTCCGGACTTCCTTGGCGATGGCACCCCAAATGTCGATCTTCTGATGGGCGCTCACCTATTTGACATGGACAGGGTGGAAATTGAAATATCATACATTTTCCGCATGATAGATGCGATTGGCCCCCCCTCCCCAACCTTGCCATGTGGCACATGCTCTCATCTGTCGTGCCTTGCACTCGTCATTGTCTCCCCACCCCACCATCTTACATCCACCATACACAACCCAGGCATAGCCCATTCAACGTGCACACAGTGTACTTACCTGTTGGTCTGGAGGACCGTAGAGTCGCGCATACTGGGGCAGGACCCCATCCACAAGTTTCTCCAACTCTTCTGTCGTGAAGGCAGGGGCCCTTTCCCCAGTCGCAGCAGCCATTGTATCTCCCAGACCGAGGTCACAGCAGCACTTGCAGTATAGGTCCTCTCCTGTGGATGATCAGGTCTCGAGTGATTAATCAGATAGAAAATGGCGGTCACGCCCGCGGCGACGCGTACCGCCGTGGTGCGTTCCGCGACCGCCGGCGCAGCTAGTCATTGGCCCGTGAAACCCATAGGGTTCGCTGTTAACCAATGCGGCTTTGCGCCGCGGTCTTCGACCGCCTACCGCCACGGTGTGTCACGCCAGCGCATTGACCTCACATCCCATTGTCACACTTCTCAGGTCAGGCAGCCGCCATTACAAGGGACCACAGGGCTTAATTACTACTGCGTCACACAGGCCTAGGCCTTGCATTGCCACTCATACAAGCCATTCAATGCATTGAGAATCGTGTACTGTGCAAGCTGTAGTTACGTACCTGTGGGTTGTTTGACTCTGTGCTCCATGTTGTCCTTCCTAGGCACCGTCCGCTGGGACTTGCGAGGAGAAGGATGAATCCTCCCGTGTACCGACCGCTGGTGGACCTGTCGACAATGGAGGAACGTCATATAATACTTCGCTACCGACTTGACCGAGCCACTATACATGAACTGTGTGCCCAGCTGGAGCCAGCACTGATGTCCCCCATCCGCCAACCCACAGAAATTCCCCCTCTGGTGCAGGTTCTGTCAGTCCTCCATTTCTTGGCAAGTGGGTCTTTTCAGACAACAGTGGCCATGTCATCATCAGGGATGTCTCAGCCTATGTTTTCAAAGGTTTTGTCCAGAGTGTTGTCTGCCCTGACGAAATACATGCGGAGCTACATAATTTTCCCTGAGGAGGGTGATTTGGCCACTGTGAAGGCTGACTTCTATGCCCTTGGACATATCCCCAACATCATTGGTGCCATTGATGGGACCCATGTGGCCTCAGTACCCCCAAAAGACGATGAGCAGGTGTACAGAAACAGGAAAAGTTACCATTCTATGAATGTCCAGGTGGTCTGTTTGGCTGACCAGTACATCTCCCATGTAAATGCCAAGTTCCCTGGGTCAGTGCATGACGCGTAAGTTATGCGAAATAGCAGCATCTCCTATGTGATGGAACAGCTACAGAGACACCGTGTGTGGCTAATTGGTGACTCTGGTTACCCCAACCTGCCGTGGCTACTGACCCCAGTGAGGAATCCCCGGACCAGGGCAGAGGAACGGTACAATGAGGCCCATGGGCGATCTAGGAGGATCATAGAAAGGACCTTCGGCCTCCTGAAGGCCAGGTTTAGGTGCCTGCATATGACAGGGGGATCCCTAATGTACTCACCCAAGAAGGTGTGCCAGATCATCGTGGCCTGCTGTATGCTTCACAATCTTGCATTGCGACGCCAGGTGCCTTTTCTGCAGGAGGATGGTCCAGATGGTGGTGTCGTAGCAGCTGTGGAGCCTGTGGAGAGTGAAGAGGAGGAAGACGACGGGGACGACACGGACAACAGGGACACGGTCATACAACAGTATTTTCAGTAGCACCCAGGTAAGAATCCCCCTTGTCATTTTACATTTACTTCTGGCCTCCTGCATCTCTACTTTCTGTGTTTCCCCCAGTTCCTTTCAACTGAATTGTGACTTTCCCTTGGCTTTTCAGAGCTGTATGATCCACTGCGTGACTTCTGGTTTGTTCGGCAATGGAGTAAAGCAAATTGACATTGGTATGTTGTCATCACAAAGTAACTGCACATTTTTGACCCGTTATGCATAATACATTTGTTAAGAATACAAGCAGACTCCTGAGTGTTTTATGTGCAATAAGTGATTTATTTAAAGTGCTACATATAGGTCCATGATAGTAAAACGGTGATGGGTGGGGGTGGAGTGATGTCCATGGCAGAGTCCAGTTTTCGGTCGCACAGGTGCATTGTCCATATGCCTGTGGAAGGATGGAGCAGGGGCAGTTCAAGGTTGGACAGGGTGACGATGTGGGACAGTGGTATGACATCCGGGGGGATCTGGCGGGGGTCTTGGCATCCTACTCTGTCTTCCTTTGTGATCTCAGGCTCCTCTTGCGGGGTGGTTGATCTTCAGCAGGAGGTGGGGTTCTGGTGGCCCGTCGTTGTGTGGGGGCCTCCTGTCCACTAGTGCCTGCGGAGGTGGTAGGCTGTTCCTGGTCCGGGCTGGTGACAGGGGCCCTTTGGGGTGCCACATGGTCCCGCAATGTGGTGACTATTAGGTTCAGGGCCTGGACGATGTTCCTGAGCTCCTCTCTGTACCCCATGTACCGTTCCTCCTGCTGTGCCTGGATCTCCTGGAACCTGGCCATTACCGTCGCCATCGTCTCCTGGGAGCGGTGGTATGCTCCCATGATGGTGGTGAGGGCCTCTTGGAGAGTCGGTTCCCTGGGCCTGTCCTCCCCCCCCTGTCGCACTGCAGCCCTCCCAGATGCCCTGTTTCCCCGGGCCTCTGTCCCCTGGACGGTGTACCCGCTACCACTGCCCCCAGGTCCCTGTTGTTGTTGGGGTGTTGGGTCAGCCTGGGTGCCCTGTAGTGGCGGACACACCGCTGATTGACCTGTCCTGGAGACAGAGGCATGGGCCCGCTGGGTGGGAGCAGTGCTGATATTCCCAGAGGGGGTTAGGTCTGCTGTGGCCTGTGTCTGTGTGTGGGGAACCGACTGTCCAGAGGTCCCCGATGGTCCGGGCTGGTCATCAGGTTCCAGGTCGACAGAGCTGCTGTCCTCACTGTGGGCCTGTTCTGGGGGTGGGATGGACATATCTGGACCCTCCTGGCCGGTGTGTTGGCGTTCGGGCCCTGCAGGGGTGAAAGAGTATGGTTATTGCTTCTGTGTGTTCCATGGTGTGCGATTTGTGGGTGCCCTTGTCCCCCAGTGCTGGCATCCCCTTGTGGCAGGAGTTGTGAGGGTGGTTTGTGAGGGGGATGGGTATGTGCAGTGGTCATGCATAGGTGATGGGTGTCCATGGTTTGTGTTGGCATTCAGGGTTTGGTTTTGGGTTGGGTGGGTTGTGCTGGTGAGACATTGGCAGGGAGGCTGTGTGCTGGGGGGTTGGGGGTGAGGGTGGGGGTGTGGGTTGGCATGCTGGTGGTTGGGGGGGGAGTAGTTGAGACTAGACTTACCAGAGTCCATTCCTCCGCCTTCTCCAGCGAGGCCCGCAGGATGCAGGATGTTAAGGACCTCTTGCTCCCATGCTGTGAATTCGGGAGGGGTGGCTGGGGGTCCGCCGCCAGTCCTCTGCACAGCGATGTTGTGTCTGGAGACCATCGACCGTACCTTCCCCCGTAGGTCGTTCCAGCGCTTTCTGATGTCTTCCCGGTTTCTGGGATGCTGTCCCACAGCGTTGACCCTGTCGACAATCCTCTGCCATAGCTCCGCCTTCCTGGCTATGGTGGTGTGTTGCACCTGTGTGCCGAAGAGCTGGGGCTCTACCCTTATGATTTCCTCCACCATGACCCGGAGTTCCTGGTCAGAAAACCTGGGGTGTCTTTGGGGTGCCATGGGGTGGTGTGGATGAGGTGTGGGGTGGTGTTTGCGGTGATGTGAGTGGTGGTGTGTGGTGATGTGTGCGTAGATGTGGTGTGGTTGATGATGTTGGGTTCCTGTGTGTGTTGGGGTTTTCGATTGCTGTTCTCTCTCTCTCTCTCTCTCTCTCTCTCTCGCTCTCTCTCACCTTCTCTCCGATTTCCAACTAGTGGGGGTTTGTGGGTGATGTTGGTGTGTGTTTTATAGTTGCTTGGATGTGTGGGGGTGGTGTTTGTATGTGTATCAGGTGTGTGTATTTCAAATTGTCCAATGTGGCTGGGTTTTGGAGCCTGGGTGTGTATTTTGACCGCGGCGGTGTGTACCGCCAATGGAATACCGCGGCTGAAAGACCGCCGCGTGGATTGGTGGGTCGTAATGGCATGGGCGTGTTTGTGTTGGCGTGGCGGTGGAGGTTTGGTCATCTCCAGTTTATCGCTGCCCGCTGATGAGGCGGCCTTCCGTGGATGTCGGGTTTTTGGCGGCTTGGTAGTTGTTGGTCAGAATTACCGTGGCGGGTTTCCGCGGCCGCGGCGGTAGAATGGCGGTCTTTTGACCGGCGGTAAGGGCCTTTTACCGCCGAGGTCAGAATGACCCCCTATGTTTCTAAAAGTTGGAATACTTTTTAAGAATCTAAAACTGTCTCTAGAACTTAATTCAAACTTTCACAAAACTTTTAAACTCTAAAAGAAATGCTAACAGGGACTAACACATGGCCCTAGCAGGACTTTTAAAAATTTAGAAAAATAGCTCAAATTTCAAAAATCAGTTTCTAATGAAATTTTTTTGAATTTAGTCGTGTGATCAGGTATTGGCTGAGTAGTCCAGCAAATGCAAAGTCTTGTATCCCACCGCTGCCACCAATGTAGGAAGTTGGCTCTGTATACACTATTTCAAAGTAAGGAATAGTATGCACAGAGTCCAAGGGTTCCCCTTAGAGGTAAGATAGTGGCAAAAAGAGATAATACTAATGCTCTATTTTGTGGTAGTGTGGTCGAGCAGTAGGCTTATCAAAGGAGTAGTGTTAAGCATTTGTTGTACACACACAGGCAATAAATGAGGAACAAACACTCAGAGACAATTCCAGGCCAATAGGTTTTTGTATAGAAAAATATATTTTCTTAGTTTTTTATAAGAACCACAGGTTCAAGATTTACATGTAATACTTCAAATGAAAGGTATTGCAGGTAGGTACTTTAGGAACTTTGAATTAGCAAAATAGCATATACAGTTTTCACATAAATCACATATAGCTATTTTAAAAGTAGACACAGTGCAATTTTCAACAGTTCCTGGGGGGAGTAAGAGTTTGTTAGTTTTTGCAGGTAAGTAAACCACCTACGGGGTTCAGGTTTGGGTCCAAGGTAGCCCACCGTTGGGGGTTTAGAGCAACCCCAAAGTTACCACACCAGCAGCTCAGGGCCGGTCAGGTGCAGAGGTCAAAGTGGTGCCCAAAACGCATAGGCTTCAATGGAGAAGGGGGTGCCCCGGTTCCAGTCTGCCAGCAGGTAAGTACCCGTGTCTTCGGAGGGCAGACCAGGGGGGTTTTGTAGGGCACCGGGGGGGACACAAGTCCACACAGAAAGTACACCCTCAGCGGCACGGGGGCGGCCGGGTGCAGTGTGCAAACAAGCGTCGGGTTTGTAATAGAAAGCAATGGGAGACCAAGGGGTCTCTTCAGCGATGCAGGCAGGCAAGGGGGGGGCTCTTCGGGGTAGCCACCACCTGGGCAAGGGAGAGGGCCACCTGGGGGTCGCTCCTGCACTGGAGGTCGGATCCTACAGGTCCTGGGGGCTGCGGGTGCAGTGTCCCTACCAGGCGTCGGGTTCTTAGAAGCAGGCAGTCGCGGTCAGGGGGAGCCTCGGGATTCCCTCTGCAGGCGTCACTGTGGGGCCTCAGGGGGGGGCAATTCTGGCTACTCACGGTCTCGCAGTCACCAGGGAGTCCTCCCTAAAGTGATTGTTCTCCACAAGTCGAGCCGGGGGCGTCGGGTGCAGAGTTCCAAGTCTCACGCTTCCGGAGGGAAACGCGAGTTGTTTCAAAGTTGCTTCTTTGTTGCAAAGTTGCAGTCTTTGGTGAACAGAGCCGCTGTCCTCGGGAGTTCTTGGTCCTTCTAGATGCAGGGCAGTCCTCTGAGGATTCAGAGGTCGCTGGTCCCTGTGGAAAGCGTCGCTGGAGCAGTGTCTTTAGAAGTGGGGAGACAGGCCGGTAGAGCTGGGGCCAAAGCAGTTGGTGTCTCCGTCTTCTCTGCAGGGTTTTTCAGCTGAGCAGTCCTCTTCTTCTTAGGTTGCAGGAATCTGAGTTCCTAGGTTCTAGGGAGACCCTAAATACTGAATTTAGGGGTGTGTTTAGGTCTGGAGGGTTAGTAGCCAATGGCTACTAGCCCTGAGGGTGGCTACACCCTCTTTGTGCCTCCTCCCTGATGGGAGGGGGGCACATCCCTAATCCTATTGGGGGAATCCTCCATCTGCAAGATGGAGGATTTCTAAAAGTTAGAGTCACCTCAGCTCAGGACACCTTAGGGGCTGTCCTGACTGGCCAGTGACTCCTCCTTGTTTTTCTCATTATCTCCTCCGGCCTTGCCGCCAAAAGTGGGGCCGTGGCCGGAGGGGGCGGGCAACTCCACTAGCTGGAGTGCCCTGGGTGCTGTAACAAAGGGGGTGAGCCTTTGAGGCTCACGGCCAGGTGTTACAGTTCCTGCAGGGGGAGGTGTGAAGCACCTCCACCCAGTACAGGCTTTGTTACTAGCCACAGAGTGACAAAGGCACTCTCCCCATGTGGCCTGCAACATGTCTGGTGTGTGGCAGGCTGCTAAAACTAGTCAGCCTACACGGATAGTCGGTTAAGGTTTCAGGGGGCACCTCTAAGGTGCCCTCTGGGGTGTATGTTACAATAAAATGTACACTGGCATCAGTGTGCTTTTATTGTGCTGAGAAGTTTGATACCAAACTTCACAGTTTTCAGTGTAGCCATTATGGTGCTGTGGAGTTCGTGCATGACAGACTCCCAGACCATATACACTTCTGGCTACCCTGCACTTACAATGTCTAAGGTTTTGCTTAGACACTGTAGGGGCATAGTGCTCATGCACTTATGCCCTTGCCTATGGTATAGTGCACCCTGCCTTAGGGCTGTAAGGCCTGCTAGAGGGGTGACTTATCTATACTGCATAGGCAGTGTGAGGTTGGCATGGCACCCTGAGGGGAATGCCATGTCGACTTTGTCGTTTTATCCCCACTAGCACACACAAGCTGGCAAGCAGTGTGTCTGTGCTGAGTGAGGGGTCCCCAGGGTGGCATAAGATATGCTGCAGCCCTTAGAGACCTTCCCTGGCATCAGGGCCCTTGGTACCAAGGGTACCAGTTACAAGGGACTTACCTGGATGCCAGGGTGTGCCAATTGTGGAAACAAAAGTACAGGTTAGGGAAAGAACACTGGTGCTGGGGCCTGGTTAGCAGGCCTCAGCACACTTTCAAATCAAAACTTAGCATCAGCAAAGGCAAAAAGTCTGGGGGTAACCATGCCAAGGAGGCATTTCCTTACACCAGCCATTGGCAAGATTGGGAAAGCTTATCTTGCTGCTGGTTATCTAGCTATCTAGAAGAGAAGAACCTCCTGGGCCCTAAATAGATAGCCTGAGACCACATTGCTTTCTTTGCTGTATGATCTTTGGCTGGACCTAGATGTAGAACACTCCACATGCCTCATCCTGTTAGATCTTTTCACTTCCTTTGGGATGGTTGGTCATTCCTCTCTACTTCACTGTCTGGTGGTAGTTAATATGCATGGGGTAGCCCTGGTTTACATCTTTCTGCCAGGAAGGATCCAGGCACTCTTCTGCCTTTGTATTCCAAGCTGTTGGCAGTCATCAGGGGAGTCCTGCAGAGGATTTCATGGTCTTCCATCCTTTTCAGTATTTACACAAGTCCTCTTTGTAACATTATGAGGACATGTTAAAGGGACATGGAATCTAGTGACAATGATTTCCAGTTGATTCTAGAATTTGACGATCTTCCTTTGCAGGCTCAGAACCTCTTCCATGATTGCTGATTGACCACTCAAGCGTGGATGAATAATAACACCCGGAAGCTAAATACTTCTAAGATGAAAGTGTCTGGGTCATGACAATGGGTCAAGATAGAGATATCCACCAGACAGGTAAAGATCTTTAAATATATCAATGGGTAATCCACCTAGGTAATCTGCCAGGGTGGCGAGACTAGGACCTCCGCCTCCCTGGTGGACAGCGGGTGATGGGCCACTCACACCAGTTCTAATTGATTTCCTAAGTTCTGTCTCTATGGTATTATTACATGCAGAAAGGCTGCACCAGTGGAGTAGCATAATAATCTGGTTACCAAATTTGTATCTTCACTCAGTCATGGGTCATGAGTGGTCAGTGAGTGGCATTAACATTGTCCACCTACTGTGAGCAGAAAGTGGGGTGCATCACTGTCAGCTTTTGCATTGACACTTATAGCTGGTGGGACAGGTAATGTAGTGTTGCCTGTCGAGCTGTATATGTAGGTTAGTGCATAGGGCACCAACCTGGAGATAGCTCAATATGTGGCTACCGTTTTGATACCAATGGAAAGCTGGCTAACAGTATGCCCACCTATTTTAGCTTCTGGAAGGCTCTCCATTTAACCAACGTTAAACTCGTTTTAGCATCATTATAGCCTATATGTTTTATTTATTTTGTGTTTCCAAAATATTCCATAGTCAATGTAAAAGTCAGTAGCGGCTGGTACCTTAAAAATGTGTTGGGGCACCAACCAAACATTTAAGGCTCCAGTCCCATGTGAAAATAAAAAATAAAAATGTACTCAACCCTTGTCTCGCCTCCTCCAATCCTTGTCAATCAGTGCTCTGAGTTCAGCAATTGAATGCTGCACACCAATCTAGACGCTGGTCTCATGCTGCTGATAATGTTAGCAACATGACAGCAGTGCCAGGATTGGCTGGAGCGAGCTGCCTCGATGCTCCAGCAGGCAATGGGGGCCTGTGCCTGCTCTCCACTCAGCTGTTTCAGACAGCTGAGTGGAGAGGTTTACACTGCCCATGGCAGGCTGGCCGTCGCAAGACAGCAGGCCAAAATGACATGCGCAGTGTAAACTGTGGAGTGAGCATTACTCCCCTGCTGCCAGTCAGCAGCAGTGGCCCCACCCCCTACGGCTGGCTGAGCAAAGGAAAAAATAAAATGGGAATAAAAGTATTTCATTACCATTTTATTTTTCAACTTTTTGGCAGCGCTGGCAGCAGGAGGGGCGACGCTCCTCTGCCTTAAGGGAGAAGCTACCACTAGTAAAAGCCCTAGTTTTCAGAAGAGATAGAGGTCATCAGAATATTCACGAAGATTGTAGGGCTTTCCACCTACGAGGCTAAGCCACACTGACACATAAGCCAGTGGCGCTAACATTCTAGGATTATTTCACTTTTTGCAGCACTGCATTACAGTCTATTATCCTCCCATCGATAGTAACTGTTTCCATCCAGACTCCATGTCAGATTCACACACGCTCTGTATCACTTAAATTCACAACCAGGAGCTCTGGCCCAGTTTTCTGTCTATGTGCCTATGTAATGGGTGCTGTAGATTCCCCAAGTTATGCAGCAATATAACGTTTACTTGCCCTGGGAAAGTTGAAGTTTATGTAAAAGGTTTTTTCTTCCTGGTTGAAACCTTTCCGGCTTACCTATCTGTGATCTATCTCTGAGTGTGGGACTTTGAATTTAGGCCCATATTTATACTTTTTGACGCTAAACTGCGCTAACGCAGTTTAGCGTCAAAAAATTTAGCGCCGTCTAACGCCATTCTGAAGCGCCATGCGGGCGCCGTATTTATGGAATGGCGTTAGCCGGCGCAAGCAGACCGGCGCTGCCTGGTGTGCGTGGAAAAAAACCACGTAGACCAGGCAGCGCCGGCGTTGGGAAAAAATGACGTTAGGGCGTCTTAAAATGGGGCAAGTCAGGTTGAGGCAAAAGAATCGCCTCAACCCGATTTGCGCCATTTTTTTACGACGCCCAGACGCCATTTCATGACTCCTGTCTTAGTAAAGACAGGAGTCATGCCCCCTTGCCCAATGGCCATGCCCAGGGGACTTGTGTCCCCTGGGCATGGTCATTGGGCATAGTGGCATGTAGGGGGGCACAAATAAGGCCCCCCTATGCCACCCAAAAAAAATTTAAAAATATAAAAAATTATACTTACCTGAACTTACCTGAATGTCCCTGGGGTGGGTCCCTCCATCCTTGGGTGTCCTCCTGGGGTGGGCAGGGGTGGCAGGGGGGGTCCCTGGGGGCAGGGGAGGGCACCTGTGGGCTCATTTTGAGCCCACAGGCCCCTTAACGCCTACCCTGACCCAGGCGTTAAATAGTGGCGCAAATGCGGGGGTTTTTGACCCGCCACCTCCCAGGCGTGATTTTTGCCCGGGAGTATAAATACGACGCATTTGCGTCGCCGTCATTTTTTTAGACGGGAACGCCTTCCTTGCATCTCATTAACGCAAGGAAGGCGTTCACGCAAAAAAATGACGCTATTTGACAATACTTTGGCGCTAGACGCGTCTAACGCCAAAGTATAAATATGGCGTTAGTTTTGCGCCGAATTTGCGTCGAAAAAAACGACGCAAATTCGGCGCAAACGGAGTATAAATACGGGCCTTAATCTTTGGTCTTCGGGTAGGGGAATCAAGATTAAAAAAAGTCACTGGTTGAGAACAGGCTCTGGTTAATTTGAATTTCACTTAGAAAGCAGAGGTAAGTGCTGCAGCTGTTATAATATAGATACCGTGCTGAGCCTTTGCTAGGAAAGGTGCACTATGTGAAGTGGGCAATTATACTGTAAAAAGTCTACCTAGATTAAGAAGCAAGATATTTTCCTGCCAGAGTGTCATGTCAGTATGATCCTCATATGCACAGTCACAGTCGTATAGCCCTCTTTCTTTACAGAAGTTTCCTTTAGGTGCTGATTATATTTTCCCTAACTCAGTATTGGTCCTGCTTGGAAGTGTACATAGTGGTTTAACTCTTTAGGGAGGATCAGACTCTTCCTCAAATGCATCATTTATATATGCCACCACTGAAATAGCGATGGGAATGTAGGTGGGTGCCATCTTGTGTATGTATACTCAATTGCCCTGTGTACTGTTATTATCACAAACTGAATTATAGATAGTGTATGTGTCGATTTCTACATCATTATGTGTAATCCTTTGTTTTACCGCAACCCATTCCTGCAAGGGAAAAGCTTTTTCAAATTCAGAACACACAGATTAGGCAATGCTTTAAGGTAAATTGTTCAGGAAAAAAATATTGCCACCTTCTTCATAACGATATATGTACTTGCCCTATTTGACCACAATTACATATAATTATTTAAACACAATGCTCTCAGCATTTGGGTCCTCATTTAGGCCCATATTTATACTTTTTTAGCGCCGCATTTGCGTCGTTTTTTGACGCAAAATCGGCGCAAACTTACAAAATTCAAATGTATTTTGTAAGTTTGCGCCGATTTTGCATCAAAAAACGACGCACATACGGCGCAAAAAAAATATAGATATGGGTCTTGGGCCCATATTTATACTTTTTGACGCAAAACTGCGCTAACGCAGTTTTGCGTAAAAAAAATTAGCGCCGGCTAACGCCATTCTGAAGCACCATGCGGGCGCCGTATTTATTGAATGACGTTAGCCGGCGTTAGCCGCCGGCGCCGTCTGGTGTGCGTTAAAAAAAATTACGTACACCAGGCAGCGCCGGCGTAGGGGAATATGGGGCTTGGGCGTCAAGAAATGGGGCAAGTCAGGTTGAGGCAATTTTTTCGCCTCAACCCGATTTGCGCCATTTTTTTTTCACTCCCAACCCCCATAGAAATGACTCCTGTCTTAGCAAAGACAGAAGTCATGCCCCCTTGCCCAATGGCCATGCCCAGGGGACTTCTGTCCCCTGGGCATGGTCATTGGGCATAGTGGCATGTAGGAGGGCACAAATCAGGCCCCCCTATGCCACAATTTTTTCTTTTTTTTTTAAACGTACCTGAACTTACCTTAATGTCCCTGGGATGGGTCCCTCCAGCCTTGAGTGTCCTCCTGGGGTGGGCAAGGGTGACAGGGGGTGTCCCTGGGGGCATGGGAGGGCACCTCTGGGCTCCTTCAGAGCCCACAGGTCCCTTTACGCCTGCCTTTTGCAGACGCTAAAAAACGGCGCAAAAGCGGCCGTACGTCATTTTTTTTGACCCGCCCACTCCCGGGCGTGAATTTTGCCCGGGAGTATAAATCCGACGCACATGCCTCGGAGTCGATTTTTTAGACGGGAACGCCTACCTTGCATATAATTAACGCAAAGTAGGTGTCCACGCTAAAAAATGACGCTAACTCCATGGACTTTGGCGCTAGACGCGCCTAACGCCAAAGTATAAATATGGAGTTAGTTTTGCGTCGGAATTGCGTAAAAAAAAACGACGCAATTCCGGCGCAAACGGAGTATAAATATGCCCCTTAATGTCTGGAATAAAAATCCCTGTTATATTGCCCGATAATTTCTGAGTTTTGTTCCCGATTTTTATAGTGATGCAAAAAACGGATGCATATGATATTTATGTTTGTTATTTCTGCAATTTCTCAAGTTTAATATGTGGAGTTACCACCAGATGAAAGCAGGGATAATTTGTGAGCAACATCACGAAAGAGCAATATCAGAATAGCTTTAAAGGATTGCTAATACTAAAAGGGCATGAAAATATTTGCATCCATTTTAGTACTATCACTAGAGTCAATGTATTTTTATTGAAAAGCTCTAAAAATTAGCTTAACTAGCCTAAAAAATGGAAACGCTTTAAATTGTATCAATTTCTTGCAGTGTTCTAGTTTTTCGTTATATTAGTCAATGTAGTGAGACAATAAAAATTGTAATGTTGGTAGAGTCGAAGGCATGAACAATGGTGACTTATCGCATCTTTTTAAAGACATTTTTATGACATGCCCTTTGAACGTAGCTCATCATTTCTATAAACTTGTATCTTCTGGATGTGTTAACAGTATCAGTTCTCTCTGGTGATGCAGAAGGTAATGATGTATATGGTATTATCAAAACATCAATGGGTCCAAGTCACAAACTGCATTTTAAAGTACATAAAGTAGTGCCACAGAAGTACTACTTACATACTACAAAATCCAATTTACAAAACTACAGCCAGATACCTCTGCCTCTCCTAACTTTTCTGTCCGGACATCTCTGCCATGGTGACAGAGATCTCTGTATATGTAGGTATACGTTTTAGAAGCAAATGTGGGAGGGACTAGGTGGAGTGATGGGAAAATGGTGAATAATTATTATTAAATGTGATGGGTTTAAAGAAATGTAAGGAGTGAGCTGGGAGGGACATGCTAATACAAAACACAGACCCACAATGGAGAACAACAATTGTAATTCACAAAATGTTCTGCTAAAGTTATTAAACCCGAAAGGTCTCAAAAGAGGTTCAAATGTACTCCAGTCTAGCCTTGGATTATGTCAAGCAGCACACATGGTCAACCACTGGTACTGCAAGACACTCCAATTGAAAGTAATGGAGTCAGAGAATTAAAAATCCCAGCCCATAGGAACTAATGTTAAATAAGTTAAATAAGGTCTTAATTTAAAATGATAGACATTGTTAAGTCATAAAGCATTATACATCATTATTAATTATTCTTTAAAGTAATATTCAACTTAATTTTAAAAAATGAAAAATTTAAACGAATTAAACATTTGACTTTTAACAAAGGTGACTAAATATTATATAAAAGTTGTTAATGGGGAGAGTATTTGTGTTAAAAAATGTTTAGTTTTCATTAAATTAATATATTTAAATTGTTATTATTTAATACACATTTAATTTGATGAGTTGATGTGCTGTAAAATGTTATTTTATCATTTCTAAGACAACATTAAATATTTAAAAATATGTTGCATTTATATTGTACATTAAAATATCTTTATTCATGCATTACAGAATTTAAAAAGTGAATAATGTCCCTATTCATTTAAATAAAGGGATCTAAACCTCGGTCGTGGAGCTGTCCACTAACAGGTGAAATGGTTGTAAATTCTGTTGTAGGAGGCTACACAAAGTGTAAATCTCCACTCTGAAATGACAAACAACAAAAAGGTGGAGAACTAATCCTATGCTTAGGAGTGAATCTTCACATTAGCAAATATACATGTGTGTATTTACTTTTTTGAATTGGGCTCAAAGGGTTTAAATTTTAAAGTATCAGCTTCACAAGAAGTAAAGTCAATTCAACTAAATCCAAACCTCTTCCTCATAGTTGCATTTCTCTGAGCACAACACATCTGCCATCAATTGAATTACCTCACCCCAAAAACTGATCTGAACTTTGCAAAATGATAACACTTTTACTCCTATACCCATCCAAAACAACCTGTACCATGTACCCTAACATGGACTGAATCACTTAGCGATATTTACCTTGTAAGCATGCACGTTGCTGGACTATGATGTATGTGGCACTCTAAAAAACTCATCAATATAATAGACAAAGAGATAAATAGATAACTACTTGAATAAAGAAAATTGTGATAATCAAAACAAACAATGTAACACACTCAGAATAGTTCTCAAATTGGTGATGATCTGATAAGAACATGACTATTCAACACTTTGAGACAAGTCAGTGCCTTGTGAGTTCTAGGATTCTGATCAGAGTGGACTAATGTAAATGCTTATACCTCCACTTACTGAAAAACCTTTCATAACAGCTCAAAAATTCTAGATGTTTCCGATCAGCAAAGGCCAATGGTGCAGTCACATATCCCCAGTTCTTGTACACATTCACTCACTACGTCTCGCAAAGCGTGCCCAATTCAAGGATCTCTGTGTTGTTCACAGGGCACTCACTGGACCTAAAACAGAGATCTTGGCCTCCACATGTCGCTACATTAATAAATTATGGCAAGTTACCTTCACTCTTCTAAACATGCACTTTTGGAGATTCAGTACTACTTTGGAATTCACATTTGAGAACTGTGTATCCAGAGTGCTCAGATATAGAACTATTTGCCTTTTAGGCCTTGACTGCAACCAGACAATTTACCTTTTGTCAGACATCTAAAAACAATCGACCTATGCAGCTTTGTGGCCCATGTAACTTCTCTGTACAGTAGAGTGGTATCTATTCCTTCAGATCAATTCGGCACTGAGAACCCTCAGGGTATTCATGCATTGTATAAGTAAAATAAATAAAGACATATTGAAAATAAATTGACTCTGATATCCTGCTATGAGTGTGTGCAAACATGAATGCTTCTGGAGTCACATGCACAAAAGTGCAAGTCAGTTGACTTACTGTACATAATGCCAGGGGCAATAATATTGTCCTCTTGAATTGCACCAGAGGTGAAATATATTTTGGAATGTAAGGATGGTACTGCTGCAGATTTCTTAATTAAAACCGTACCAAAAATGTTTCTGCCTGATGCATTGGGCTAGTGGTTTCAGCATTTCCTTGCTTACTACTAACATCAAATATGTCTCCGCCCGGTTCCCTTTTTCATGTGTTCGCAGGCAAAGGGTTTCTTTCCTGAGCAATATTCTGGCACTTTCTGTATCCTCCCTTAAATCAGCCAGGTGTGAACTTTGAAACTTTATTCTCTCATTAGCTTGTGCCCCTTTCACCTTCCTCATGTGTCATACTAAGATGAAAGTAAGCGTTCACTTATACAGTATCCCTCAGTTGCTCCCCAGATGATATGGTGTGAACTGCAAAACACTTTTTTTTAGGTCTTTCCTAAAGAAGCTTTAGCTATCTTGCCAGCCTCATGTTTTCCAAAAGATATCATATAAATAATACATATTACACATATAGGGGCTGTCAATGAACACTCTATCAACTTTGGTCTATTCAGATGTCACTGAACCTATGCTCCTTCCCTCAACAGCACAAAGTATAGATTAATGGACCAGCCCACTTAAACCATTGAATGCTTTCACTATGTTTTCACTATCAGTGGCTGTTTTTTGCGCTTTCACATGTATGAATGCATATAAAAAACATAACTTCTAAAATAAATAGCTCCCCAAAAGTTAACTTTTAAGCACATGTACTCCCCCAGTGACTGCTAGTTGACATTTTTAAAGCTAATATTGAGCTCCGGGGGCCCCTAGTGATGAGTGTATTGCGAACAATCATTATAGGTCTCCCTCCCCTGGGACTGGCTCAGTGACTGTATCCTGATGAGCCCAAGCCTGGGACACCGTAGTTTGCCTGCCTGCACTGCTGAAGGCAGGTAAACATGTGTTTGCTCACATCTGGTGGGCACATTTTTAAATCTCCCATCAAAATGGAGCAAACACTAAGGGCCTGATTATGACTTTGGCGGATGGGATACTCTGTCACAAACGTGACAGATATCCCGCCCTCCGTTTTACAAGATCCATAAGATATAATTGAACTTGTAATATGGTGTATGGGACATCTGTCATATTTGTGATGGAGTATCCCATCCGCCAAATTTGTAATCAGGCCCTGAATCAACTCCCAACTGGCGGGAGATTTAAAAATGCTCCTGCCATCTGGGAGTTGACTTGTGTTCTGTTTCCCTGCCCACATCAGAGTAACTATAAATTGTGCCCTAAGGTAACTATGACTCATGCCTTTACCATGCACTGCTAATTACTCCATATATTACATCACTGGTGATATCTTCTATGACATCATTGTTTATTTCACTGAACATTTTCCATGAAACTAATAATGAAAAAACGGTGCACAGTGGTGGTGCAAGTTATAGTTATCTGAGGGCACGAGTCCAAGTTACTTGAGATAACAATGACTACTAGTGGTGTATTTCTGTGTTTTTTTTTACCTTGAATCGTTATGTTGTTACTGAACATTTCACCTACCTATAACATTACTTTATCTTTTGTTTTTTTAGTGAATATATATATATATGTTCAGATAGATACATATCCAGCAGAAGGCATTTGCTGAAACACGTTGACACTTTGTTTGGTTCGGACGCAGCACATTAAGGGGGTTACTACAACTTTGGAGGAGGTGTTAATCCGTCCCAAAAGCGACGGTAAAGTGATGGATATACCACCAGCCGTATTACGAGTCCATTATATCCTATGGAACTCGTAATACGGCTGGTGGTATATCCGTCACTTTACCGTCACTTTTGGGACGGATTAACACCTCCTCCAAAGTTATAATAACCCCCTTAATGTAAAAAAAAAGCAGATTGACAAAAGAAACATTTGGTCAGTGGCTGCTTTCATGTCACATAATGGGTGCTGTGGATTCGAGCTAGGGTGCAGCTGAGTGATGAGTGAAATCTCAGCAATTTAGTATAATTTAGCATATATATATATATATATATATATATATATATATATATATATATATATATATATATATATATCTTAGAACTTTTCGTCAAACACATTTATCCATTGTGTTGCTTGACTGACATTGACATTTTGCTTCTTGCTACAGCGACAGGCTTCAGTAGAATCTACTGCAAGTTTCGAGGATCCTGGTATTTGAGGAGTCTGCAGTCTATTAATGCTTGTCTTTCCTCCCCGTTGATGTCAGAAAGCCTCTGGCTGGGCTCTACTCTTCACCTGTGTTTCTCTCCTTGGGCTCAGCTCTTCATCTGTGATCCTGGTTCTCCAATCAAGATTTTAGATTATGGTCAAGTCAGATGTCAAGAACGTCTTCCTATACGTTTTCTGTTTGTGGTGCTTCTTAAAATTCCTTCTACAACAACACTTCAAAGACTTTCCTTGCATCCTTGAAATAATTTGACCTCTCTTATTCGTACTTTCAGACGCCTCAGGTTAGTGATAGCTTGAATTGTGAGACAGCTGACAACAAAATGCAGAGGGCATTTAAAAAACAACAGCATTTCACTGCTACAGCATTGTGTACCTCAAAAAACAGTTTGCTTAGAATACAATTGAACGCACTTGCCTTAATCAACTACTGCTAGTACCTATATATATCAGGTTGCCTTCAAAAGTGTGTCATAGTAATCATTGCATTTATTATAAACTGCACTATTGATTCATCATCATGTACCAGCATTGGCATATTTACTTATCCAATAGAAAACAAGCTCAATTGGTGTAGCAAAAGTGCATGTTACATTTTTATGTTGAAGCCCCAACCAGTCAGCTTTGTACAGGACAGTTGAAGCAGTTGCATCCAACTACAGAGGGACATTTAGTAACAGCGTGAGGCATTTCAGCTTTAGGATAGACTTGTTGAGCAGTTGCTTTTGACTTGAAAGGGATATATAGATACGTCGCCAAGGGTTTCAGCCTTGTTAAAGACTTCAGGCTGTTGCTTCTGAGTTGTGGAGGGCATCTACCAATGACTTGAGGTACTGTAGCTATTCGAAAGGCAAGACCTATTGACTTTTGCCAATGCTTGTTTCCAGTAGGATATTTCTTTGTGGGGGTGGACTTTGAATGCTTCTGCAGAACACTTTTTGTAGTGCTGTAAAGGATGGTGTTTACATTGTCAACACATTTTTGTAAACTGTATATTTCCTTCGGATTCCAAGCACATCTTCTTCATTTTCCCGATAAGCAGGTGCTCTATTAGTGCGAGCTGGCACTGCATTTCGCAAATGGGTGCTTTGTACAAGTAGACACACTGTAAGCCATGCGCGGGCCTGTCCTGTGGGCCTTAATGACAAACTGGTGTCACCAGCTCCTAGCGTTGCAGAGCAGCTTCCACACAGGGCTCATTATTATCGGCCCTGTGTATGAGCGAGTATGATTTCGGTTTACTAAAAAGCGCCTCCGGGCTTTAGGGCACATACCTTCTAAAAGAGGTGAAATGGTTCATTGATCAGAACGATGCCTAATAAGGGAAACAGATTTTAAATGAGATGTTAATTTAGAGAATTTGTCATCTCCCACCAGATATCCCCCTCTGTCCCGTTCTCTTTCCTTCTCACTACCAGGGATATGTTAATATATCACATTAAGTAATTGCAGGTCCCAGCTGCGGATTATTCTGCTACTGCGCCGATCTAATTAAAGCGATCACCTATGCAACATCTGCAGTCACTCTCGTATGCTGATTAGGACATCTAAGAGGCACAACGATAACCTTCAAATAGGAGAGATATTGGTGGGGGGGACAGAGGAAAGAATCCGAGCAGCTGAGAGGAGTAGAATCACAGACTGGAGCAGGGAGGCTGAGTTGGAACAGAGGTCGAGCCGAAGATCAGCCATAATGTGTGGTGCACATGAATGCTAGGCCCTTACCATCAAAGACCTCTTAACAATTCATGAGCGGAAATGGAAGGCATGAGATTGATGGAAAGCAAGATGGCGCGGGGGTGGGGGTGGAGGGGTTACTAGGAAAGGGATGCGGGGAGATTGATAAACTAAGTGTGTACTAGCTACGTCTGTAGTCATAAATAAACAGGACGCAGGAATGTACTGGTTGCACATAAAGTGACACAGAGATTGACTGTGGCTAGTTGTTTTTAATATCTTTAAAGCCTGAGCTCAATACAAAATGTATAAAATTATGCAGAACGAAGAAAGGGATAATGTTTTCCTTTGCAAACATAGTGCCGTGCATTCAAAGGGTGACGTCTGATTGAGTGGACCATTATCAGCGTTGAGGGGGTGTCAGGTACGTTGAGCGTCGAATGTCCATCATTACAAGAGCCATCTCATTGTACACCGAGCTGCAACGCCGATTTAAAATTGTTATTAAAACAGATCAGATGCTCTGATCATCACATGGAGTTGAAGGCCAACAAAGGGTGGCCAGGAGTTTAGAATTTACAAATAAGAAAGCAACATTTAAAAAGCCTTATGTAGCTACATGTTAACGCCTTTGAAAATGTGTTGGTTTCTCCTTTTCATTACGGAAACCTTCTTCAGGCCTATTCAACTATTATACTCGGCTGTGTTAGTCTAATTAGTGCAATGGAAGCAGAACAAGACTACAACACCCACAATGCATTGGGTGATCACAAAAAAGTGGTGAAATGGAAACAGTGTCCATGTCGACACGGAGGGAGATCGTCACCTATGTGTGTCATTCCAGTCCTGGCAGCTAGGCCTTTCAATTTGGGACTTCTGCCAATTAACGGTTAAAATCTTCCCACTAGCCTTTGGGTTTTTATTACATCCTTCCCTTTATAAAACAACTGGATAAGCATTTGTGGGAAAAAGACTCTGCTATGGGTAAATTACTAGATCAAGGTAAATAACTGACATTATAGTGCTGCCTCCCGTAATTCTTTTTGGAGTACCTCGATATTTGTAGATGAAAACAATTGTTTTCATGATACTCTTGATTGGTCGGATGTTTGGATGGTAGTGTGTTAAAAACACACATGACAGAATCGGGCCTCTAACAGGTTTAGTAGAATAAAAAGTAATCAAGCAAGGGATGTAATAAAGTGTACAGTTACTAAGACTTTGTGATTTTTTTAGTTTGAATTTAATGCAACTTTAAATGATTTCCCGTTAAATTTACTGTAACAAAAGTGCTTATTTTGAGCAAGCGATTGTAAGAGATCAGGTTCAGAACACAGTTTATCACCCCCCATTTCTAAGGAGGAAGAGCAATTCTCCTATCATTGTCTGATTTGAACCAGCTTGGGCTAGGCCAGCACTCTCCCTCTGGCATTCCTCTCGCTGACCCCTTGAACAGTTGATACATACAGATTTAGAACTCCAGGCAAAACAAATAGTTCTCACATTGACCTATAGCAGAAATGTTACTTATCCATTCACATTTTTCATTACATTTTGTTAGTTAGAGCTCTGTCAGAAATACTTGATTACAAAAGCCAGGATGCCAGTTGAAACTAGCACAGGATAAGCTACTCAAACCAGCATGTACCAACTCAGAATTCTTATACCAAATGCAAAAATCTAATATATTCTTCAAGAGTGCAATGCAAATCTAACCTGGGATCATGAGAGAGCTGTACATAGCAGTAAAATTGACATAGAAACGATGTCAGAAGAAGAACAGAATGATAAGGGGGCAGCATCCACCTCCTAACAAAACCTTATTATTTACAAATTAAGCATGGGAATGAGGGAGGCATAAACAACTCAAGATTTGCAGAGAACTGTTGAGAGGATGAAATATGTAAGATTGATGAGATGTGGGCGAATTTTAAGGGCAAGATACAAACTGCAAACCATTTTTAGTACATGTATTTTTGTAGGCATTTTAGTGAGCACTGAGAGGCATTAGATTGCTTTAAATGGGATATCTCTGCAGTGAACATAATTTCATCATGCAAGAAAATGTAATGGCTTATGTTTTGAAGTGAGAGGTGTAAGAATGGCAAGCAAACATTGAATACACTGGCTGTGATAAAAAAACCAAGAAAAATAATTATCACAGCCAGTGTATTCAAGGTTTGCTTGCCATTCTTACACCTCTCACTTCAAAACATAAGCCATTACATTTCATTGCTGTCAATAGCTTATGTTAACGCAGTGCCGTGTTTGTGCAACATCGACAGCCTGGATGAAAAATTATGAAAAATGAATTTCATGTGGAAGTGCATTGTGTCCCTCATATAGGCATCACTATCAGCCTTGTCTCCTTTCCTCTCTGTTGCAGATTAAGGTACCAAGAGAATGGAGGAAAAAGCAATATGGTTTTGATGAGAAGTTGAGAGATGCTACCATGATGCATCATGGGTAGGAAAACAGTGTCTGGAAATGATGCCACATTGAATGGGCAATGGAGAAGTAGGGAGGGAGAAAAAACGCAGAGATGTGAAAAAAGGGTCATAAGTAGGTCAAGGAGTAGAAATTGTGGAGCGCAGTGTTTGGCTGCCAAGGCGGAGCAGAAGGAAGTAGAAATTCCTGTTCTTCCCTAGCACTGGTGGACTTTTGGCTGTTTAGCACCAACTCAGACACCCTTGTGTCATGTTGCAAGGGTGCCTTCTTTGTAGGCAGGATTGTTTTTGTGCAGGAAGGCAAACCTTCCTGCACAAAAACAATCCTGTGAGGCCTTTTCCTCTTTCTATGTGTGTTGCATTCTGCAGCACACATAGAAAGAGGCAAAAACGAGGAGAAATAAAGATTTTTCTCCTTGCTACACCTCACCTCGGGAGGCATAGCATTTTGACGCATTTCCCAAAGCTACCTGGGAACACCCACGCTCCACTCATGGAACGCTTTCCCGGGGAAGACTACCGCAAGGCAGTGATTTGCACTGTGTTGCATTTTTCCAGATTTATCAAGCCATGCAGGGCCACACAAGGTTCCTTGCATGGCTTAATAAGTATCATTTAGGTTTTGCATTGCCCTTACGACCCGTGCGTGGCACAAGGGTGATGCAAAAACTTGATAAATCTGACCCTTTATGTCTACAGTGAGCGCCTGCATGCAAGTTATTTTCATCACACTTACAGTGTGTTAGGCATTTGTTCTAATCTGTGGCAAAACCTTTGCAGCAAACGAGATTTTTTTCCGTCATTTGTCTGCAGATGATAAAAAGACTTAGGGCCTGAGTTGGAGTTCATATTCCACTTGTAATAACTTGTAAAAAGGCAGACGGGCTTACGACCAGTGCCCATTTGTGTTAGGAGACACTGACGTTTTCTCGTACTACCTCACGTCAGTTTCCTACTTCATTTCCCTGTTTCTAGCAACGTTCACACAGAGATAATGAGGATGACCAAGTGAATCTTTTTATTTTGGCATTGTTTTTTTTTCTGAGAATCATCAAGTTATTGAACCTGACCATGCGCAGAAAATTTAATTGCTTCCTCCTCCTCATCATTTCACTAAATCTCATGAGTGACAAATGACTTGTGAGGAAAGGTCAAGACAAATTAGTAAATCAATGAGGGTGATGCACAGAAGTCAGCTTAAGTATTCAAGCATCAATTTGTGCAATATTTGCGCTGACATTCGCCTGGGAATGCTGTGCAGAGCAGCGTTGCTCTGGGGTCTCTCAAATGTGTATGGATGAGTCCTGCCGAACAGTGAGGTGTAGGGATGCAGGCCTTCTGGTAACAACAGGCATATGTCTTTGCAGCACGCAGGCACATTTCTGAGGAAGGTACATAAAGCCCCTGTTTAGAAATTCTCAAATCAAAGTCATATTAATTTTGGATCTATTTCCATGGGGCAAAAACATAAATTGTATAAAGCATCTCCAGCGTCAGGCAGGAGCCACAACTTCAGACTCGAGCTGTAAAATACATATAAATCAGAATTTACCACTGCCCTCTTGCACTACTTCCGATTTAGAGCTCAGTACAAATTGCACTTGCTTAGGTTTTGTGTTTGTATTTTCTACCAGCATTTGGCTAGTGGTAAAAGTAAGGATAAATCACAGAAAAAGAAGAACTATTGAAACCAAATGATCGCAAATACCATTTGATTACATCTAGGGGTGGGTGGAGCTCACGGAGTTCTACTCCGCGGAATTCCACGCAGTTGGGAAAAAACTCCATGGAATTCCACATGGTTGCGGAGTGCCGCCTGTCCTACTCACCCTGGCGATGAATGTCCTAGATCTCAGAAGCGCTAAGCATGGTCAGGCCTCCTTAGCACTTCCGAGATCGGGTGCATTCAGGCCAGGGTGTATGCCGGCCATTAGGCAGGCCTCTTGTGCTGACATAGTGCACCGGCCTGGAACCTGCTGCTCTCAATTACACCTGCACACGTCTCTTCACCCACTTCCCTCCTTTACAAGCTTGTTACAGAGGGCCAAGCACACCCCTTGTCTTGCACCAGCCTTGCAATCGCTTCCTCTGCACTTATGCACAGCCTCACACTGCTCTTTCTTTAGGGCCCATCACTAGTAGCAGCAAACCAGCTCACCACCAGCAGCCTGATGCTCCCAGGTCTCTAGCTCTCCCTGCTTGCCTCATTATAATTGAGTTCTAAAATATATTCCCGTTGAACTTCCAATAGGAGCAGCCTGTCAGTTGATTCCCTTGTTTTCTACTGCAGCCTCGTAGAATGTTCTAAAGAACAACTAGAGAGCTAACTGTCTTAATTATTACAAAAGTGTGGCACACCTGAGGCCATCTCGATTAAATCAAATTGGTAAAACTGAAAACATTTAAATTAGAAAGGAACAAAATGAGAAGGTTCATTTTGTCAAAGAAATTATGGTTAGTGCTGTACAATGAAAAATTAGGGCATACTTTAAGTGAGTCCTCAAATATCTGTCTCTTCCATTTCATTAAAACAGTCTGACATGCAGAATTAAACATGCACTTCACCAAAATCAGACCGCCAGTTAAAGTCCTGGTGATTAGTGGTTTACTACAATGTTTTAATGAGCAACTAGAGTGCTAACATTCTGACTTAATGCCAAAAGTGTGACAAATTTGAACTCCATCTTGATGGAATCAAAGTCGAAAACTGAAAGAATTTTCTACTGAGGATACTGCAGTAAATGAGGAAATTAGGGAGGGTCATAACAAATAAGTCTCCCAAGATGGCCACCAGAGAAAAAAAGAGTCCAAATGTAGCACAAATATCACCAAAATGTAGCACAAGTATAGCCCATTGACAGAAGTGTGCAAAACATTTAATTAATTACTTTTTTTACAGTTTTATATAGCATAGACTGACCCGAAAGTATTAGAGTGCTTTTCTTGAGCATTGGTTACATTACACGAGGACACATTAATTTTGGTTTTAGGCATGGGGAGATTAAGTGATTTGCCCAGAACCACCGGATGTTGAGTTGACTCTGAAACTCAATCATGGTTCCCCAGTTGCAAAGACTGCAGTTCTGGCAGTTACTCCAGATCCTGTACCCGAAGTGAAAGATATAGGGGGTCATTCTGACCTTGGCGGTCCATGACCGCCATGGCGGAGTGCGGCGGAAGCACCGCCAACAGGCTGGCGGTGCTTCCTGGGCCATTCTGACCGCAGCGGTAAAGCCGCGGTCGGAAAAGGGGAGCCGGCGGTTTCCCGCCGGTTTCCCGCTGGCCCAGGGAACCCGCCATGGCAGCGCTGCTTGCAGCACCGCCATGGGGATTCCGACCCCCTTCCCGCCAGCCTGTTTCTGGCGGTGTCCACCGCCAGAACCAGGATGGCGGGAACGGGTGCCGTGGGGCCCCCTAACAGGGCCCCACAAAGATTTTCACTGTCTGCTTAGCAGACAGTGAAAATCGCGACGGGTGCCACTGAATGACCGCCATAATCTAGTGATCAACTGTAGAAAAAACATGAAGATAGCAAATAATTTAAAAGTCCTTTTTCACTATTTGAGAACTCAGACAATATGTCCTCATTTTAGTTTTTTAGAACTTTAACCATAATTTCGATGTAACCAAGACCCTCTCATTTTTATAATTTCTAAAGGAAATGTTTTAGGTATTACAGTTTTGATTACATCAAAATGATGTAAGGCATGCCACGGTATTGTAAAAAATATATAATGTTAGCAATCTAGTTGTTCATTAGAATACTTTTGGGAGGCAGAGGTCAGGGGCACGGACTCAGATAGTTGAGGGCAGGGAGGAAGGTGCAGAGGGAACAAGTTGACTACGCTCTGCAGGCACGAGGGTCTAACTAAAAGTTAGATTAAAAATCGGTTTATAACCAAGCCTCGCTATTTCAGTACTATTTTTCCAGAACCCTCATTTAATATTGCAAGTGGATAAGGGAAATGAGAGCATGTTTGAATTAAGAAAAATGGGCATCACTTCATCATATGTGGCTATGACTAGTTTGAAAATTGCATGGGAATGTGAAATCCCAGTTCTTCATGAACCAAACAATGGGGCATATTTATGGAAAAGTAGAACATTATTCATGATGCACCACTTTTCTAGTACTCCATCGCGTCCCCCTAACAACACCATGTGTGCGCTGTATTTACAATATGGCGCACCATTGTGTTCATGTCCACAATAGCGTCGTAATTCATGGCACTAATGTGGCGCTTTGCTGCATTAGAGCCATAAATTATGGTGCTAACGCAGCAAAGCACAGGGAGTCCCACTGTTTTCAATGGGAGCGTCATCTTAACACCTGCCTTAGGCAGGCATCAATATTGACGCTAAAAATGGCACAGTGAAATTTAGTATATTTCACAGCGCCACTTGTCTAGACCTCCCTAAGTGGGAACGGCCTCCTTACATACATTATGCCTGGCACAGGCATAATGTGGCTCAAGGGTTTACAAAGTGGTCCAATGCTTGCATTGTGCCACTTTGTTAATATGCCACATGGGAAATGCCACCTTAACGCCACATTTGCGTAAAAAAATTGACATAAATGTGGTGCAAGGTAATGCTATGGACACCATAAATATGCCCCAATGTTCGCAAATTTATAGCAAAGGCCCAAAAGGACAAATGACATGTACAGTAATAGATCGCAGTATCACTATGAGCTATTCTTGGCTTTAAACGCAGCAACAGTGAAGCGTGTTGCAGGAGTGCAACTACGCATTCTCACCAAACACAAGGGGAAGTGCATGGGGCCTATCCTGTATTGGCACAAGAAAAGGTCATAAGTACATATGTGAATAGGAAAGAACAGGCTGTGGATGCTGGAAGTACAAGAAGGAGGAATGGGGGGGTAAGAAAGGTTAAAAGGCAGTTGTACTCTCAAGTCATTTCCACAAGAGATGAGTGTTCAAGCAACACAAAAAAACAAGAAATAATATTTCAGTCAGAAGAGTTTCTATTGAAAATTTGGACCAGCATTTTAAATGTCTTTGTCTTGCATGAAATGGACACAGGCTTATCAGTCTAATTGGAATGAACATGGCCCATGCCTTCAGAAGCTATTACCCAGGCCTGGTACTAATTATCTATCAATGGCGGTAGGATGGCCAAATAGCATAACAGAGAAGGGCAATCCAATAATCCCTTGTGAGCCTGGATATAAATAAACAACAATAATAATGTGTGAACAAGGGGATCATTCACTATACTTTTTGTGGGATTAATCCTAAATCTAGTGAATATAAATAACATTAATTCATAAAGGAATATCCTGAATACAAAAAAATATAATAAAAAAGAAAACAATTTTTGACAACTGGGCATACAAAAAACTCTTTACTGACACAACAAACGAAGCAGAACAAAACAAATAACACAAATACCTACAGTAAAAATCACACAAAAAGTATTGGGTTGTAAAGTTACTAGCACCCAATACCAGAGTGACCCGCAATAGTTACAAAAACATAGTCAGTGATAAGAGTTACGTCAGTGTTGATCCACTCTTGCAAATAAATGATAGTCCTAAGATTGGTCCATTGGTGAGAAGATCACTCGTATGATGACAAACAAGGTCTTGTTATTGAAGAAGCACGTAGCAGAAAGATGTCAGTGTTTCGGTCTCTGTTATACTTAATATGTGAGACCATCCCTAGGACAATGCATAAAGTAAATAATTTAAACCTCGCTGCGCATGGATTCTACTGCAATCATCACTCGTCTGTTTCTGAGAATACAAGGAAACACTACACAAGCTCCCAAACCTGCTCCTGTGCAAACTAAAGAAGGACCAAAATTATTGTTAGTCTGACCATTCCAGCAGCAAAAAAAGAATATAAGACTCAACAGGATCTTGAAACCTGTTATGTTATGTTATGATAATTTGTAAAGGACAAAACCAGGACGGTTTCCAGGCTGTAGGAAATAATTAGGGGACTGTGCTGACTGAGCCTGTGGTCTAGGTAAAGAGCTATTTATTCAGTTTGTTGAGGAACTCAAGGACCAAAGAGGCGGCTCTGATGTGCAGGGGGGAGGTTGTTCCAGGTTTTAGGGGTTAGGTATGAGAGAGTGTAGCCACTAGCTAAAGCTGTGCAGATGTGTGTGAGCAGGAGGCCATCCTAGCAGAAGGTTTTGGTCAGGTTTTGGAAATTGATGTAGCTGTTGAGGTGGGGGACCTAAATTGTGCCAAGCTGTGTATGTGAGGGCATTGAAAAGTGTGCATTTGTGAATAGTGAGCCAGTCAAGGTCTCTTAGGTGGCAGGTGATGTGTGCGGGGTGGGAGTCTAAGTGTGAGGAGGGTCATTTTGTATGGTCTGAAGTATACCATCAATCAAGATCTCCAGTGTCAAGTGTCTCAGTAAGCAGGTCAACTCTTCAATCACAAAGTTTCTCCTACTGCATGGCAGATCATTTATTTTCCACAGTCAAGATATTAGAATTCTACCCTACTAGCAAGACATCATGGGGCATATTTATCAAGGGGTTGCACAGGCCTTGCATCACCTAATGTGACGCAAGGCTAGGACAAGCAGAAAGTCATAGTTAAAAAACAACACAACTGCAAAAATGTGTCGTTTTTTAAAGGATTGCGTGGGACAAAAGATGCACTAAATCCATCTGTGTCATGCATATATTAATACATGCAGTGTAGGCATCTCTGTGGCAAATCCAACACAACTGTAATGCAGCAGTATTTGATAGCATATTACACACCATTGAGTAGCGCAATACTATGATAGAAATGCACCAGAATTGCTGTGCATTGGCCACTTAGTCATAGGAAATGACGCAATGGCTATAGTACAAATTCCTCACCATCACAGTACACTCTGGCAAGCTCACCTACAACATGGAGGTCATTATACTGCAACTGGGAGTAGCTAGGAGGCCACCACTTAGGCAGTGAAGGAGGAAGGAGCATGTTTTCTGGCAGCGCATACCCCTCATTGAGCTCAGGAAGGAGGAGGTCATACAGCTCTACAGACTGAAGAGGGAGTGCATCACAGAATTGCTGGAGAAGATAGCGCCAAGTCTCCAGCCAGCAATTGCAAGGATCAATGCCATCCCAGCACAAGTAAAATTGATGGTTGTGCTCCACATGTTGGCATCAGGATCCTTCTTAATCACATCAGCAAGACTGGCTGACATTTCACAGGGAGCATTATCTGCCTTTCTCCTACCTGTTTTGGATGGCTCCAAAAAACTCATACCCTAGTACCTTCTCTTTCCCGAAACTACCCAGCAACAATTAGATGCCAAGCAAGGCTTCTACACAACTGCTGGATTTCTGCATGTGGTTGGTACCATAGATTGCACACATTTCCAATTTGTGCCACCGCAGCAATATCCCACCTATGCAGAAACCTGAAGCATAGCTACTTGATAAATGTCCAGGCCATAGTGGACCATCATGGAATGTTCATCAATGTGCTTGCAAATCTCCCAAGAAATGCACATGATGCGTACATCTTCTGTCACAGTACCATCAATGAGTGGTTTCCGAATGGCAGTGTGGGAATGGCATACTCACTGGTAAGGCAAGCAGAAATATACATTATACCAACTGAGAAGTTGTAACGTATGACATAATAGCCATCTCTGTGTTTGTGTCTGGATCTTGTGTCATCAGGTGCACATAGTGGGAGTAACTTCCTTGAACATGTAGTCAATGACGTCCCATCGTGTGGTTCCCTCACTGATCCTGCAATGTAAGTAGGGATGTTCCCACAATGAGAAGTATTGTGTCATCTCACACTGTGTAAGTGGACAGAACTACAATTTCTGCAATGTTGAACACATCAACCAATAAATCATGTGGTCCACATTTCTATTCAATATGAGTAGAAGGGATAAATATTAGGAAAGTTTGAGATGTGTGTGTAAGTGCAATTGTGTGGCAAGTCTGTTCCACTAAAATAACAGTCAAAGAACAAAGCATGTGATTCTAAGCATGTGTCACACATGGCAGTATATCTGCAGACTGATCAAAGTATCAGGAGAGCAAATGGAAAAATAATTTATAAATTCCATGTTTGTCATACAATGAAAGTGTACCATCAAATCTTGTGTAAATTACAACTCTATGTACACATGTGATACCTAAAGTTTAAAGTACACATCATTTTCAGGCATTTCAACGTTCTAGGTCCAAATATACACATAGATAAAAAGACACATTGACATACTTCATCAATGTGGAGGATGAACACTAAAGTGCCTCAAGTTGTCTACATTTCCTGCATCTCAGTTCATCAATGTAAAATGAAGCAGTGAAGAAATAGGCTGGGAAATATGTCATACACTTTCAAATAACCTAGGTGAAATGAAATCAAGGTATGGTATCAAAAAAGTACCTCCAACCCAAATGTGAACCTTCTCATACTAAAGAAATCATGTAAGAATCAAGGCATATAAGTAGAGAGTCATCTACAAGGCTAACTCACATACCTACATGTGAACACAGAAAGGCCCATATTTATATTTTTTTAGCGCCGCATTTGCACCATTTTTTGATGTGAAAACGGCGCAAACTTACAAAATGCAATTGTATTTTGGAAGTTTGCGCCGTTTTTGCGTCAATAAATGGTGCAAATGTGGCGCTAAAAAAGTATAAATATGGGCCAAAGTGTTTTGTACAGGTCCATAGTACAAATTCACTTATATCTACATCATGGTGTCCCATATACAAAGGGGCTGCATTGCCATACCCGTGTTTCAATCTAAATTCTGGATGAAATCTTGCTATACAAAAAGCATTAGATGGTGTATAAAAAAAGCCAATTAAAATATCAATGCAACATGTTGAATATTGGTAACATTCACTAAGCAAATAGCCATGCTACATTATGTAATCTAAGGATGGGCAACAGTTATGTAGGCAACCAAGGACATCATAGGTAAAAAAAGGACAAATGTATGTGTTAGAAATTAGGTCTCTAGTCTAGTATGTACTCTGGCCAAGAAGGGATCACAATCTTAGTCAAGGTAAGTCAGTTACATTCCCTAAATTAACCTCTGATAGCCTGGCACAGAGCAGACAGGCTTAACTTAAGAGGCAATGTGTAAAGTGTTTGTGCAATACTTAATTACAGTAACATAGTGAAAGATGTCACATAAATACTCTACACTAGTTTAGAAGAATATAGAATATTTATCTGAGTAAATCAAGAACAAAACGACAAACACCCAATAGGTAGGAGTCAAGATATGAATATTTAAAGGTGAAATGTGAAAACAGTGCTTAGAACTCACTAGCGGTCAAAAGGTTATTTCATGTCACAAGGGACAGGTGCAAATCTAAAGTTCAGGCTGACCGCAATGGATGGTAGGCCAGCTACAGCACCCATGTAGGGTCCACTGAAACAGTACCTTTGATGGAGCAAAACATTGATGTCCAGGGCACGATGCAGTATTTTTGAAGAAATCAGATGCAGAACCTACTTCTGAGGCCCAGAAAAGGAGGGGGCATCTCAGGCAAGGGTAGGACTCACAGATGGAAGAGTAGAGCAGCACCAGGAGAGTTGCAAGTAGTCTTTGATGTCCCTGAGACTGCAGGAGAACAGAGGGCAAGCCATCAAGCCCTTGGAGATTCTTCGTTCAAGGTTGTAAATAACAGGCCCAGGCCTTCTCACTGCAGGAAAGAAGCAGGAGTCAGCAGGCCAACACAGCAAAGTAAGAGGCAAAGTGGCAGTACTCCTATAGCAAAGCACAGCCAGCAGTAGGCCAACACAGCAATGCAGTTACAAAGTGGCAGTCCCTCCTGGCAGCACAGTCCTTCTTCCTCACAGAATGTCCTTGGTTCCCGTAGAGTTCTGATTTGGTAGTGTTTGTGGTCCAGTACTTATACTCAAATGTGCCTTTGATGTGGGGGAGACTTCAAAGAGGCCTCTAAAGATCACAAGGTCCATGCCCTTCATTCCCTGGCTCCAGACACTCTACAGGGGATTATGCAGCCCTTTGTGTGGAGAGAGGCAGAGACCTATTCCGGTGTAAGTGAGGCAGTGCTCAGCTCCACTCCCATCAAGCCAGTTATGGCACCTTAAGGCCCATTAAGTCGCACCTGAGCTCCTATTGTGTGTGACTGTCTAGAGGGAATACACAAAGCCCAGCTGTCACCAACTCCATATGTGTATTCAGAGACAGGCAGAGGCACAGAATGGTTAAAGTAAGAAAATGACACCCTTCTAAAAAATTGCATTTTCAGACCTACAATTTAAAATCCAACTTCATCCTAATTTATGAGCTTAAATTGTGAATCCAGAGGCACCAAACGCCACATTTCTATTTTTTCCCAATTGGAAGTTACACTTCAAGGATGCTTCAAAGTAACCCCAATGTTAACCTGTGGGAGAGATAGGGCTTGCAGTAGTGAAAACCAAATTTAATAGTTTTTAACTACCAGGACATGGTAAACTTAAAATACATGTCCAATGTTTTAAATACACTGCATCATGCCCTTGGGGCTAACTAGGGCCTATTTTAGGAGTGACTTACATGTAATAAAAGGGAAGGTTTGGGCCTAGCAAGTGGATACATTTGTCAGATCGAAATGGCAGTTTAAAACTGCACACACGGGCTCTGCAGAGGCAGGCCTGAGACATGTTTACATGGCTACTGTAGTGAGTGGTACAATCAGTGCTGCAGGTCCACTAGTAGCATTTAATATACTGGCCCTGGGCACACGCAGTGCACTGTACTAGGGACATACAGGTAAATTAAGTATGTCTTTTGTGAATAAGCCAATATCACCATGTTTTAGAGTACAGAGTACCTGTACTTTAGCACTTGTCAGCAGTGGTAAAGTGCGCAGAATCCTAAAGCCAACAAAAACAAGTTCAGTACAAATTAGAGGGTAAAGTCAAAAAGTCTGGGAATGACCCTACAGAGAGGGCCAGGTCCAACAGTATGTGTGAGAGTCAAACATATTGGTACTGTCACTACCTAAATAGGGGGTAAATATATGCAAGATAATCTGATCCTAAGCGTGATACATTCCACACATATTGAGTGCAATTCTCATAGAGCTGATAAAAACATTCTAAATTACCTGTCATAGTAATCTTCTGCCTAAACATGAAAGTTATGATACGTTGCATGTCTTACACCATGGGCAATATGTGCAGTGGCACGCATAAGTTGGACATGCATGTGTATAGCAATGGTCAACAGTACCAAAGACATATCTGTTAAAAGGTAAAGAAATGCGTATCAGTTTGCCTGCATACATAGCACACATAGTTATATCAAAGTAGCATTGTACCAAAGCATTGACTGTTGGTATTTTCCCCTTTTCAGGTGACCAAGACTATGGTTTACAGCCATGGATCATGATCCTATTTCAAAATCCCCAGATGGAGGGCCAAAATAAGTACAAGTCTGCCCTGAGCAAAACACAAAATGTAAAGTCCTGTTTCCGCTTCCTGGACAAATCAGGTGGAAGACACCTGTACTCAACGCCTATGGTCTGCAAGATAATCTTGGTGTGTGGAATACTGCAGAACATCTATCTCAAAACTGATTTGATGTGGGACAATGTAACTGAAATCACACATAAACTGGAAAAGGACGATTAACCCCTTCGCTGCCAGGCCTTTTCCCCCTCCTGTGCCGAGCCTTTTTTTGGCTATTTGGAGCAGTTCGCGCTTAGGCCCTCATAACTTTTTGTTCACATAAGCTACCCATGCCAAATTTGCGTCCTTTTTTTCCAACATCCTAGGGATTCTAGAGGTACCCAGACTTTGTGGGTTCCCCAGAAGGAGGCCAAGAAATTAGCCAAAAAACAGTGAAAATTTCATTTTTTTAAAAAAAATTGGAAAAATGGGCTGCAGAAGAAGGCTTGTGGTTTTTTCCCTGAAAAGGGCATCAACAAAGGGTTTGCGGTGATAAAATCACCAGCTTCCCAGCTTTCAGGAACAGGCAGACTTGAATCAGAAAACCCAATTTTTCTACCCAATTTTGGCATTTTACTGGGACATACCCCATTTTTACGATTTTTTGTGCTTTCAGCCTCCTTCCAGTCAGTGACAGAAATGGGCATGAAACCAACGCTGGATCCCATAAACCGCAACATTTCTGAAAAGTAGACAAAATTCTGAATTCAGCAAGGGGTAATTTGTGTAGATCCTACAAGGGTTTCCTACAGAAAATAGCAACTGAAAAAGAAAAATATTGAAATTGAGGTGAAAAAAACATCAATTTTTCTCTAAGTTTTACTCTGTAACTTTTTCCTGCAATGTCAGATTTTCGAAAGCAATATACCGTTACGTCTGCTGGACTCTTCTGGTTGCGGGGATATATAGGGCTTGTAGGTTCATCAAGAACTCTATGTACCCAGAGCCAATAAATGACCTGCACCCTGCAGTGGGTTTTCATTCTATGCCGGGTATACAGCAATTCATTTGCTGAAATATAAAGAGTAAAAAATAGCTATCAAGAAAACCTTTGTATTTCCAAAATGGGCACAAGATAAGGTGTTGAGAAGCAGTGGTTATTTGCACATCTCTGAATTCCGGGGTGCCCATACTAGCATGTGAATTACAGGGCATTTCTCAAATAGACGTCTTTTTTACACACTGTCTTACATTTGGAAGGGAAAAATGTAGAGAAAGACAAGGGGCAATAACACTTGTTTTGCTATTCTATGTTCCCCCAAGTCTCCCGATAAAAATGATACCTCACTTGTGTGGGTAGGCCTAGCGCCCGCGACAGGAAATGCACCAAAGCGCAACGTGGACACATCACAGAAAACAGACCTGTTTTTAGCAAAGTGCCTATCTGTAGATTTTGGCCTCTAGCTCAGCCGCCACCTAGGGAAACCTACCAAACCTGTGCATTTCTGAAAACTAGAGACCTAGGGGAATCCAAGATGGGGTGATTTGTGTGGCTCGGACCAGGTTCTGTTACCCAGAATCCTTTGCAAACCTCAAAATTTGGCTAAAAAAACACATGTTCCTCACATTTCTGTGGCAGAAAGTTCTGGAATCTGAGAGGAGCCACAAATTTCCTTCCACCCAGCGTTCCCCCACGTCTCCCGATAAAAATGATACCTCACTTGTGTGGGTAGGCCTAGCGCCCGCGACAGGAAACACCCCAAAGCGCAATGTGGACACATCACAGAAAACAGACCTGTTTTTAGCAAAGTGCCTACCTGTAGATTTTGGCCTGTAGCTCAGCCGCCACCTAGGGAAACCTACCAAACCTGTGCATTTCTGAAAACTAGAGACCTAGGGGAATCCAAGATGGGGTGATTTGTGTGGCTCGGACCAGCGCTCCCTCTGGGCTGTGTGCCGAGGACGTAGTGGTTACGTCCTCGGCACAGCAGCACTGTGCCGCGGGACGTAACCACTACGTCCGCGGCACAGAAGGGGTTAAACAAATGCAGATCTGGAGTACACAATGGCGGATTGTGTGAGACAGTACCAAATAGTGGCAAATGTTTTTCTTAATTAAATGAAAATTATGGAATTAATGATAGACATTATGTAAACCTATCCCCTCCTTCTTTTTTCGCCCATCCATTGTGTGGTGTTCGTGTTTGTGTGTATGTCAAGGTACATGCATCGTCACTCACATCATCTCAACTAGATGTAGGTCTCAACATGTATGAATCTAGATTTTTGAGCTGTTGCTGAAACATAGGGGTGTATCTCAAACTAAGAGCAAATCAATGCAGCAAGCCAATGTGATGCAGTGCACTACATGAAAGGGAGAGGGCAGGATTGCCCAATTTCTAAATAGATATGAGGCATCCCTGTCCTCCCTGTTTTAAGCAGTGCAGCACATCAAGCTGTCTTTCTGTGTTCTGCTGCATGCAAGTGTGTCAAACGTGGCCCTAAGTGTATGATGGATCACAAATCTCCTAATAGGTCAGTCCCTGAGGCAATCATCAAATTAATGTGCGTTGCAGATATGCGCTAGCATGCAGAGTGGCAGCATTTTGCTGGAGCAAATGTTGCAGTGATGCCATCATGCAGCATGGGAGACATCTGCCATAGACAAAAGACATAGCCTCAGGTGTAGATGTCAAAATGTCATTTGTTAAATTGGCATCCATGCATACGTTTGGATCTACAAAAAGAACACATGTGGTACTTTCCCAGAGTTGATTGATGTAAGGTCTACATTTACCCACACTTCATACAATACCCATTCACCATGCTTTGCAGAGCAATGCAAGGAGGCTCCAAGGCATGTTCCAAAACGTACTAAACTGCTAGAAGAAGCAATGAGTAGCATTTATCTGAAAAGTAAGATGAAAGAGATGTTTGCCAAGCACCAGATCATTTCAGGAATACATAGATGTGTAATGTGTGAAGCATGTATGTCATAATGAAAGCATAAATGGTTGTTGACATACACAAATATTTGAAACATGTTGCAATGGTGGTGTTGGGTTGACATTGCCCTCTACATGGTAAGAGTTGTGTACCCACACTCATGTGATGCAATCATTGCACAAAATGTGGCTATATGAGCACCTATGTCTAGATTTACAATACAGATAATTATCCACACTGCACAAGGTATTAGGTATGTCTGTGTGGCAAGGCTAGCATGTATGTTCCAAGGCACACATTTATCAAATCTTCTTGCAGTGCTGCAAAGCAAGTCACCTTGCTGTGCTGCACTGTGTTGTGTGAAAATGAAAGGGAGGGAAGGAAGGCATTGCATTTAACATTTTACAATGCATTCCTTTCCTTTCCTAACGCCATCACACATTTGGCTGCCTAGTGACAATGCTTGCATCCTTGTGTCATCAAGCAAGGGGTCCTTTGATGAAGCTGGCCAGCAGACCTTACAACATCACATGCATGAGGCTTGATTTTGACCAATGATTAAGATATTTCTGACCTTTCATCTCTTGGCAGAGCAGCACTGCGAGGTGACTAGCTGCGTTCCATGGTCTGAAAATGTATACATATGTGTTTAAGGGTGTCTAAATGTGCACTGGAATGTCATAGTGCTTAGTTAAGATTTGGAACTGTGTGTAGATGCTCTATTTTTGATGCAATTTCTCCATTTTTGATTTGCAGATGGACATTGCCCATTCTCCCAAGTCGAATTTGACAGCTTCAAGAATAGTGATGTGGAAAGTAAGGCCCGTATTTATACTTTTTGACGCTAAACTGCGCAAACGCAGTTTAGCTTCAAAAAGTTTTGCGCCGGCTAATGCCATTCTGAAGCGCCATGCGGGCGCCGTATTTATTGAATGGCGTTAGCCGGCGCTAGCAGACCGGCGCTGCCTGGTGTGCGTGGAAAAAAACCACGTACACCAGGCGGCGCCGGCGTTGGGGAAAATGGCGTTAGGGTGTCTTAAAATGGTGCAAGTCAGGTTGACGCCAAAAAATCGCCTCCACCCGATTTGCGCCATTTTTAACGACGCCCAGACGCCATTTACATGACTCCTGTCTTAGTAAAGACAGGAGTCATGCCCCCTTGCCCAATGGCCATGCCCAGGGGACTTATGTCCCCTGGGCATGGTCATTAGGCATTGAGGCATGTAGGGGGGGCACAAATCAGGCCCCCCTATGCCAAAAAAAAATATAAAAAAAATAAAAAATTATACTTACCTGAACTTACCTGAATGTCCCTGGGATGGGTCCCTCCATCCTTGGGTGTCCTCCTGGGGCGGGCAAGGGTGGCAGGGGGGGTCCCTGGGGGCATGGGAGGGCAGCTGTGGGCTCATTTTGAGCCCACACGTCCCTTAACGCCTGCCCTGACCCAGGCGCTAAAATCCGGCGCAAATGCAGGGTTTTTTGCCCCGCCCACTCCCGGGCGTGATTTTTGCCCGGGAGTATAAATACGACGCATTTGCGTCGCAGTCATTTTTTTAGACGGGAACGCCTACCTTGCATCTCATTAACGCAAGGAAGGCGTTCACGCAAAAAAATGACGCTCTTTCCTCATACTTTGGCGCTAGACGCGTCTAACGCCAAAGTATAAATATGGTGTTAGTTTTGAGCCGAATTTGCGTCGCAAATTCGGCGCAAACGGAGTATAAATATGCCCCTAAGTGTCATGTCTACATAATTGTAGGTCTGTGACAAGTGTGTGTTATCCATGGAAGTTGTAACAGTGTGATGTGAGTATGTGGAAGCATACATCACCTGCCAACAAATCACTCAGATTCATTGAGCAAACACATCAACAGATTGTAGAAAAAACAAGAATGCGTGTTCATGTGAATGTAGTGTCAATTTAAGTGTGGGCATGTTTTTCTGCAGCCCCCCACTTGTAATAAGGAGATGGTATACTTATGCCAGTACCTGTGGGTCACGCTTAACAACACTTTGCATGAACATTCATGACAGTGTTACCAGGCTAGCCATCACATTGCAATTATTGCACAACAGATACTGTAGAAGCTGGAAATTTGCCAGTTACATCCCAACTTTAGTTTTATCCTGAAAACAACCTATGAAAAGGTACAATTGTAATATCAACATATGTTGCAGCAGGGGTGCGAGTCATTTGTTTGACCTCTAAACATTCCCTCAGTATTACCACTTACCTGAGGTATAGCTGTTGTAATCCTGCCTCAGGGGTGACTGAACCTCCATCAGAAGTGTCCATGTCAGACCTATGTAGATTGGAGTGACAGTGTCCCCATTACACGGATGCCTGGTGGCTTCATGGACGTAGGGCAGCTAATGTATTGCTCCAAGGTGTGCTACAAAACAATAGCTCTCAGCCTATCTAATGCACATTGTGAGGGTAGATGTCTTCATGGCAGGGAACCTATGCTGTGACCTAGCAGTTGTACCATGGAGGAAAGCCTGCATAGCTCAGTTATATGTGTATCTGTAGAGCAAAGAGTGTCAATACAATTGATGTAAAACCTATGCAGCCCCAGTAGGCCTCACTCCATGGATACACATTAATTGGCCTATGTTTAGCCAGCAAGACACATGCACAAGATTTACCATATCTTGGCATATCAATAGTTCCTGGGCAGGTAAGGACAGCTGCCTGCATAGAAACACTCCTGAGAGTCTTTTTCACTCTTTATTTGTGTGCTGCAGAATGCAGCACAGAAAGAATGAAGTAACATAAATGTAAAATTTGATTCTTTCTCCTGGTTTAGGTTTACCTGTGGGATTGATGTATAATTACACATTTTGAGGTCCATGACTGATGCCAAACCTGTGAATCTGTCAAAATAAGGGTGTTCATGCAGTTCATGAAGGAAGCCGTTCCATCTATGGTATGGCTCACTGCCACAGAGTAAGACAAGTCAGCAATATGCACTGCCTTGTGTAACTCAACATTACTTAAGGATTTGCCTTGACCTTGCCCCACCTTGCATGATGCAAGAACAACAGCAAAAGTGTACTTATCGGGCCCATGGGTATTATTCACCATTGACACATTTGACCAGTGCCTTAGCCTGCACCTAATAATTGGAAAATACACAGTGGCTAAAAGAGAGCGGTTACACCTAGACTTTATGGAGCTGTCATAGGCCTTTGACCAAGTTAATAGAAGTAAATTATGGTCAATTTTATTTGATATGGGCCTTAACCGTAGCATTGTTAATTTCCTACATGACCTTCACCAGGATCTAACAGCGACAGTCAGATTTAATCATGAAGGGTCCCTGACAGCACAAATGAAAATACATAAAGGGGTGAGGCACTTCAAAGACTTCTCAACTCTTTTATAGAGGTCATTGCCTCTCTTGATTCAGCCATAAACTATTCAAAGTCTCACACTATGATTATTAGGAAATTGAATAAACCTCATAAGCGAATTTTGTTTTGAGAGGGGGGAGTCAGTAGGTGACAAGAGTTTCTACCTCCCCATATTTAGAGGTTATCTTTGATGAAAAAGGATCTTGGGCCCCACAAAGAAGGGTTAAGAGAAATTTGTTGGCCAGGTCAGTAGCCTCAGTCTTCAACTTTGCGAGTAGGCTGGGGCTAGACCGGCACAGACATTGGTGAAAGTCTACCCAGCCACATGCCTAGCCATTGTGGGCTATGGAAGTGATGGGGTTATAAGGACTGAGGCGAGATACAGAGAGTTGAGAATGGCATGTAAAAAGACTGTTGTCTCTCCCACAGGCCGTTGCTACCTTTACTGCACATAAAGATTTGGTCCGCGACTATATTTCGGACAAGTTGGCTCTCTCCCCCTATAGTTAGATGGCTCAAAGTCTGGTCTAGCACTGAATTGGAGTTTAACCAGGCCATTGTAAGAGATGGTCTTGCCCTAGATAAAGGCCTTACCATTCTGTGGTTGCACTATATTAAAGACTCCCTAGAGAAACCTGGCTGTGCAGCACGTTTTGGGACACCTGAGCACATTAAGAAAAAGGATGTGCCCTGTATTAAAAAGCAATTTATGACAAGAGACAAAATTGAGAGAGAAGAAAATGAACTTCAAAAACCTACAGTCTGGGCCTGCATAGCTTTGAAAACAGATCTAAGTGTGAAGTCCTACTTATTTGTGGTGACTTCACCCCATCACAGTTTCCTAGTAACACGTTTTAGACTAAGGGCCAGATGTATCAAAGTACTGTTTTGCATTTCTTAAATGGCGGATTTTAACAAATGCAACTCAATTGGTTTGAGGCACCCCAAAATTTAATTGTGCACATGTGAAGCGCACACGTGCCCTAGGGGCATGTGTGTGCTACATGGCACTTTTACAAATGCATTTTTAATGCATTCTTCAAAATTGCACTTGGTTACCACCAACTAAGAGTTGGTGGTAATTGCATTTCCTAAATGCTCAGTTCACATTTAGGAAATGCTTGATATATGTGCATAGGGATAGCAAATAGGAATTCGCTGAATTGAGTCGCAATTTTAGGCAATCCCTATTTTAGCAATTCCTTAACCCCTCGGGTGTCTCGGATGTAATGGTTACATCCTGGGCATCACCGCTCGAGTGCCTAGGACATAAAAGTTACATCCTGGACCCGGCCCTCAGGGGAAGCGCTAGCATCCCCTGCGGGCCTCCCTCCCAACCCCCCAGGGCAGGGCTGGAAGGGGGATCGCTTCTACTTCCATTCCCACCCCGGACCCCCATCTAATGACATCAGCGCACAATTGTGCGCTGACATCATTAGAGGCCGTCCGGCGCGTTGGAAGCCATTTGCTTCCAACGCGTCGAGGGAGTAAGAGGTGAGCTTCTCTTTAGGCCAGGGGGAGTTGCTTCAAAGAGGAGTCGGGGGAAAGTAAAGGGTTTTCCTTTCCTTTGATGCCTCTTTTAGCATTCCAGCTGCTATTGGGCAGCAGGAATGCCCAATAGGCACCAGGGATTTTGTTTGTGTGCTTATGTTTTTTGTGCGGGAGGGCGGTCCCTTGGGCAAGGGCCACTCTAACAATGGGGCATAATATTTTACGCCACTTCTGCCCCTCTTGGGGGCAGATCGGCTAATTTTTTTTAAGCCAATCTGCTCCCAGGGGGTTCGAAGCCACGATGGCACCAAGGATGTTGTGCGGTTTGTTTTTTTAGGGTGGGGGGGTAGCCCCTTGCGCAAGGGTCACCCTTTCAAAGGGGGAGAAACACTTTTGAGAAGTTCTGCCCCCCTCCTTGGGGGCAGATCAGCCTTTTTTTTGGCCTATCTGCTCCCAAGGGGGGCAGAATCCACTAGGCAACAGGGATTTTCTTTGTGTGTCTATGTGTGTGTTTTTTGTGTGGGGGGGGCGGCCCGTTGGGCAAGGGTCGCCTCCCTAAGCAGAGGGCATAATGTTTTAGGCTGCTTCTGCCCCCTCCTTGGGGGTAGATCGGCTCATTATTTTTAAGCTGATCTGCCACCAGGGGGGAGGGGGGAGGGGGGGAGCCACGACGACACCAGGGATGTTGTGCGGTTCGTTTTTTTTAGGTGGGGAGTGGCCCCTTGGGCAAGGATCAACCCCGAAGTGGGAAAAACAATGTTGGGCAGTTTTGCTCCTCTTGGGGGCCTTGGGGGCAGATCAACCTATTTTTGTAGGCCCATCTGCCAAATGGGGGGAGAATCCCCTAGGCACCAGGGATTTTCTGTGTGTGTGTTTTTTGTGTGGGGGGTGGCCTCTTGGGCAAGGGTCACCTCCCTAAGGGGGCATAATGTTTTACGCCATTTCTGCCTCCTTTGAGGGCAGATTGGCTCATTATTTTTAAGCTGATCTGCCCCCAGGGTGGGTAGAAGCCACAATGACGCCAGGAATGTTGTGCGCTTTGCTTTTTTTTGTGTGGGGGGCCTTTTGGGCTATGGTCACGCCACAAAGGAGGAAAAGCACTGTTGGGCCGTTGTGCCCCCCTTAGGGACAGATCAGCCTATTTTTTTTAGGCCCATTTGGAGGCAGAATCCACTAGGCTACAGGGATTGTGTTTGTGTGTGTGTGTGTTGTTTGTGTGGTGGGGGCGACACCTTGGGCAAGGGTCACCTCCCTAAGGGGGCATAATGTTTTACACAGTTTCTGTCCCCCCTTAGGGTCAGATCAGCTCATTATTTTTAACCTGATATGCCCCCTGGGGGTGGGGGGTAGAAGCCACCACGACGCCAGTGATGTTGTGCATTTTTTGATTTTTTGTGTGTGTGGGAGGGTGGCCCCTTGGGCAAGGGTCACCCCCCCAAAGGGGGAAATACACTGTTGGGCAGTTCTGCCCCACTTGGAGTTAGATCAACCTATTTTTTTCGGCCCATCTGCCAAAGGGGGCAGAATCCCCTAGACACCAGGGATTTCTTTATGTGTGTGTGTGTTTTTGTGTGGGGGGGCAGCCCCTTGGGCAAGGGTCGCCTCCCTAAGGGGCATAATGTTTTACACCATTTCTCCCCCCCCTTGGGGGCAGATCGGCTCATTATTTTTAAGCTGATCTGCCCCCAGGGTGGGTAGACGCCACAATGATGCCAGGATGCTGGGCGCTTTGTTTTGTTTTGTGTGGGGGGGTCCTTGGGCAATGGTCACCCACCAAAGGGGGAAAAGCACTGTTGGGCAGTTCTTCCCCCCTTGGGGGCAGATCAGCCTATTTGTTTTAGGCCCATCTGCCCCCAAGGGGGGCAGAATCCACTAGCCACCAGGAATTTTTTTTGAGTGTCTATATGTGTGTGTTTTTTGTTGGGGGGGTGGCAAGGGTCGCCTCCCTAAGGGGCATAATGTTTACACAGTTTCTGCCCCCCCCAGGGGCAGATCAGCTCATTATTTTTAAGCCATGTGGTGTGTGGCCCTTTGGGCAAGGGGGGCAAGAGGCTACCCCCCAAAGGGGGAAGAACACTGTTGGACACTTCTGCTCCCCCTCCCCTTAGGGGCAGACCGGCCTTTTTTTTTTTGGCCATCTGCCCCGAAGTGGGGCAGAATCCACTTCACACCAGAGATCTTGTGTGTGTGCTTTGTGTGGGGGAGTGGCCACTTGGGCAAAGGATTCAGAACAGTACTGGTGGCCATTTCTGCCACTTTGGGGGCAGATCGGCCAAGTTTTGTTTTAGGCCCATCTGCCCCTGGAGACCACTAGACACCAGGGAAAATTTCTAAATGTTTGGTGGCGGGGTGTTTCTCAACTGGTGAAGTAGAATCCCTAGGATGTTGGAAAAAAGGACGCAAATTTGGCATGGGTAGCTTATGTGGACAAAAAGTTACGAGGACCTACGCATGAACTGCCCCAAATAGTCAAAAAAGGCCTGCCACCTGAGGGGAAAAAAGGCCTGGCACCGAAGAGGTTAAAATTGCATTGTGAATACCTTTCATACATTGTGTATGGCTATTCTGCATTCATAAAAGGTCGAATTTTGCAATTCCCACTATTTGTTAATGCAAAGTAGTTTGATACATCTGGCCCTAAATCTTTCACATTGGATTTTAGCAGAACCTCAGGGTCAACATCAGGGGCCAAGTTCCTGTGACAATTTTTCAATTCATGACACAAAACGCTTCATCTTTTTCTGTGATCACTATAGTACTGTGAGACAGTGTTACATCTTACCACTACTCAGAGGGAAAGGATATTGTCAGGTGAAACCTGCCTTGATCTATCCACAAAGGTTGCAATCCTCTGCAGTCTTTTTGTAATGTGGCTAGCTTTTTGTCAGGTGCACTTAGACTGAAGAAGAAATGCCTGTGCCACTGAAGGGTTCGGGAATAAACCCTGTTATTATGGCCCTCATTACAACATTGGCGGTAAATTCCGCTAACCGCCGTGCAGAAGACCACCAACACACCGCTGCGGTGGCGGAATTCCGCTACAGCTATTACGACTCACAGCTCGGAATCCGCCAAAATCTAGACACCCACACAAGTCCGCCACACCAAAGGTCAGAGATCAACTGGTGATAACAAAACCTCCACCGTCACGCCAACAGGAATACGCCCACACTATCACGACCCACGAATCCACGCAGCGGTTTTCAACCGCGGTTTTCCATTGGCGGTACACACCGCTGCGCTCAAAATACACATACACTTGCAAAACACAACCACATTGGACAAATCGAAATACACACACCTGATACACATACACACACCACTTCCACACACCCAATACAATATAAAACACACACCCACATCACCCACAAACCCTTATGACCAGAATTGCGACAGAAGGCCAGAGAGAGACACCACCATCAACAAACTAGCATCAACAGGCACTCAACACCATCACTCACACAACATCCACGCACCTCACACAACACACACAAACACATCCCCTCACACATCACAACACACACCACCTCACACATCACCCACACCACCCCATGGCACCGCAAAGACACCCCAGGTTTTCTGAGGAGGAGCTCAGGGTCATGGTGGAGGGAATCATCCGGGTAGCCACAGCTATTCGGATCACAGGTGCAGCACACCTACATAGCTAGGAAGATGGAGCTAAGGCGCAGAATCGTGGACAGGGTCAATACAGTAGGACAGCATCCAAGAACACTCGATGACATGAGGAAGAGGTGGAATGACCTACGGGGGAAGGTGCGTTCCGTGGTCTCAAGACACCAGATTGCAGTTCAGAGGACTGGTGGCGGATCCCCACCTCCTCCCCCTCAACTAACAACATGGGAGGAGCAGGTCTTGGCTATACTGCATCCTGAGGGCCTCTCAGGAGTAGCAGGAGGAATGGAATCTGGTAAGGCATATCTTTAACTACCATATTCCCCACCCTACCTGCATGCTATCACATACCCCCACCCCCACCCTCACCCCCATCACTCCAACACCTCACATATGTCCCACTATCACAAACCACACATCCCAACACCAAGCCCTGCATGAAACAACAAAGCATGGACATCCATCACCAAAGCATGTCCACTACAGATACCCACACAGACCCCAAAATAATTATCACACAAGGTCCTACACAAGAATGGAAGACTAGGGTACAGGGTCACCCACCCAGTGCAAACGATGGCACACACAGATACAATAATCATGCCTTTACACCCCTGCAGGACCCCTACCCAATGTCACCGGACAGGAGGTTCCAGACATGTTCACCCCCCCACAGAAGAGGCCCACAGCGATGACAGCAGCTCTGTCCAACTGGATCTAGATGACCAGCCCGGCCCATCTGGGACCTCGGGACAGTCGGTTCCCCTGACACAGTCAGAAGCCACCACAGAGTCTCCCCCTTAGGAAACACCAGCACAGCACCCACCCAGCGGGCCCACACCTCTGTCCTCAGGACACGTCAAGCAGCAGTGTGTCCACCACTACAGGGAACCCAGGCAAACCCACCAACCCAAGAACAGCAGGGACCTGGGAGCAGTGGGCATACGGTTCAGAGGACAGAGGCACAGGAAAACAGGGAAACTGGGAGGTCTGCTGTGTGACAGGGGGAGGACAGGCCCAGGGAACCCACTCTCCTCAAGGCCCTCTCCAACATCATGGGAGCGTACCGTCATTCCCAGGAGACGATAGCAACGGTACTGGCCAAGTTTCAGGAGACCCAGCGGCTGCAGGAGGAACAGTGTTTGGGGTTCAGGGAGGAACTCAAGTCCATCAACACAACCCTGGTCATCATTGTAGGGGTGCTGAAGGACCTTGTGAACACCAGGAGGGACACTGTGGCACAACAAGGGGCCACTGACACTAGCCTGGATGATGAACTGCCCACCACCTCCACTGGCGCTAGTGGACAGGAGGCATTGCCACAGGACCACAACACCAGCACCCCACCCCCTGCAGATGGAGAACCACCCCGCAAACGGTCCCTGAGATCCAGGACAAAGGCAGAGAACAATGCCAAGAACCCCGCCAAGAAATGAGACCACCCTTAATGTCATCCTTCTGTCCCACTTTGTCACCCTGTCCATCCTTAAACTGTCATAGCTCCACTTCCTATGCCCCTTTGGACAATGCACCTGTGAGACAAATAAATGGACATTCCTCCACTATCACCCCTGACCATTTTACAACCCCCTCCACTATTTTGCACTTAAATAAACACCCTTGAATCTCAAAACAATCTGGAGTCAGTCTGTGCTTTCACTAATGTGTATTTGCTATAACAAACGAATAGCAATGTCCATTGTATTGTCAACATACCTATGTCACACAGCTCTAGTCCATGAGGTAACATAGCAGAGGTCACACAGTGGGACCCACATCTGTGAAATGGAAAGGCAAAGTGACAGGTCAGGGTCCATACCCAGGGTGAAAGTGACAGACATATGATAGGTCTAACACTTTTACCAGATGTAGGAGGCAGTGATGTCTTCTTACCTGTGTCTCACTGGAAGTATTGCTGGATCACATTGTTTCTGTTGCCGATATCCTCTTCTTCTGCCTCCTCTTCTTCACTGTCCACAGGCTCCACAGCTGCCACAAGACCTCCTTCTGGACCATCCTCCTGCAGAAAAGGCACCTGTCGTCGCAAAGCCAAGTTGTGCAGCATACAGCAGGCCACGATGATCTGGCACACCTTCTTTGGTGAGTAGTAGAGAGAACCACCTGTCATATGGAGGCACCGGAATCTGGCCTTCAGGAGGCCAAAGGTCCTTTCTATCACTCTCCTAGTTCACCCATGTGCCTCATTGTAGTGTTCCTCTGCCCTTGTCCTGGGATTTCTCACTGGGGTCAGTAGCCATGACAGGTTTCGGTAACCAGAGTCACCTGCAAATGTCGAGGGACAACTGTTAGACACACACTAACCCTTAGGGACAATCCCAGCCCCAGACAACTATTCACACGGTATAGGGTCCTTGTCCTCACCTATTAGCCACACACAGTGCCTCTGGAGTTGCCCCATCACATAAGGGATGCTGCTATTCCTCAGAATGTAAGCGTCATGCACTGAGCCAGGAAACTTGGCGTTCACATGGGAGATATACTGGTCGGCCAAACACCCCATGTGCACATTCATTGAATGGTAGCTCTTCCGGTTTCTGTACACCTGTTCACTCCTGCGGGGGGGACCAAGGCCACATGTGTCCCATCAATGGCACCAATGATGTTGGGGATATATCCCAGGGCATAGAAGTCACCTTTCACTGTAGGCAAATCCTCCACTTGAGGGAACACGATGTAGCTGCGCATGTGTTTCAGCAGGGCAGGCAACACTCTGGACAACACGTTTGAGAACATAGGCTGGGACATCCCTGATGCTATGGCCACTGTTGTTTGAAAAGACCCACTTGCCAGGAAATGGAGTACTGACAGGACCTGCACTAGAGGGGGGATTCCTGTGGGATGGCAGATAGCTGACATCAGGTCTGGCTCCAACTGGGCACACAGTTACTGGATTGTGGCACGATCAAGTCTGTAGGTGACTATTACATGTCTCTCTTCCATTGTCGACAGGTCCACCAGTGGTCTGTACACCGGAGGATGCCGCCATCTCCTCACCTGCCCCAGCGGACATGCCCTATGGATGAGAACAGCGAGCACAGAGTCAGCCAACACTGAGGTAGTAAAAAAACAATTTTATTTCACACATTTGTCAATCCGCTATGTGTCTGTCTGTGTGTGTATGCAAGGCCTAGATATGTGTGACGCATTTAAAAGTAATGCGATGTGGCCCCCTGAAATGGCGGATGCCTGACCTGTAATGTGGGACAAGGGGAAATGAGCTAACTGCGCTGGCGTTGTACACCGTCGCGGTAGGCAGTCGAAGACCGCAGCGCAATCCTGCATTGGTTAACATTGGGCCCTATGGGTCCCAGGAGCCAATGACGATGTACGCCGGCGGTGACGGTATGCACCACGGGACGTGACCGCCATTTTCTGTCTGTTCACTCACTTGATACCTGATCTTCGACAGGAGAGGACCTACACTGCAAGTGCTGCTGTGACCTCAGTCTGGAAGCGACGATGGCTCATGTGTCTGGAGAAAGGGCCCCTGCCTTCACATCGGAGGAGTTGGACAGACTAGTGGATGGGGTCTTTCCCCAGTACACAATTCTCTACGGTCCTCCAGACAAACAGGTGAGTACACTGTGAGCATGCTGTATGGGCAATGCCTGTTCGGAGTGGTGTGGATGGAAGTTACGGGGGGATGAGGCGTGCATGGTCGGACAGTGAGTACACCTAGTCAAGCTCCTGTGAATTCCATGTGTGCAGCAATCGGGCATAGGCCATGTACCCCATGTCCCTGTGATTAATTAGGGAACTCTAAGTGCATGGCGTAGTGCAGAGGGCTGCTGTGTCTGTAGTGTCCACCAACGGTAGTGGTGTTGCATGCAATGAACATGTCTTTCTTCTTTCTCCCCCCCTTTTTGTGGTCTCCCTGTTCTTGTGTGCATTAGCATCATCAGGCGGAGGAGCTATGCCACTGGAGCAGGAGGGAGCTGCATCCCACATGGCACTGGAGGGCGAGACAATGGAGTCTGACGTCACCAGTGGGACGGAGGGCGAGGGGAGCTCCACGGCGGGGACAGGAGCAGAGACCAGCGACACCGACTCCTCCTCTGATGGGAGCTACCTTGCGGTGGCGGGACCCTCTGTGCCCACTGCATCAACAGGTACAGCCACCACTCCCCTACCAGCACCGCCCTCCCAGCAGCCCCTCAGCGTGTGTCCCGTGGCCGCTCACCCAGGAGGGTGGGCATCTCCTTCGCCCCAGGCACCTCAGGCCCTGCCCCAGTCAGCCCTGCTGCCCTCAGTGAGGAGGCCATTGACCTCCTGAGATCCCTCACTGTTGGGCAGTCTACCATTCTAAAGGCCATCCAGGGTGTAGCGAGGCAGTTGCAACAGACAAATGCATACCTGGAGGGCATTCATTCTGGCCAGGCAGCCCCACAGCGAGCATTTCAGGCTCTGGCTTCTGCACTGATGGCAGCCATTGTCCCTGTGTCAAGCCTCCCCTCTCCAACTTCCTCCACCCAGATCCAATCCCCAGTACCTCAGCCTGTCCCAAGCACACCATCAGACCAGCATGCACACACCTCAACACACAAGGGTGGCTCTGGCAAACATAAGCACCGCACATCCCACAGGCACTCACACAAGCATAATACCCATGCACACGTACCAGCATCCACTGCCTCCACTGTGTCCCCCTCCTCCACATCTCCCTCTTCCCTCCCTGTCACGTCTCCACTCACACCTGCATGCACTACATCTTCAGCCACTACCTCCATCATCAGCACGCCCATCACCACACACCGCTCACGTGCACTCACCACCCGACTACCATTCACACATCCCCTGTGTCCTCTCCGAGTGTGTCTGTGACACCTCCTACAACCACTACCTCTTCCTCCACTCCCAAACCCCCTCCGTCTACCCGTCCCAGTGTGTCTAAAAAGCTTTTCCTATCAAATGTTGACCTCTTCCCTACACCTCCCCCACCCCGTCCGTCCCAGAGGGCCCGCCTTTCCAGGTACCAACCCAGCACCTCAGCCACCACATCACCAGGCACAGTGGTGCCAGCAATAACCGGAGTTTGGAGTGCGCCAAGCAACAGGGCTGTCAGTGTCCCAAGGACATTCCCCCACCTCCAAAACAGAAAAAGTTGCCCACATCCTGGAGGAAGAAAGCCAAAACACCTGCCACCAAGGGCTCAGGCAGGACAATTGTTGGAAGTGGCAAGACAGCTGCGCCACCATCCAAGGTGGGGAAGGGCCTGAAAATGAAAGGAAAGTCAACGTCGCTGCCAACCTGCATGGTGGACAAGACTGCCACCGGCACCGCCCCATGCACCGCTGCAACGGACACTGCCGCCAACACCCCAGATACTGAGCCCTTCACCAGCACTGCAGACACTGTGCCGTTCAGAAGCACCGCAGTCAGTGACCCCGCCACCAGCACCGCTGCTACTGACACCGCCGCCAGCACCGCAGTCAGTGAGCCCGCCACCAGCACCACCGCTACTGACAACGCCGCCAGCACCACAGTCAGTGAGCCTGAAACCAGCATCGCCGCTACTGACACCGCTGCCAGCACCGCAGTCAGTGAGCCAGCCACCTGCACCGCAGTCAGTGAGCCAGCAACCTGCACCGCAGTCAGTGAGGCTGCTACCAGCACCGCCACCACAATGACCGCCGCAAGCACCGCCGCTACTGATCCCCCCGCCAGCACCGCCGCTACTGACCCCGCTGCCATCGCCGCCAGCGGCCCCGCGACATCCTGAGCCAGTGGCACCACCGCAGACATGGCTGCCATCCCCAGTGGGCATTCGTACGAGGCTGGTGGTCAGTTCCAGGGGCTTGGACAGCTCGCATGTTGTACCACTGTCAGTAAAGTGTCACATCCACTACCTCAGTCCTTGGAAGGATGAAGCACTCTGGGCACAAAGCCCCCTCCAGAAGCAGTGGAGAGATACATCCACTACCTCAGTCCTTGGCAGGATGAAGCACTCTGGGCACAAAGTCCCCTCCAGAACTGGGTGGAGAAAGACATCCACTACCTCAGTCCTTGGCAGGATGAAGCACTCTGGACACAAATCCCCCCGCCCCGAACCAGTGGAGAGATACATCCACTACCTCAATCCTTGGCAGGATGAAGCACTCTGGGCACAAAGCCCCCTCCAAAACCAGTGGAGAAAGACATCCACTACCTCAGTCCTTGGCAGTATGAAGCACTCTGGGCACAAAGCCTCCTCCAGAACCAGTGGAGACTGTTATCCACTTGAGAGACTGTGGCTTTGCACTCCCCAGGATAAAGCAGTGGGCAAACCACCCACTGGAGAAACTTGAGAGACTGTGGCTTTGCACTCCCCAGGATAAAGCAGTGGGCAAACCACCCACTGGAGAGACTTGAGAGACTGTGGATTTGCACTCCCCAGGATAAAGCAGTGGGCAACCCACCCACTGGAGAGAATTGAGAGAATGTGGCTTTGCACTCCCCAGGATACATCAATGGGCATGGAGCCCCCTCGTGGAGCTGGCGTTGTGCACTCATCCGGCTGAGGTGCCCCCCCTTCCATTCCCCCTGAGGTGCCTGTTTTATTTCGATCTGATGCCCCTGCAGTGTTCTCTCCATTTCGATCAGGTATTGTGTGTGGGCCTTGCCCATGCATTTTGGGCCTAGTGGTCCACGGACTAAATAGGTGCAGTACCTGGACTTGAGTTCTTGGTGTACATAATTGTTTATAGTGTATCTAAATTTTTGACTAATGGATTTTTCATGATTACAATGTTTACAATCATTTCCTTTAGTCATTGCGTTCTTCCAGAGGGGTTGGGGGGTGTAAATGTTATGTTGCAGCATGGATTTGTGTGTATGTTGTTGTGGGTGAGGGTGGGGGTGTTGCGTGTTGCGTGTGTGTGTGTCACTCTCTTTTCCCTCCTCCCTCCCCCAAGTTGTAGGTGCAGTACTCACCATGGTTGTCGCCGCCGTCTTTCGTGCTCCTTGTAGAGGAGCAGGAAGACTATCGCAGGGAGGATTTGGAGTTCAGGCTCCATGGCGTCCTGGTTCCTCGTGGGGTGTGTAGTTTTCCCTTCCAAGTCCTGTTTCCGCCGTGTTTTTGTTCGCGTTGAATCCGCCCCGGAAAAGGTGGAGGATTGGCCTGTCATAATAGTGTGGGCGGTACATTGTCTTCCACCTGTCTGTTGGCGGTGACCGCCATGCTGTTTGTTTGTACCGCTGTGGCGGTCGGAGTGTTAAAGTGGCTGTCTATGTTGGCGGCTTCTGCCATGGTCATAATCACATTTTTTTTACCGCCGGCCTGTTGGCGGTTTTACCGCCGCTTTACCACCAACCGCCATGGTTACAATGAGGGCCTATGTCTTTCAGAATATTTTAATTCATGTTTACTGTTTTTCTGATTAATGTTATGACTGATTTTCACTACATTCAATTGTTTATAGTTGTTATTTAAATGTATTTGGACTATTATGAATTTTTAACATTTGAGCATTTTTGCACACTTATTTTAAATATGAAGTTTTAATAATTTTGTATATTGCCAAATTGTACTTTATTCCCTTTTCTGTTCACCTTGGCAGTTGACGCTACCCCCTATACCTTGATGAATATTGTTTTTTTTTGTTTGTATGCTTTTATAAATTTTTGGATGATTCTGAATAAATATTCCTGCTTACTGACACATCAGAATGAGTAAGGATCACTGGAATGAGTGAAATGCATGGTTCCATTTTGCACCTAAATAGATGTTTAGTATACTTACACTGATCTTACTTGGGTTAGTTTACTTATTGTAATTGGAGAAGTCATTGTAATGAAGGTATATTGTACATTTCTCTGTACCAGGAATAGGTATATGTATGGTCAAGCACTTATGACTGAATAACAATGTCAGTTATAATCTATGGTATGTGATGTACATATCATACTTGCCCTAATATGAGGTACAATTTTCTCTCTAGCTCACATGTCACACAACAAGGCAAAGACATATACCTTGAGACGGGCACTGTATGACCTCCATCAAGAAGATTGACTATGGCTTTCTGAGAATGGACTGCCCTTATAATAAGGGCAAGTCTGCTGGCCTTTGGGAGGACATACTTTGCCACAGGCTCAGATGTCCCTCAACCCTGCAACTTCACAATATACTACTTAGCCGACAAGCCCATCGCACCCCACCCAGGAGGACAGCAGCTGCAAGTAAGTTGGATGTGTTACATGGCACAATTTTAATTTGTTGCTTGTGAAGAGGATGCATATAATGGACCTGAGGACTGCCAACATAGAAAAGAAGCAGAAGTGGCAGGGTGACGGTTTGAAGAAGTGCCAGGGGGCACTGGAGCGGATTGTCACACAGATCTGAACTCTCCCGGTGGACATCCAATTCCCTGTTTTTTATACATTTTAAATTGTTCTATTTAGTGTTCAAAGTACCTATAGGTAAAGTGTTTAGCGTAGGAATAGTTTAGGGTAATTGTAGATAAGTAAGAAGTTTTTATGTAGTAGTTTCTTTGTAAGATTTTACTATAGTAGGTTTTTAAGTGGTGGGGGGGGGTTAATGTTATGTTTGAAAAATTCAAAACTACCAAAACAAAATACCACACAATATCTATTTGTTTAGGCTTCTATGTGTAGTTATCATATGTTTAGAATGTAGTTGATATTTGTATTGTACTGAGCTATGTGTATTAAGGAGGTTGGGGGTTGATATTTAACTTGTCATGTGTCAATAGTGGTTAAGGTAGGTTAAGTTTTAGATGAGGTACTATAGGCTAGTGTTAATGATAGTTAGTGTAGGTTAGTTAGGATGGGTTAGTGCTTTTATATGTTGGATATTTGTATTTGTCATGAGATGGTACTATTATGTTAGGTGTGTACATGATGTTCAATTTGTCATGAGTACATTGTAGGAATATGTTGCATTGTCCGAGTACTCTGGACAACTGTAGGTTTTCCTCACATAAGAGTTATCTATGGAACCAGTCACCTACTTTAGCCACTGTAAGTGGGGCTCAGTGTTTGATTTTACACACAGTACAGCATATGTAGTCTCCTTTATATAGCACCCAATGTGAAAGGGAGAGGGTAGTTAAGTGTTGGATTATGCATTTCACTACAGATTGCTGCTCCCTGCCTGTGTTGGGACACCTTCAGCCACCTAGCACTAGTGCTGACACCTTTGCACCATTGTGCAAGGGGGTCTGTTTTGTTGGCTGTTTTATAATTGTGCAGGAAATCACATGTGCCTGGACAACATGTATCATCATTGGGATTTGCTTCTTGTAAAATATGCCACATCATGCAGCTCATTTAGAAAAAGATAACAACGATATGTTTTGTCCATATATCTCCCATTTCCTCTCCCCTAGGGAGGTGTAGCATTGTTACAGGTTCCTTGGCCTGCCACTTATGCAAAATTGTAATTCAAGTGATGTAATGTGTGGATGCATTCACACTCAACACATGTGAGGCCTCTCTGTGGCAGAGTAACAGGAGTCTGCTATTTTAGCCTGTGTTGCATTGCTCAACATTTATCAGTATAAACAGGACGAGGCAAGTACCCTCACATATCTTGGTTACTGTCATTCAAGGTATTGGCTGCCTTTGTGTTTCACTGTGTGGCACAAGTATAATACAAATACATGAGCAATATGGACATGAGTGTCTCTCTAATATTGGTACAACCATCCACCGTTATGTATTGATTATATTTTGTGTGAGCAGTGAGGTATTCACAATAAGTAATGATGTTGTCATATTGCAATATTTATTTGGATGATTGGAACAGTGTTTTCCTCTCATATGCCTTACACATGCCATTTATAGGTGGTTGTGTACTTTGCAAAAATGTCTCACTGTGGCCCATATTTATACTTTTTGACGCATAACTGCGCTAACGCAGTTTTGCGTCAAAAAAATTTGCGCTGGCTAACGCCATTCTGAAGCGCCATGCGGGCGCCGTATTTATTGAATGACGTTAGCCGGCGTTAGCCGCCGGCGCCGTCTGGTGTGCGTTAAAAAAACGACGTACACCAGGCAGCGTCAGCGTAGGGGTAAATGGGGCTTGGGCGTCAAGAAATGGGGCAAGTCAGGTTGAGGCAATTTTTTCGCCTCAACCCGATTTGCGCCATTTTTTTCCGACTCCCAACCCCCATAGAAATGACTCCTGTTTTAGCAAAGACAGGAGTCATGCCCCCTTGCCCAATGGCCATGCCCAGGGGACTTCTGTCCCCTGGGCATGGTCATTGGGCATAGTGGCATGTAGGGGGGCACAAATCAGGCCCCCCTATGCCACAAAAAAAAAAAAAAAAACTTACCTGAACTTACCTTAATGTCCCTGGGATGGGTCCCTCCAGCCTTGGGTGTCCTCCTGGGGTGGGCAAGGGTGACAGGGGGGGTCCCTGGGGGCATGGGAGGGCACCTCTGGGCTCCTTCAGAGCCCACAGGTCCCTTAACGCCTGCCTTTTGCAGGTGCTAAAAAACGGCGCAAAAGCGGACGTACGTCATTTTTTTTGACCCGCCCACTCCCGGGCGTGAATTTTGCCCGGGAGTATAAATCCGACGCACATGCCTCGGAGTCGATTTTTTAGACGGGAACGCCTACCTTGCATATAATTAACGCAAAGTAGCTGTCCACGCTAAAAAATGACGCTAACTCCATGGACTTTGGCGCTAGACGTGTCTAACGCCAAAGTATAAATATGGAGTTAGTTTTGCGTCGGAATTGCGTCAAAAAAAACGACGCAATTCCGGCGCAAACGGAGTATAAATATGCCCCTGTGTGTCTGTGATACACTCTGATGTTACATTGTGAAACTACACATTGCTCATCATGTCATGGCAATGGATGTAATTGTTGTAGGTGCGCATAGAAAAACATCATGTGCAATTACCTTTAGCTCACTCTTCTTCAGCTTCAAAAAAGTGAATTGGGGTCTTAGAGTTGCATTATGACTGTAGACTTTTGAGAAACAACCATAGAAATCTCATAATATTTCTTTTAATTTTATTTTTTTATACCCGAGATTATGCTCGTCACATTATACAAAGTATGTGAGTAGTTAAACATGCACACATCACTACACAGAAAGCCACCTTGCTGCACTGCATGAAAGGGGAAGGGCATGACTATGCCATACTTTTTATTTTCAGGGGAATCCCGTTGTTTCTTGGCACACACATAGGCCCTCATTACGAGTCTGGCTGTCGCATGACCGCCAGACTCGCAGTGGTGGTCCCAGCGCCAACAGGCTGGTGGTGGCGGAGCTGCCATGGTCTGACCACCAACACCGCCAGGCTGCCGCAAGCCGGCAGCCTGGCAGTCCCAGTGGTGTCCATCATCCAGGGCAGAGCTGCTTGCAGCGCTGCCCTGGGGATTACGAGTCCCCATACCACAAGCCTTTCCATGGAGGTTTACACCACTATGGAAAAGCTGGAAGAATGGGAGGTGTAGAGGGGGACCCTGGGGGCCCCTGTACTGACATGGCATGGCATTTGGCATGGGCAGTGCAGGGGCCCCCATGCACAGTCCTGTCGCGCATTCCACTGCCCGAATTACAGGCAGTGGAATGCGCAACGTGTGCCGCTGCATTCACCGCTACAATTGGCACCAGCTCCATTAGGAACTGGCGTCAATGTTAAGGCCCTGTTCACCACAGTGTCGGCGGGCAGAAACTGTGGTAAACTTCTAATAGGGCCGGCGGGGTTCAGGCTGCACAGGCAAGAAGAGTTTGGCGGGCGGCCTCTGCTGGCCACCAAATTCGTAATGAGGGCCATAGTCATCTCCAGAAGCCACAATACAAGAAACTAAGGACCATCTCCGAAGTGGATAGCCTCCTTCATAATTTTAAGTATGCAACAGTTCAAGCTCACTCCATTCCCTCAAAATACAAGGAGCCCATCTGCAGAGTCCTGCAAAGCTCTTCACTCAGCCCCACTCTCTTCAATTTATACTCGACTCCTCTAACAAGTTAACAAGTACCATTCAGACCCAGGGACTCTACATCATCTCTTACACTGATGACATCCAGATCATACAATAACTCTCGGGAGACACCAACACCATCAAAAGTAGCTTATACTTAACCTCACAAGACAGGAGGGATGATATCCTGCAACATGAACTCACCCTGGTTGCCCACATAACTAAGTCTTAACTCCTTACCCTCCAACCACCCCACAACCTGTCCATCACCCTGGATACCAACCTCAGTATGTGACCTCAAATTGCCTATCACCTCCACCTGCTTTCACATACTTTTGCATGTTTAGGAATGTCTTCAAATGGCTCCCTACTGACACCTGTAAGACCATCACCCAGGCCCTCATCACATGTAGACTGTATCACACCAATACCCTCTACTACAGCATCTGCTTCATAGGTGGCAAACTATCCAACACACCACTGCCAGACTATTGCTCCACCTACCTGGCAATAACGCATATCGCACCTAACCTCACACAAAGAGACTTGGGGCCAGATGTAGCAAAGGTTTTTACCCATTCTGTGTCTATGGGAAAAAGTGTTCATACATATGGCCCTTGGTCCCCATTCAGACATGCTGCCTGTTCAAGTTGCTTACCCACACCTACAGTACAAGGCACTACACTACCAGTCCTCATGGCTGCCTTAAGGTTCCTGGTCAGTTTTTCTCTGGTCCTGCGTTTGTAGCGATGCCACCTCTTCTTACACTCCACGATGGTCTTTTTTGTTTGTGCAACGCAGTTTATCTTGTCCACTATGGACTGCGGAATAGCATCCTTCCTTGCTAATGGCAATTTTAGGGTGACAAATAAGAGGTGTTACATTTTTGTCACCTCACTTACTACCTGGTTCTCCTCCTCATTAAAGTTAGACTTTCTCTTCCTTCTGAACAGGAATGATGACAAGCCTTCTAGGTTGGGGTTGTTACCCTCCTGGCTCCCTGAGGTTCCTTACATGCGTCTCTGTATTGATGAGCATTGCTATGCAGATTTAATAGCTTTTTCAAGCACTGGCGTGACACAAATCACTCCTGCATGGCACAGTGTTGATTTGTGGCACGTATAAGTGCTTCATGACCCGCAAATCAACATTGCATCATGTAGGTAGTACTTGCATTGCAGTTCTTTAGGCCATTCTTGGAACTGTTGCATCAGAATTTGTGATGCATCTTTGGTCCTTGCGCCATGGTGGCTAGCCCCATAAATAAGGTACATCCATGATGCTGGGAAATAAAGCAACACAGAATAGAAATTTCAGAAACAACGCTGCGCAATGCAGAGTTGCATCAGTATTGAAAAATGATAAATATGCCCCATGTTTCATTATAAAACCAATTTGTGTTACGACTCTGTCATCCCATTTCACCTTGAACACTTATATAGAGTCCCTTGCTGACTTCCGTTTGTTTCTCTTTTCGCTATGGTATGCTTTTGTAGAATTATATTTGCTTCCTGGGACTTCAAATCTCATAATGCACAGCCTGGTAGACAGGAAAACCTGGATTCTGTTATACATTGTTTTCTATGGGAGAAGTCCAGTTGCTCCTTTTCACCGGATCATCTCCTCCAAGACTTGCGAGTGTCTGAAACTACACACACCTGAGACCTCTCCTGTGCAGCCCAGTCATGTGATTCCACCTGGGGTTTGCTGCAGCCTGGAACTGCTTATAAGCTGCCATTTCCTCAAGATCCTCGTTGTGCATTCAAGTTCGATTCCTTTGTGTTACAGACCCCTTATCGGATGGTGTTCCAGTCTTGTTCCTGTTCTGTTTCAGCTTGATCCTGTTACCTGTTTCTCTGCCCTGTTCCCGATTGTTCCAGCCAGAGTCTGCTCCCCATCTCTTAGCCTTGTACCTGTTTGCTTCTTCCAGAGCCTACTCCCTGTTTCTCAGTCCTGTCCCTACCTTTTTTCACCCTGAACCTGCTCTCTGTTTTCCAGTCCTGTTTACTGATTATTCTTAATCCCTGTATTCCAGCCCTGTCTTTGCTTGTTCCAGCCAGTGCCTGCCCCCTGTTTCCCATTCATGTTTCTGTTTGTTCCAGCCAGAAGCATGTGCTCTGTTTTCCAGTCCTATTCCTGCCTTTGCTTCAGCCTGAGCCTGTTCCCAGTTCCTGCCTCTGTCTCCTAGTTTGTTCCTTCTGTTTCAGTTGTCTAGTCGTATACGTTGTCTTTAGTTCCTAACAATGACAGTGTGCTATTGCTGTTTTTCCAGGAACTGCCACTGTGTTTCCAGCTGGACCCACAAGAGCTTGTCTTGTGTATGTAAGTATTATCCTTGTTTGTGCTCCAAGGGTCCAGAGACAGAATCACTTCTGCTGCCTCCTTTCTATGGGGCTTGCAGGGTGACTATCTGTAAAAGCAAACTGCACAGATGCATTGACATTCCCTGTTTCTGTGGGAGGTTCTGAGCCCTCCCCTGTGTGCAACCTTAGTGGTAACCCCAGGGTGTTTGTCCATTAGTAATCAGTTTCCTGTTTGTTCACACTAAGGTTGCTCTGATTTTACTTTCCTGTTTCCTGTGCCTGTCCATAGCTGTCCTTTCCCGTGTATTTCTTTAGCTGCTCTTCTGCCCCAGTACACTACCTCTTTAGGATATTCGGTGACCTCAAGGGGTGTCCCAACCAGAGTCCTGATCAGACCTGCTCGAAACCGTGACAATTTGAGGATGATTGTACCAAAGAAAGAACACTCTACACTTGCATTATTCAGACAACTCTGATATTTTGAATTTAACGACCTAGAAAAGACCAATGGGGCTGCTGGCTTACCCCCTGTAGCTGCAATATCAGCAATGAACACAACCAACAATTCCTTAGCAAAAAGAACATTCCCTTAAGAGATAAAAAAATTCTACATATGACCACTCCTTACAGAAAAACAATCTCAGCCCAGGTGATGCAACCAACCATCAGTCAATGTCAAATGGCGTTTCCTTGCAAAACCGACTTAAAGAGCAGCTTTCATACATATCTCAAATTCTATCAACAAAATAAGTGACTGTCAGACAAACAAACAGGTATTCAACGTAATATGAATGGACTGAACAGTCACAAACTTGCAAATTTATGGGTATGTAGAAACGTTTTGCAGGTTGTCTCTCTCCAGATTCTCTCCTGTCAAAGATAGGGCTAAACATGTATTCAGGATGGGAAGAAGGAAGGTAAATACCCCAAACTGATGGACTTTAACGGAATGGCATTCTTCACTGGAAAATCATGTCTACATATAGAAGCAAAGGAATCTATTTCAGTGGCTGGATGTGTTTATGCTGGTTATTTATGTTAGCATAAATGGGCACAAGATGCATTTATCCACAATAAAATGCCTAAGCATGGAAGTGTCACATTGGCTCTCATTGTACCAATGAGGCTGCTGGATTTGAGCAACATTTTCACCTGAATTGTGGGTAACTGAGTCCAATCTCACACCATGTGACAACTGTCAGCCTAAACCATTTCCGGCCAGCAAACAGTGCCTCATCTCTGCCTAAGAGCAGGGATGATTTAAGGCAAACATGGGCATGACATTGTGACTTCTCAGGGAAACCATGGTGGATCAGATCTCACCCTTTTCTCTCCAGTACATTTGTCTCATACATGCAAAGACAAACAGAGGCAGGGAATGGTTCAATAAGATTTATTGAATCAGCTACATCTTAGATAAAATAACATAAAATGCAATAATTAGGATGATGAAACATACTAGAAGCAAAATGGTGACAAGAAAAGTGAAACACAAGAAAAGTCCCACCATACTGTCACTGTGCAAAATGTATAATTCATACCTATGCCACTAATATTCGATATTAGAGCACAGGAGGGTGAGTCCTAATCTGCCCTTCGGGACTCCCCTGGGAAGACATCATCCCCCATACCCAAGTATGGCAGTAGTAGACAAGCCTGTTATCCATATTGACCCCATCCTCATATAGGCCAGGAAGCCTGTGGTCTCAGCAGCTGTAACAAAGTCAGACAATTAATTCAAAGGGGTCTACCCTATTGACCCCACCACACCTGGGTAGAGTTTAGACAGTATATAAACACAATTAGTCAAATAGTAGGGAAAGATCTAATTCTTATCCACATTGAATGAAACCATAAATCAATCATTGGAAATGTAATTTAATTATACAGCTATTAATTCATTATTTTTCTCCAGCAAAAAGGACAATAAGAAACATATATAAAATCACCATCTAAATAGACATACATGTGAAACTCTACAAAAAAGACATATGCAAATGGTCCTTCGTTACTCTCCTTATTTGAAAACCATGTGGTTGTCTGCATTAGTTATACCATGAATTCATATCTAAGAGATGGTTGCATTATCAATCACATCTCTGATCTTCTTTTATTTCCATCCTCATTTAGAAAGAGATGTGTTTCGATGAGTTTCGGCCCCTTCACATATGGGCCTCATCAGGACTAACGGAGAGAGAAATACCTAATAAATACAAACAATATACATTACTAAACTCAAACCATTCATAGACCAAAGAGCCCTCCACCGTGAGGAGTTATCATTAAAAAAAATTAAACGCTCTATGATGTCTCCAAAACCGAATCACATTGGTGTCTTTGTGATTCACATGGTCTATTCAATGTGATGTGAATATAGGAGCACACTTTTGTATATAACATCTGGTGTAATTATTATACTATTAAAAAAGGAGTAATAGCCAAATTCCTCTCCCCATGCTTGAAGAGTCTTATATTTACCTGTAATCATTGTCACAAAGCCACCTGCTTGCCTAAAGTTAAACAGATAGATTACAAAACTGGAATTTACTAAAGAAATCCATCAAAAACATCTGTTTTCGTGCCCTTAAGGCCTTTAAAATCGTACTTATCTCTCAGCTGAATCTGCGCTACATAGGCTTATAAATCTGTCACAAGGGAGCTTTTCGAGTTACCTCTTGTGGATACAGGACGAGTTCTTGCTTCTGCCTATTCCTAGTATTGCTGTGGCCATTTTGGAAAAGGAAATCCATCCTTGGCGTCACAACGTGGCAGCCATCTTAACATAAAGTGGCAGTTTCTTCAACCAGTGGCTATCTTAGAGTGGATATAACTAAAAAATGAGAAGCGTTTCTGGAATGTATCTGGCCCTTAGGGCCTTAGGAACTTGCACATCTTGCCACTGTAGATAAACTTTTCTACTTGCAGCACAAGTGTTTTTCGGCTAGTCTCTAGTTTTACAAAATGCGATCTTGTTATCACCCACCAAACATATAGTGGTGGCCATCTTCAAAAAGGAATATTCATTAGAAAACAGAGTGGCAACCATCTAAGTACAAGCTAGCATTTTCTTCTAAGAAAACCATCTTGGAGTGGATATTTATATCTCCGACCCCAAAAGCGTCTTTTAAATATATCTCTTAAATAAGAGTTGGACCAATAAAATGATGTATACCTCTGGCAGAAATTAATTAATTAATTAACATCTGGGTCATCGGCTGCCAAGATCTTCATTCTTTTTAAGGAATATGCGTTTCTACTTTACTAGACATTATCTGATTGATTCCAAAATGTTGTTGTAGTTGTTTACAAATCACATGCAATATAAACCTACTGAAAACAGAAACTGTCTTATTTTCACATGTATAAACATGGCATAATCAACATTAGAGAAATTATTCTGAAAAGACCAACTTTTTGGCCATCGTCCAAAAGACAATGTAAATTCTGTTGTCCAGATGTTTTTATTTTTTAATTTTTTTTTATTATTATGCAATAACAACATACTCAATGTCTCACATCTGAGAGGCCAGCATTAACAGCAAATGAAATGAGTAAAGCATAGTTATCAACAACAACATGCAACCTTCTTACAGTATCTCCATAACAGGATTCAGGCTTCACTGAATATGATACAATTCTATCAAAATCTGAGCACTCCCGATGAGCACATTGAGAAATGAGAGAACTATACAACAACAGGCAGGTTCAACTCAGAAAGCTGAGAAGGGAAAAGGAAATGAAGAGGAGGAGAAGGTATAGATAAAAGCGAAGGGGAAAAGATCAGAACAATTCTGCAGCCGACAGTGCGTCAATATTCCTGCAGGCCTTGTGGGATAGCATGGAGAGAAGGGAACCTTTTAACGCTGTCTAGAGGAAGCGCCAAGCCATTAGACCCTGCCAAAATCCCGATTCTCCAAAAAAGCACGCAGTGGGCCCCATATGTCTTTCGGACGCGAGCCCTCAGACATAAGCTCCCAGTATTTCATCAGCTGCTCGTGACAGAACGAAGCATCCCGCAGCCACTCACGACACCGGGGAGTTCTGCCACGTCCCCAGCACACCGCAACCCTGCGCGTGGCTAGCAACAACAGCAGCCCTATCAGTCTTCTATGAGCAGCGGGGACCCCCTCCACATAACCTAAGAGGGCAAGCTTAGTAGTGTGCAGCAGCTCGGTATCAGTTATCTCCTCAATGATGCGCAACACCTCTGTCCAGTATTCACACATCTCAGCATGGCTCCATGCGAGGTGCAGAAAGTCCGCGTCAGAGGCCCCACATCTCTCACAACTCGCGTCAGCACGCAAACCCATGCTTCTCAAGCCGCAGAGCATATGATACAGCCGATGTAAGAACTTAAAATAAATAAGGCGCAGCCTATAATTAGGGGACAACTCTATCATATGCGCGCAGCATCTACGCCACACCTCATCAGAGATGGCCTCACCGATGTCCGCCTCGCAGCGTACTCTCGCCCTCATCACAGTCTCAGGTGCCTCGCTCTGCATACAAGCATAAAGCTTGGTGATAAGCCCGCGCGGTTACCACGTCTGATGCAAGAGCTCCAACGCACGGCTCACCGGTGGCATCGCAGGGAAACAGGGGTAGCGCAAGCAGAGCATAGCACCTATTCTAAGTACATATAGTCAATTCATCACAGTGTCACGCCCATCACCGAGCGCCACCTCAGATGAGATGACCAGCCCATCAGAAAACCATGAGCCCAAGGTGGTCAAGCCGGACTCACGGAGAAACTCATGCACACAGGCATCTCCCGACAGCTGCCCGTCCGCAACATCCAAAACCGGCATCGCAGGGGCAAACGGCTCACGCACATTAACACGCCGCAACAGACAGTCCAAGGCCTCGCCGTGCAAGCCACAGTATCAACCCCACGTGGTCTGGGCCTAACTGGGCTCCCCAGCACACGCGGCAATCTTTCAGGCCATACAGCGTCACTTTCAGGTGTCAAGTGTGGCAGATATTGCGTGGGTACAGCCAGAAATGCGTGAAATGTGCCTGCGCACAGTAATAATAAAGCTCTAAATCCGGGGCAGCCAAACCGCCCATCTTGAACGGAAGTGTGAATCCCTCCCACAAAATTCTGGGCTGTCTAGCCTCCCAGACTAACTTTAACAGTGCGGACCTAAGCCTTTAAAAAAAACTCACAGTGAGAACAAGGAGTAGGTTGATAAACAGATTTGGCAAGATAACCATCTTCACTATCGCGATGCGACCCGTCAACGACAGTGGCAGCGAGCACCACATCTCCACCTTGTCCTCCAACCACGCAAGAGCTCTGCCGTAATTCGCTGACCAGACACCTAAATACCACACCGGGCCATCAGCCCAGCCAATTGGATATTCAGAGCGGAACTGTGTCATAGCCGCAGAGAGAGGCAACAGAACCGACTTGGACCAGTTGATGGTAATCCCAGAGAACCGTCCAAAACTCACTATTTCATCTAGCAGAGCATCAAGATGTCGTTGCGGATCGCAGACATACAGGGCAATATCATCCGCATACATAGAAATTAGTATTGGCCGCTGCCGAAATGCCAATCCTCTATGATTGTGGTGTTGCCTCAAACGAGCAGCCAGCGGCTCCATCGCTATTGCAAAAAGCAACGGAGACAGTGGGCAGCCCTGGCGAGTGCCTCTAACCATCAGTAAGGGATCAGAAATTGTCCCATTCACTCTCAACTGGGCAGAAGGTCTCGTATACAGCAAGCAAATCAGTTGGATAACCTGGAACTCAGTCCCACCCAAACTTGCAGGGCAAACATGTACGACCACGCAAGGGAGTCAAAAGCCTTGGTAGCATCTAAGAACACCACCGCCGCGCAGTCATCAGGGTTGATCGTGCCATAGACCGCAAAGTAGGTATGGAGATTGTGCAAGGTAGAGCGGGCCAGCACAAAGCCAGATTGGTCCGTTAGCACAAAAGATGGGAGTAAAGGCTGTAAACGCGCAGCAATTAGCTTCGCCAGGATCTTATTATCTATGTTGATTAATGAAAGAGGGCGGTAGGAGTTACAGCTGCACGGATCTTTCCCGGGCTTTAAAATAGTCACAATGAGGGCCTCTCGCAGTGAGGCAGGAAGAACACCGGCATCTGGCGCTTCCGCATAAACCTCCAGGAGGTGCAGCATAAGGATATCAGCATATTCCTTATAAAAGGACGATGTTAAGCCGTCCAGCCCAGGTGCTTCATCACCCGGCAAGCTGCAGATTGCCTGAGCCAAGTCATCCACCGAAATGGGGGCATCTAGATATGGCCAATGTGAACTCTCAAACCACAACAAACTGATATCCGCAAAATAATCAACGGCTGCCACCGAGTCCAACCCAGGAGGTTCTGCATACAGATCTGCATAGAAATGAGTGAGAACGCGTTTAATCTCATCAGTGCCAGTGTGACACTCACCGTCTGAATCAGACAACTCTACAGTATAATTACTTGCCCACGGCTTACGAAGCATGCTTGCTAGTGTACTGTCGCGTAGGCTCTCATCATCCTAATGAGACTACTGGATTTTGAGCGGCAAGATCGTTCATAATGTGGGGGACTGAGTCTGACCCACAGTGGATGACACTTGTCACTCTAAATCCGGGTTTTGCTCCGGCTAACTAGCAGTGCCTCGTCTCTCCCAAATGGAAGAGACAATTGGGCAGCCGAGCGCATGACATCTTAGTACTTCCCAGGGAAGTCGTGGTCACTCAGGTCACAACCGGCTCTCTCATACACAGTACTGTCTCATATATAAATGACAAAGGCAGTTTAAGTTTTAAAGATTGGTTTAATAAAACGACTGCACTTTGGATAGCAAAGCGTGAGCTGCAATAACCAGAACTATACAACACAGTAAGATTAAAATAGTAACGATGAGAGTGAAGCACAAGAATAAGGATATCATAGTGCCGCTAGATTATTTTCTCTCTAAGTTATAGTTTGAGCACAGCATGTAAAGCTCTAAGCCTGCCTTTCAGGTTCCCCCGGGAGGACATCAACCCTCATACCTGAGCAAAGGCCTGTAATCTGCATCAGCATCTGCAAAGGGGCATTCAGCATCTAGTTGTAGGTTCCTGGCTGGAATCTCCCTCTTGACGTATACTAGGACTAGGAAGTGTTTATATAACTAACACGCAGATGTTGTAAGAAAATGTCCCTACGTAAGGATGTGTATTTTCTACGAATACTGGAGACTAAACTTCTACCATGTTTACCGGCAATGTACCAGACTGTAACCTTGACTGAAGCACAGGGCGATCAAGAATGCATTATTTGAGAACATAGTGCTGAACTAAGCTAAACAGTGTGATAGAAGAAATTAAAACAAGACCGTAAAACTGCATATTGTAAAATAACAGTGCGAAGCTGAATAAAATATATCAAGGGCAAAGTGTACAGCGGCCTAGTATGTTAAACTAACGTGCATGGAGCTATATTAAAAATGGCTACACTACAGTACGACCAGCTCTCTTCCCCTCTACGTATCTCCTTGCCACAGTGTGCCTCCCCAAGAAGCAAACCTTTTGCAATGCCACCTCCTCATACTGTGTCATCTTACTTCTCAGGGTGGCCAGAGTATTGCCCGACCAATCCGCCGCTAAGTGTTTTTCCAGATCAACAAGCTGGGCCTCCCACTCCGCTAGCTCCCTTCTCAGCACCTTCAGCACTCCATGCTGCTTAGAGAGGCAAATGCCACGAATCACCACCTTAAAAGCCTCCCACACAGTCCCAGCAGTAGCCACCGACCCCCCCCCGATTCTCACCAAAATAATGCAGGATGGCGTCACAGATCTCATTTCTGAATACCTGATCTCTAAGAGCACCGTGAGGAAGTAAAACTGTAAACTTTGCACTTGTATAGCGCACTACTCACCCGTTAGGGTCTCAAGGCACTGTACACACACCGCTGTGGAAGCCCTCCTGGCTTTTCCCTGTGAGGCGCCCACTCTTGGACAGCCCCAGGGTGAAGCCAAGCATGCAAGTGCTGTGAGAGCCGTTGTGGAGATTAAGCAAACTATTGCCCAGAGTTACAGAGTGGGACCCACTAATTAGATTAGGCACCGAGGCAAGAATTATCTGGTCCAAGGGAATTGAGCCCAAGACCCACCGAGGTGGGAATTGAACCCCAGTCCCGGACCAGATCTCTGCATCAGGGTCTGCCGCTCTAACCAGTGTGCCACACTTCTCCAGTCTCCACATGAAGGCCCGCGGGGCCTCCTGGTATAGCCAACTGCAGCAGAACTGGAGAATGGTCCGACAAAGTGCATGCCATATGCTCAACCGACCACGTCCAATGCTCAACATCCCTGGTACCAAGCCATCTGTCAATACGGGACCAGCTGTTATGAGTATAATTGACACAGGTGCCCTCCCTATCAGTACCATGCTTCACCCTCCATATGTCTACCAAAGCACCCTCAGACATCACATGCAAAAGAGCCCTAGCAGCGCCCACATGTTGCAGCTGAGCCAGACTCTCACGATCTGCCACAGGATTCAATATCACATTAAAATCCCCCCCCCCCAGAGCAAGGTCCCAGATCCCAACGAGTCGATCAGCCGACACACCTCCCGGAAAAAATCAGGGTCAACAGTATTTGGACCGTAAATCAACACCAATCTACAAGGTCTATCCAGCAGCGTGCCACGCAGCATGACATAGCGACTGGCCGGATCCACAAGCGTCTTTTCGGTGCGCCACTGTGCCCTTTCCGAATCAGAATTGCACACCCCTAGCATAGCGCGAATACATCGCAGCGTGACACTCCAGCCGGCCTTTATCCTATTTTGGGTGGCCGCAGCCAGGTGGGTCTCCTGCAACATGCAAATGTCAATCGCATGACGCTGCATATAGGCAGACAGTAGCCTCATCTTATGCCCGTCATTCAGCCCACGCACATTCCAAGTTAGGCAGCGCACAGGCGTCACGCTATTCCTCGCCAATCCAAACAGCTATCTAGACACATATCCTTCCACACCATCAAAATCAAAGCTTTGTCAGCATGCAGAAAGTGGGGCAAATACAAAGGGAGAAAGACAGAGGAAGTAGTCCAAAAACAGAACAACCCAAACCCCCACCCATGCTGACCCCCCCAAATGGGTCTGTGCTACAATCCCACCCATCCCCAAATACACATCCCAAACAGCAGTGTTCAGCAGTATCAAAGGACTCATCCAGAGGGGCGTGGAAAAGGCCATCCGAAACACCATCCCATACAGGATGGGAGGCAGGGGAACTCACAATGCAAAAAGTACAATAGAGCAGCTATCTTGCATATTGGAAACAATAACCAGTGTACTAGTGATAAGGCAGCGAGCAGGGCTACCATTGCCCCGGAGCAGCAGAAACCATTTAGTCATTGTCACTCAGGGCACCTCTCTATCCGCCAGAATTCTTCGAAAGCTCCAACAGTGCCTTTTTGGGAACCAATTTTAAAAATTTAGTGGCCAATTTCAGATCAGTAAAGAAATGCAACTTGTCCTTATACTGCACTCGGAGTTTAGCTGGATAAATGAGGGAGTATTTGGCATCCGTCTGACTTAGAGTGCGCTTGACCATCAGGAAAGCCTCTATGGGCAGCCTGCACCCCAGGGGTATAGTCAGGAAAGACATTAAGCTCAGTATTAGTATAAATTACAGGCCTACGCTCTCTGGCCCGTCTAAGTACGGTGTCCCTGTCATGATAGTTCAGCAAACGAACAACTATAGGGCTTGGCGGAGTTCCTGGCGGCGGCCGAGGACCCAGGGACCTGTGGGCCCTCTCCACCACCAGTACCAGAAAGGAGCATCATGACCATCCACCCGTTCCTTTAAACGATCCATCTGCTCGTTCAAATGGTCAAGCTTAGCAACGATACCAGCCAGGCTATGCTTGAGATCTAAAAACATAGCCTTTACAGAGGAAGCCGACGCCCCCTCGTTGGGTGGTGAATCATCCCCCGAATGTCCAGCAACACCCCTCTTCTTTTTACCCCCCTCAAAGGTGAGTTTAGGCTGCTTAGGGTCGGCCTTCCCCATCCTCAACACAGTTCCCTGGGTTAGCGACAATTAAGTGCACCGCACCTCACCAGCACCAGCGGCCCGCCAGGCAAGGCCATGCAGGACAAGAACACCACACAGGTACGTACTCCAATTCACCGGTCTCGTGCCGTCCAAGCCTGAAGTAGGGAACCAAGTGTTGGGGCCCCCAAGCTGATCCCGCGTCCAGAGACACAAGACCAGTCCCAGCCGCAGGAGTCAACAGCAACAGCCCCGGGCGACAAGTCCACTGCACCGCAGGGCCATGCGGCTCGAGTCCCGCCGCCGTTCAGGCCCCGCCAGTCATCCACAGCTGGGCCCCAATCCAGGCCAAGGCACCGGGCCACAGCTCCTCAAGCAGCCACCAACTCACCACACGGGAAGGGGGAGAGCCACACCCCCACAGCCCCCAGGCAGCAGCAAGCCCAAAAAAGTACCCAGGCACAAGAGATGCAAGCCGGAGAGCGCAGCCTCCAGCACCACGAGGGGCCCACACCCCGGCACGCACCCGTGGCCCTCCCCAGCCGCCAAACGGGCCCCGTAGGGGAAAGAGATCAGGCCGCCGTGTGTGTGAGCCAAGAGGGGGGGTCACCTCCCAAGCCCTCAGCCCCAACTACAGGAGCATATGTAGGACCATTAAATCAAGGGGTCGCTCCCCCGAGCCACTCGAGAGAACGCGCCGGCAGCGGCCAGGGCCGCCTCCTCAGCCGAAAGGCCCGCACTCACCTTGAGCCCAGCTAGGCCCGCCCATAGACGCCAGGCAGGCCGGCACACCTTCTGGCATCCAAACGGCGCTCCGCCGCCACTCGCAGCCTCCCTAAGCTTCCCTGCGTCGCTCTCGATGCGACCCTGGGATCGGGCGGAGCCTCACGGTGTGGTGGCCATCTTGCTGGTCAGCCACGCCATGCTCCCCCGTCCAGAGGTTTGAGGCCCTCTAAAACAAACCCCACATTTCATCCACATCATTTAGGCCTTGTCTTACACTTCCATATTTCTCAATTAATCGTGCCTCCATTCTAATCAGATTTGTGGATACTGATCATCCATCTCTTTTAGAATGTGCCACCTGAAGTACTGTCCACCAAAGATCATCTGGTTTATGATTAAATTTGCAGTAGTGTTCCACCTGAGGCACACCTCTAATTGCACATTTAATTATTGATCTGTGTTGCAGAATTCTGGTTTTTACTGGCTGTGATGTTTGTCCAATATATACCAGGTCACCCAGACACTTAGGCCCATATTTATACTTTTTGACGCTAAACTGCGCTAACGTCATTTTTTTAGACGGGAACGCCTTCCTTGCATCTCATTAACGCAAGGAAGGCGTTCACACAAAAAAATGACGCTCTTTACTCATACTTTGGCGCTAGACGCGTCTAACGCCAAAGTATAAATATGGCGTTAGTTTTGCGCCGAATTTGCGTCGAAAAAAACGACGCTAATTCGGCGCAAACGGAGTATAAATACGGGCCTTAATACAATAAATCACATTCTTAGTATTGCAATTAGAAAAACATGTTTGATGATGTACTAGTGTATTCAACCTTATTTCATTTGTTTCACTAGTAAATTGACATGCAATACAATTTTTATATTTGTAGTGTCCCTGTAAAGGAGGAAGTTGAAACATCATTCATAGATTTTTCTTCTTTTCTACAGGGTAAACTGCTTTTACCCAATGTTCACGTAAATTCTGTGCTTTTTTTTAAACAAAAACAAAGGTTTCTCAATACCCAATCCACTCAATAATCTCCATTTTCTTTCAATGATGGATCTTATTTTATTGGCTTTGGGACTATATGTAATATCACAGGTCAAAGGGGTATCTTTATTTCTTTGCTTAGGAGTCAATAAAGATTCTCTAGGGTGAACCATGCTCTTTTGGATGCTGCTTTTACTATTTTTTTTGGATATCTTCTATTAACCGATTTATTTCTCAACTTGATCGCATTCTCAAAATAATCATCCCTATTACTGCAGTTCCTCCTGATGTGGAGAAATTAGCCATAGGGCAAATTTTCTTTTAATGTTCTCAGATGACCACTCGAAAAATGTAGCAAAGTATTGCGATCAGTCGTTTTTTTGTATAAACTCACTTCTAGATGGCCTTCTTTCGATAAAATCCATAGGTCTAGAAAATTGATTTTCTTAGCATCACAATTCATTGTGAACTTTAAATCTAATGTGCGTTGGTTAAGCCGTTCGTGAAAACATAACAAAACTCCCTTATCTCCTTCCCAAATCATTAGTATGTTGTCTATATATCTGAACCATTTTATGATATTGTTTCTGAAGGGATTAGAATTTCCATATACCCACTTCTTTTAAAAACAATCCACAACCAGATTTGCTATCTCCAGTGGGAAGCTGCAACCCATAGCAACCCCCTTTGATTGTAAGTACATGGTTTCTTTGGACGTAAAGAAATTCTTTTTTAAACAAAGAGTGGCTAGAAGTAGGAATATTGTTTGGAGGTAGTCTTGTTTCTAATACCAATCTGATCACCTCAATAGCCTCATCTTGGGAAATATTTGTGTAGAGAGCTTCAATATCGAAGGTCACCAAAAGTTGGCTATCTTCATTAAATGGTAGGTCTTCTATTTTATTGATAATGTCCATCGAGTCATGGACATATGCCTGAGTTTGAACTACAAAAGGTTTTAAAAAAGTGTCCACATATTGGGCCAGAGGCTCTAGAATGGAGCCACATGCAGAGACAATGGATCTCCCTGGGGGATTCTCCGATTTGTTATGAATTTTAGGTAAAATGTAAAAACAAGGGGGCATATTTATACTCCTTTTGCGCCGAATTTGCGTCGTTTTTTTCGACGCAAATTCAACGCAAAACTAACTCCATATTTATACTTTGGCGTTAGACGCGTCTAGCGCCAAAGTTCATGGAGTCAGCGTCATTTTTTGGCGTGAACACCTTCCTTGCGTTAATGAGATGCAAGGTAGGCGTTCCCGTCTTAAAAAATGACTCCCAGGCATGTGCGTGGTATTTATACTCCCGGGCAAAAATGACGCCCGGGAGTGGGTGGGGCAAAAAAACCCGCATTTGCGCCTCTTTTTAACGCCTGGGTCAGGGCAGGCGTTAAGGGACCTGTGGGCTCAGAATGAGCCCAGAGGTGCCCTCCCCTGCCCCCAGGGACACCCCCTGCCACCCTTGCCCACCCCAGGAGGACACCCAAGGATGGAGGGACCCATCCCAGGGAAGAAAAGGTAAGTTGTGGTAAGTATTTTTTTAATTTTTTTTTGTGGCATAGGGGGGCCTGATTTGTGCCCCCCTACATGCCACTATGCCCAATGACCATGCCCAGGGGACAGAAGTCACCTGGGCATGGCCATTGGGCAAGGGGGCATGACTCCTGTCTTTGCTAAGACAGGAGTCATGTTAATGGCGTCTGGGCGCCCAAAAACAATGGCGCAAATCGGGTTAAGACAATTTTTTTGCCTCAGCCTGACTTGCCCCATTTTGGGGCGCCCAAACGCCATTTTTCCCTACGCCAGCGCTGCCTGGTGTACGTCGTTTTTTTTCACGCACACCTGGCAGCGCCGGTCGGCTAACGCCATTCAATAAATACGGCGCCCGCATGGTGCTTCAGAATGGCGTTAGCCGGCGCTAATTTTTGGGGCGCAAAACTGCGTTAGCGCAGTTTTGCATCAAAAAGTATAAATATGGCCCAAGGTATCCTCCCATCACTTTGGTTAAGAAAATCAAGGGGCATATTTATACTCCTGTAGCGCCGAATTTGCGTCGTTTTTTTCGACGCAAATTAGACGCAAAACTAACTCCATATATATACTTTGGCGTTAGACGCGTCTAGCGCCAAAGTTCATGGAGTCAGCGTCATTTTTTGGCGTGAACACCTTTCTTGCGGTAATGAGATGCAAGGTAGGCGTTCCCGTCTTAAAAAATGACTCCCAGGCATGTGCGTGGTATTTATACTCCCGGGCAAAAATGACGCCCGGGAGTGGGCGGGGCAAAAAACCCTGCATTTGCGCCTCTTTTTAACGCCTGGGTCAGGGCAGGCGTTAAGGGACCTGTGGGCTCAGAATGAGCCCAGAGATGCCCTCCCCTGCCCCCAGGGACACCCCCTGCCACCCTTGCCCACCCCAGGAGGGCACCCAAGGATGGAGGGACCCATCCCAGGGAAGAAAAGGTAAGTTGTGGTAAGTATTTTTTTTTAAAAAAATTGTGGCATAGGGGGGCCTGATGTGTGCCCCCCTACATGCCACTATGCCCAATGACCGTGCCCAGGGGACAGAAGTCACCTGGGCATGGCCATTGGGCAAGGGGGCATGACTCCTATCTTTGCTAAGACAGGAGTCATGTTAATGGCGTCTGGGCGCCCCAAAAAAATGGCGCAAATCGGATTAAGACGATTTTTTTGCCTCAGCCTGACTTGCCCCATTTTGGGACGCCCAAACGCCATTTTTCCCTACGCCGGTGCTGCCTGGTGTACGTCGTTTTTTTTCACGCACACCTGGCAGCGCCGGTCGGCTAACGCCGGCTAACGCCATTCAATAAATACGGCGCCCGCATGGCGCTTCAGAATGGCGTCAGCCGGCGCTAATTTTTTTGGCGCAAAACTGCGTTAGCGCAGTTTTGCGTCAAAAAGTATATATATGGCCCCAAATTTTTTCTTGCATATCCATTTATTGTCAAGAGCTTCCCTTGTGATGAACTCAATTCTATACTGCAAATCCCTACAAAGATCTTCGTTGATTACAAGATAGTGATCTTGATTGTTTAACTGTCTCATCACTTCCTGATCATATTTCTCTCTTCTCTCTTCTAGGAGGTGCAAAAGACAATCCCTTACTCATTACTTGGATTTCCAAGGTAGTACGGGACTATGTGGACAGATTATAAATTGGAATACAGTCTTTATTGGCGTTTAATGCCTGTATGTCCTTCTCTGTGTGCGGAAGATCCCTTGTTCCTGAAATTGCCCTCTCGGGGTCACCTCCTCCCCTTCCCCGGAGGCTACCCCTGCCAAAAAAAGGTTGAGCCCCAGTGTATTGTACGTTGGAAAGGGATTGTCCTTGGTTTTCTTGCTCGGAATCTGAGGATGTATCTGAAAATGTGATAAATCTCCCCTGAGATTTTGTCTGGTATTGGAGATTTAAAATACTCGGGTTATTATTTTTATAGAAATCTTCCTTCACATACGGGTAAGTATTTGTTAAATTAAAATGTCTAATATCTCTCTCAACTTTAGTGATTTTTTGATTAACTGTATGATTTTTTAATTCTGTAATAGTCACACTTTCTAGGAGTTGTTTTACATCCTGTATAGTAGAAATCTTCTGTTCCAACTCTTCAATTTCTTTTAACTCAGCTTCATTAACCCGTAATGCTGTTTCCACTGATAAAGCTAACCAGTCTCTGGAGCATTTGGTCCCAACTCCACTGAATTGGGTTAAATAGGTTTTGTCAAAAATAAATATGACCGGCATATTTTAAATTTGCAATCCTAGTCCTACCACTAGGATTGCAAATTAAAAAGATGCCAGTCATATTTATTTTTGATAAAACCTATTTAACCCAATTCAGTGGAGTTGGGGCCAAATGCTCCAGAGACTGGTTAGCTTTATCAGTAGTTTTTTAGATGTTCCAATAGTACCTGGGCATGTAATTGAGTTCTTATATTTTTCTTTTTTAATTATTTTAGTCTTTCGACTTCATCTAATCTTGATGGTTCTCTTGGAATTTGATCTCTGCTAAGCAATGAGGGATGTTCTAGTAATCGGGTAATTTGGGCTTCTGAGGAACTCACCATATGAGGTTCAGACATCTTATCATAGAGCAATGAAACTTACTTTTGACTATTGTAGGAAGTTGGCTCTTTATGTACTATTTCAAAGTAAGGAATAGCATGCACAGAGTCCAAGGGTTCCCCTTGGAGGTAAGATAGTGGCAAAAAGAGATAATTCTAATGCTCTATTTTGTGGTAGTGTGGTCGAGCAGTAGACTTATCAGAGGGTAGTGTTAAGCATTTGTTGTACACACACAGGCAATAAATGAGGAACACACACTCAAAGACAATTCCAGGCCAATAGGTTTTTATATAGAAAAATATATTTTCTTAGTTTATTTTAAGAACCACAGGTTCAGGATTTACAATCAATACTTCAAACGAAAGGTACTTCACTTAGGTATCATAGGAACTTTGAATCAGCAAAATAGCATGTACAGTTTTGGCAAAAATGGCAATAAGCTATTTTAAAACTAGACACAGTGCAAATTTCAACAGTTTCTGGGGGAGGTAAGTATTTGTTAGTTTTGCAGGTAAGTAAACCACCTACAGGGTTCAAAGTGGGGTCCAAGGTAGCCCACAGTTGGGGGTTCAGGGCAACCCCAAAGTTACCACACCAACAGCTCAGGGCCAGTCAGGTGCAGAGGTCAAAGTGGTGCCCAAAACACATAGGCTTCAATGGAGAAGGGGGTGCCCCGGTTCCAGTCTGCCAGCAGGTAAGTTCCCGCGACTTCGGAGGGCAGACCAGGGGGGTTTTGTAGGGCACCGGGGGGGGACACAAGTCAGCACACAAAGTACACCCTCAGCAGCATGGGGGCGGCCGGGTGCAGAGTGCAAACAGGTGTCGGGTTTGCAATAGGTTTAAAAGGGAGACCCAGGGGTCTCTTCAGCGAAGAAGGCAGGCAAGGGGGGGCTCCTCGGGGTAGCCACCACCTGGGCAAGGGAGAGGGCCATCTGGGGGTCGCTCCTGCACTGGAGGTCGGATCCTTCAGGTCCTGGGGGCTGCAGGTGCAGTGTCTTTACCAGGCATTGGGTTCTTGGAAGAAGGCAGTCGCGGTCAGGGGGAGCCTCTGGATTCCCTCTGCAGGCGTCGCTGGGGGGGCTCAGGGGAGTCATCTCGGGCTACTCACAGGGTCGCAGTCGCCGGGGAGTCCTCCCTGTAGAGTTGTTTCTCCGCAGGTCGAGCCGGGGGGGTCGGGTGCAGAGTGGAAAGTCTCACACTTCCGTCGGGAAACGTGTTGTCTTTAAAAGTTGCTTCTTTGTGGCAAAGTTGCAGTTTCTTTGGAACAGAGCCGCTGTCCTCAGGAGTTCTTGGTCCTTTTAGATGCAGGATAGTCCTCTAAGGCTTCAGAGGTCGCTGGACCCTGGGGAGCGCGTCGCTGTTGCAGTTTCTCTTGAAGTGGGGAGACAGGCCGGTAGGGCTGGGGCCAAAGCAGTTGGTGTCTCCGTCTTCTCTGCAGGGCTTCAGGTCAGCAGTCCTTCTTCGTCTTAGGTTGCAGGAATCTAGTTTCCTAGGTTCTGGGGGGCCCTAAATACTCAATTTAGGGGTGTGTTTAGGTCTGGGAGGGTAGTATCCAATGGCTACTAGCCCTGAGGGTGGCTACACCCTCTTTGTGCCTCCTCCCTGAGGGCAGGGGGGCACATCCCTAAACCTATTGGGGGAATCCTCCATCTGCAAGATGGAGGATTTCTAAAAGTCAGAGTCACCTCAGCTCAGGACACCTTAGGGGTTGTCCTGACTGGCCAGTGACTCCTCCTTGTTTTTCTCATTATCTCCTCCGGCTTTGCTGCCAAAAGTGGGGCCGTGGCCAGAGGGGGCGGGCATCTCCACTAGCTGGGATGCCATGTGGCACTGTAACAAAGGGGGTGAGCCTTTGAGTCTCACCGCCAGGTGTTACAGTTCCTGCAGGGGGAGGTGAGAAGCACCTCCACCCAGTACAGGCTTTGTTACTAGCCACAGAGTGACAAAGGCACTCTCCCCATGTGGCCAGCAACATGTCTGGTGTGTGGCAGGCTGGCAAAACTAGTCAGCCCACACTGGAAGTCGGGTATGTTTTCACAGGGCATCACTAAGATGCCCTCTGGGGTGTATTTCACAATAAAATGTACACTGGCATCAGTGTGCATTTATTGTGCTGAGAAGTTTGACACCAAACATCCCAGTTTTCAGTGTAGCCATTATGGTGTTGTGGAGTTTGTGTATGACAGACCCCCAGACCATATACTCTTATGGATACCCTGCACTTACAAAGTCTAAGGTTTTGCTTAGACACTGTAGGGGCATAGTGCTCATGCACTTATGCCCTCACCTATGGTATGGTGCACCCTGCCTTAGGGCTGTAAGGCTTGCTAGAGGGGTGACTTATCTATGCCATGGGCAGTGTGAGGTTGGCATGGCACCCTGAGGGGAGTGCCATGTCGACTTAGTCATTTTCTCCCCACCAGCACACACAAGCTGGCAAGCAGTGTGTCTGTGCTGAGTGAGGGGTCCCTGGGGTGGCATAAGACATGCTGCAGCCCTTAGAGACCTTCCCTGGCATCAGGGCCCTTGGTACCAGGGGTACCAATTACAAGGGACTTACCTGGATGCCAGGGTGTGCCAATTGTGGAGACAAAGGTACAGGTTAGGGAAAGAACACTGGTGCTGGGGCCTGGTTAGCAGGCCTCAGCACACTTTCAAATCATAACTTGGCATCAGCACAGGCAAAAAGTCAGGGGGTAACCATGCCAAGGAGGCATTTCCTTACAACTATTATCCTTAATGTTGGTTAAGCATTTGTCTTCTAATATCCAAGAAATGAATCATTACAAATTATAAGATAACTACTCGCACCTGACCAGGTGCAAACAACTGATAATTAATTCAAAGGGGTCCATCCTATTGACCCTACTATACCTGGGTAGAGTTTAGACAATATATAAACACAATTGGTCAAATAGTAGGGGAAGAACTCATTCTTATTCACATTCAATGAAACTATGATTCAATCAGTGGAAATGTAATTCAATTACACAGCTATTAATTCTATGTCAGGACCGGAGGCTTTGGATTATGCTTCTCTTTCTTTACTGATCAAAAAAACAGCAGCCAAAGAGTTAACAACATTAAACTACAAATCCCATCAATCCTAGTAGTCCATAGTGTCCAATCCCAGGGCATCCCCAACTATAAGAGTCTCTATGACTACAGCTCCTCCTCTTTCTTTGCTGCTGCGCAGCCGAAGTTAAGTCCCTCGTTTTTTGCTCAACTTTATTCTGTGAGATAAGTACTGTTTATTATATCTTGTTTATGGATTCTGGGCCGTGGAGTGGGAGCAGGACAAGCGGCACTCGATAGGCGGGAGACTCTGTTTCAGTCTTCCCGTTTTTTGTTTCATTCCGCGATACGCGCGTCGGGAGTTTCCCTCGCTCGTTCCCGATCGCGCTGTTGGGGAATTGAATCTCCGCCCGCGACACAGCTGAGAAATAATTGCTGTGCACGCCGGGCGGAGGATCTTGAATTCACTCGGTCTCCGAGGGAGAACGAGCGAGTGCAGCATTGGAGAGCAGTCTGCTCTCTATTTTTACGCTTCTTGCGCTCGCGCATGCGCGGAGTCGGAGATTCCGATTTCCATCGGAGTCTCCGTCTCGGTAGCGCGCGAAGCGCATTTGAAGTACTCCTGCCCTACAGAACGCCAGACGGGGCGAGTAAACGTTCAGGCCTCACCTAGGAGGCTTTCTGCAGGTGCTCCCTCCACATTACTGCAGGCCCACAACAAATTGCACTGGGTGCATAAAATTGATCCACTCTTTTTTCAAAGAATATATTTACCTGCTGGGGCTGCCTCCCCCCTGGAACTTCATCTGTATCCTGCCATGGCTTATTTTGCTGGGGAGGATGAATATTATCAGGAGGAAGTGGAAGGTCCCTTTCCTGAGCAGATGGAGGAGAGATTGGTGCAAGCCTTGGGCCATCATGTTCAGGATTCTGTTAACCAAGCGCTAATAAGAGCACTTAAACCATTTGCCAGACCTCTGGTCGGATATGGGCAAAGAGAATTAATAGGACCCCTACCATCTGGGTCACGAAATAACAAATCTCATTCCAGAGACCCTAATTTCATCAATATGGGACAGAAAAACCCTTTATCTTCAGGAGAAATTCTCTCCGAAATGGCCTCGGCCGTACTCAATGACCATGAATATAGTTCGGATGTTCCTTCTTCCGAGAGTCTTCCCACCCTCTCTGCAGGACTTAAAGATCTCTCTCAATCATCCGACTCTCAATCGGATTCCGATGTCTCAGAACCTAAACCTCCAGGCAAACGCAAACGAAAATCGAAACATTACATCGGTGAAGAAATATCTCTTCAGGGAAATTTGCTTTTTGACCCAGACAACATCATTCATCCCAGGTCAACGGAATGGGTCCCTTGCACTGAAGTAGCCCAGTATGTCCAAGAAAGACTTTGCAAGGGTTTTGATAAGGAGGTTCGTAGCATTCTTAGATCGGAATGCCCCCGCTCCTCGCTGGTGGGCAAGGTGGCAGACACCCCAGAACTCGACCCCAATGTGGCTACCTTTCTAAAGAAATTTTCTAAAGACCCTAAAAAAGGTCTGGATCGTGACTGGAAGGGATGCCAAGACAAATTGCTAGATTTGTCTGGTCCCATTACTAAGATTTTAGACTTAGCCGTTCAGGCAAAAGAAGATAACTCGACCTTAGACCCTCAAACTGTTCTAGAATGGGCCAAAAGAGCCATCTGCCTTTTGGGCAACGCAAATTGTGCCATGTCATCTGAACGCAGAAAATCGTTCCTCATGCGAATAGATCCTAAATTAGCAGAGTTGGCACCCATGGAACCAGGCCCCCTAGCTAATGGTCTTCTATTTGGAGAGAAATTTGTGAAAGACTTGGGCAAGTACGTCTCCACCTTTACAGCCCTGGACAAGGCCCAATCCTCCATGAAACGAATGTTCACAGGTGGCCTTTTTACCAGGGCCGGGCGCTATAGAGGTCGAGCGCCAGGCCGTGGTTTTCCAACAGACCTCTGCCGGTTATGCTCCCAGGGGTCAAGGATACTACCAGCCTACGGGTTTCTACCCCTCCAGAGGCCGCAGAGGTCGTGGACGTGGCTTCAGGAACCGGGGCTCATATCGAGCTCAAGATTCCTCCAACGCAGGTGAGAATTATTAAATTTTCAGAGGTGATTCTTGGGGGGAGACTAAAGAGACATGCCCCAGCATGGAGTCGCATTTCCCAAGACCCGTGGGTTCTTCAGACGGTCAAGGGTTACAGACTAGAGTTTTACGACACCCCCCAACAGGGATGCCCCCTCTCTTTTTCCCCTCTCTTTTTCCCCTCTCTTTTTCCCCTCTCTTTTTCCCTTGCAGAGAGCAATTTCATAGACGCAGAAATCAAAAGTCTCCTGAACAAACAAGCAATTATATCCACAAGTCCTCATCCAAACGGTTTCATCAGTACCATTTTTCTAGTTCAGAAAAAAAGGAGGAGGTTTTCGCCTGGTACTAAATCTGAAGGATTTCAATCATTGGATAGTCTATCACCATTTCAAGATGGAAGGTATCCATATGTTGAGAGACCTTCTTCAAGAAAAAGACTGGTTAGTACGTCTAGATCTCAAAGACGCCTACCTGTCAGTTCCCATTTTTTCCCCTCATCGACGATTCCTTCAGTTTCAGTGGAGACACCTTTGGTACGAGTTCAAAGTGCTCCCTTTTGGTCTATCCTCAGCCCTGTGGTGCTTCACGAAGCTCCTCCGCCCAGTGGCCCAATTCCTTTGGGAAAGAGGTGTTGGCCTCATCATTTATCTAGACGATATTTTGATCATGGCACAGTCCAGAGAATTAGTCTCTCTACACCTCTCCTGGGCAATTCAAATACTCCAAGATCTGGGCTTCTTGATCAACAGCGAGAAATCAGTCACGGTTCCCTCTCAAAATATAGAATTCTTAGGTTTTCAAGTAGATGCTATTCAGACTCAGCTCAGATTACCTTTAGCGAAGCGAGCCTCAATCAAGAAAGAGTTACGGAAAGCCCTTGCCTCTCCGACTATATCATTACGGATTCTAGCCCGACTGGTGGGGCTTCTGGCTTCCTCCATTCAGGCGATCTTTCCGGGCCCGCTACACTACAGAAACCTCCAGCGCTTGAAGATATTACACCTGCGCAAGGGTCTCTCTTACACAGACCAGATCCCGCTATCAAAGGAAGCCAAGACGGAGATTGTTTGGTGGCTTCAGCACATGGAAGCTTGGAATGGCAAGGCCATCTTTGCATCCTCTCCGGAAATGATCATAGAATCAGATGCCAGTCGATGGGGCTGGGGAGCTCGTTGTGGATCAGTGGAGACGGGGGGCCGTTGGTCCCCAGAGGAGCTGAATCTCCACATCAATTGCTTAGAGCTACTAGCGGGAGCATTTGCAATTCGTTCTCTCTCGCCCGACAAAGCCAGATGTTGCATCCTCTTGCGGATGGACAATGTGTCAGCGGTGAGATATATCAACCGCCTGGGAGGCACCAGATCTCATATGCTAGCGGAAATTGCCAAGGACTTTTGGCATTATTGCCTCCAGAACCAGATACATGTGATAGCAGAATACATTCCTGGTTTCGCCAATGTAGTGGCAGACTGGAATTCACGTTTTTTGAAGGACAACAGCGATTGGATGCTCCATCACTCATTGTTTCAGAAACTGTCAGAGAGATGGGGTCCCTTTGTAACAGACCTGTTTGCCTCTCGGCTCAATTCCCATCTCCCGAACTTCTTCAGCTGGAGACCGGATCCAGTAGCAATGGGAACGGACGCCTTTCTCCAAGATTGGTCTCACAGCATTCAGTATGCTTTCCCCCCCTTCTCTATGATTCAGAGGGTCCTTGCTCAAGTAAGGAGGCAAATAGCAGAAATAGTGTTAGTGACACCGCTCTGGAAGGCCCAAGTGTGGTTTCCGGTGGCGATGGCACTATCATGTGCCTCCCCAGTACATCTGCCATTATTCCTGTCTCTTCTTCTGGACCCGTCGGGATCCCCTCATCCCCTAGTCTGCAGGGCTTCAGGTCAGCGAAAGGTCAGGTCAGGAAAGAGGAGAAGCTGTAGTCATAGAGACTCTTATAGTTGGGGATGCCCTGGGATTGGACACTATGGACTACTAGGGTTGATGGGATTTGTAGTTTAATGTTGTTAACTCTTTGGCTGCTGTTTTTTTGATCAGTAAAGAAAGAGAAGCATAATCCTCGCCTCCGTGTCCTTAATAGAATTGAAAATTCTTGACGCGTAAGCTAGAAATTTTTTTATTCATTCTTTTTCGCCAGCAAAAAGGACAATAAGAAACATATGTAAAATCACCATCTAAATAGACATACATGTGAAACTCTACAAAAAAAAATATACAAATGGTCCTTCGTTACTCTCCTTATTTGAAAACCATGTGTCTATCTGCATTAGTTATACAATGAATCCACATCTGAGATGGTTACATTATCTATCACATCTCTGATCTTCTTTTCTTTCCATCCTTATTTAGAAAGAAATGTGTTCTGACACGTTTCAGCCCCTTCACATATGGGCCTCTTCAGGACTAACGGAGAGAGAAATACCAAATAAATACAAACAATATACATTACTAAACTCAAACCATTCATAGACCAAAGAGCCCTCCACCGTGAGGAGACTGCATGCAGTTGTAGTCATCTGGCTGGGACCTCCATCTAATGTGCAGGGGACAGAAAGATGTTTTTATAATAAAACAGCTATTTTTTCGGAGAAAAGTGTCCCCACGTCAAAATACGTATGTTTCTGTGAAATGTTAGAGACGCAGTGTACCACTTGTGCTGACAATCCTATCTCGCTGCAGCCTTGAAGAAAGCACAGATTGAAAGGAATGTTGTGAAATATAAATGATTTCCTAGTCAAAAGGACAGCAAGATAAAGGAAAATAAAAAATCACCACAAATGTGGGCAATTCTAAAATAATGAAATTAAATAAAAGAAAACGGTACTAGGATAAAGGGGACAGGCAGCAGGCTTAGTTGCTAAAATAACGTGCCCACAAGCATCACTAAAATGGCTTCACAACTTAGAATTCACAAAGGACTACTTTTGCTTCTAAGAGGGTATAATGCACTTCCATGGCTACTGGACAGGGTGCAGTCAACCCAGGGAATAAATAACCCCGTACCAGAACTTTGAGATCTTATTAAAGGAAAATACTGATCAACCATCTACCTAATTATACTCTGAATCTTTTATGCAGGATCAAATCCAGCTGCTACATCAAGATAATTCTAGGCACTAAGGACCACATCTGAGGCATTCAACAACCTACAATTGTAATTGTAATTGTATTTATATAGTGCTTACTACCCCTGAACGGGCGTTGAAGCACACTACTTCAGAACCTAGAAAGTCTGTTAGTTGGACTGAATAGAATAATGGAGAGATAGAAGAGGGACGATTCCAGAAAGTGTTAATTGGGAGATGATAGTGGTAAGGTGAGGTTTGGAATGACAAAAGGAGAGATAGAGGAGGGAAGAGTCTGTAGAAAGGGATTGGGGAGATCATAGTAGTAAAATGAGGTTTGGGATGAGTCGAAGGAGAGATATATGAAGAAGAATTCAATAGGGTTGTTTGGAAGATCATAGTAGTAACCTGAGGTTTGTGGTGAGCCAGGTGAGGTGGAGGAGGGAAGAGTCTAAGAAGCATTATTTTGGAGGTCGCAATAGTGCAATGATGTCTCAGAGAGTGGAGATAGAGGATAGATTGATGGAGGTATAGGGTGAGACAGAGTAAAGCAATGGAGAGAGTGATTTTTTTTCTCTTTACTTTTTTTCTCTTGTACAGTAGGACTAAAGTAATAAATAAATAGATAAATGAGTCCATAGAAATTTAATATATGTATAAAGAAGGTAATATTTTGAGATTCACAGTTGTCTCGTATAAACACAGACTTTCAAGTGTTGCAGTATTTGAAGGTTATTTGTGTACTTTTTATAACATTATTTTTATCTTTTCCTCAATATTTCAATAGTGAAATGCTTGTAGATAAATAGTTAAGATAATATTTATCTATTGTGATAGATAAATAAAACAGAGTCTCAAAAGCATCTAATCAAACAACTTATATAGCAACTATGCAATGACAGATGAACATGTTAAGTGCAGATTAACATACATATATATTGAAACCTATGCTAGTAAGGTGCAACGCAGCTTCAACCTTTGCATGTTCTCTCTTCTTCATCTCCAGACTGCCACCTACAATGCAACAGTTTGAGGAAATCTTACTTGACGCAATGACATGAACTCTGCTAAACCACCTTAACCTGTACATGCTAGGTAACCTGACAACCACGAGTTAACAACAACTGCATTAATCATTTCAAACCCTAAGGCACTCAGCTGCCAACAAATTATATCTCAACTTGTCTATTCCACTGGATACATATCAGATGACATTTTTGCCCCTCCTCTACATACCAATGTAACCAGCAACACTCAAGTGTGCTTGAACAGTTTTCATGTCATTGCCTTCAATGTCAACTTGCCAGGCCACAAAACAAGAATGAAAAAAGCACATATAGACAATGGAGAAAATGAAACCTCCCAACACTAAGCTAACACCTTGCCAAAACCCAGACCGACAAGCAACCTGAGGAGGTATCCACGTTCTATACCTGGATATATTAAGGTGTGAACAACCAGATTCTGTTAAAGATGTCATTCTAACCCAAGAAAGGATCACATGGACCAATGACAAGATTAGGAAAATTAGAACAGCACTCTGCATCCTACAGAGCAAATAAAGGCTGTTAGAGGATGAGAAAAACAAAACCTTACTACTTCATCATAACAGTGCCTACAAAGCAGCAATCAAAACAATAAAAAGACAACACTGCTTCACATGGACAATGAATGCAGAGAGCCTATCAAAGAAGCTACAGAATATTTTGGCAGAAATTTGCAACCCAAAGTGATACAATTTGGAGACATTTTCCAGAGACCTCGTCATAAACACAGAAAAATTAGAAAAGCACCTTAAGGAAAAAACAACTGACTCTCCTTACCCATAAAATAAAACTGCCATAAGAAAGCATAATCAAGCAGTCCTTTCTTACAAATGTCAATATGCTCTTTGAAGACAGACTCAATAGCATGGTCAAGGCAAATAGGCCATCTGGATTGCCATTAGACCTAGTCTCCCCAAAGATCTTTAAAGCAATCCTTCTGACAACCTGTGTCAGGGAAGAAACCAGATGTTTTTTTAAATAAATCCTTACAACAAACATCCTTCCCATCTGAGTTAAAGACCTCCTACATTAGCACACTCCTCAAGACGAATCATGCAGCATTCAGCCCAGCAAGCTATAAACCAATTTCCAGCGGCCTATTCCTTGGGAAACAGAAATTGTGGTCTCTAACCAACTTTCCATCTTCATTGAGGAAATCCTCTATATATATATGGAACAACCTTTAAACTTTGGTTGACAAGGACGGCCTGGCAGTATTACTACTACTAGGCATATCAAAAGCATTTGACAAAGACCCCAATCATAGTCTACTCTTCAGTATTCTGCTACTCAGACTGCAACATGTTGGTGTCATGACAGAGCTTTAAGGTAAATCAACCTCTACATTACAGAGAGACAAAGTCTGGCATTCCTGCCACCTTTGACATTATTAACTCATAGCATGCATTGTGGTGTCTCACAGAGCACCATTGTCTCTTTTTAATATTCTATACCCACTTAACACCCTTGCCAGATCTGTTAAATCCTTTCACTTTATGTGTTACAGTTAGGAATATGACATGCAAATTATTCTAAAAATATGTAGCTCAGAGGACCTCAATGCAGCAAACCTTTATGATTGCCGCTATGCTGTAGATGTGTGGATGGTTAACAGCCTCTAAACTCAACAACAAAACTGAAATCATGACCTTGGAAGAGTGGCACAAACAGAAACCTACGACCATATGGCCCAAAAATGTGATATCCACTAGCCATTTCAAGAAAAAGTGAGGATTATCGGGAGTAACCATGAACTCTGACATATCCCTGAATCATGTCAGTGAGGTCATTAGATACACCCTGCAAGGCATAGTCTGATTCTCTTGTAGGTAAGCCCTACAGTGCTCCACATAGGGGTAGAACGAGCTATATAATTGCTAAAGTACAATACAACTACTGATAAATTTGAGAGATTTCCAATTATATCTTAAATCTAGAATTTCTCATTTTAGTCATGTCTCAAATGTTTATATGGTACCTGGAGTGCTAATGCAGTCAAAGGATATTTATGTGTTCCATAGCCATTATAGAAAGAAACAACACATTTTTTGCAGCTTAGACTGCCACAACTTGTTTATTCATTTAGGTGGATCTGCATCATAATAGGCTCTTTAATGCCTTAAATTGGACTAACGCTCTTTGACTGTCATACCACTTCTCAAAACATTCCCAGTCTTTTATTAGGTTTTTTTAGGTAAACCAAGGGTTTTGGTGGTTCATCCCTTCCTGGTACAATTTTGCCTTAAACAAATATCTCAAAGTACCCGGTTTTGCAAGGTACATGTTGTACATACATGATAAGTAAACAAGTTCTACCAAATATGAAAGTTTATTCCAGCCAAATTCTTTCCTAAATGTAACAGGGGGATTGTCTCAATAAGGTAAAAAACTGAGGCCCTCATTACGAGTCTGGCAGTCATGAGACCGCCAGCATCGGCGTGGCGTCCTACCGCCATGGAGCAGGCGGTGAGTACCACCACATTACGAGTTGTGAGGCTTGGCAGACGCCAAGCCTTCACAACTCCACCTGGCCCACTGGTGCAGAAAATAGGTAATGCAATTCAAGATTGTTAAGAACATGGGGGCATATTTAAGAAAATTTGTGCTGCACACAGTGTAGCGCCCCTTTTCTTGCGCTCTTTACCGCCCCCCTACCGCCACCATGTGTGCGCCCCATTTCAAATATGGTGCACCATGGCACAGGATAGGGGGCAATAGTGTCATACTTTATGACGCTATTGATCTACTCTGCAGGAGTAGCACCAAAATGTTGGCGCTACTCCTGCAGAGTACAGGGGGGCCTATTGTAAACAATGGTGTCCCCTCTTGTAACATCTCCTCTGAGCAGGTGTTAAAAGTGCCAGAAATAAAATTATGCAAGTGTTGGAAATGGCCTTTCCGCAGGGTTATCCCCAGACTTTTTGCCTTCCTCCTTCTCTTTATCTCACCTCATTTTGGCTGGTTTTAGGACTCTGCGCACTTTAACACTGCTAATCAGTGCTAAAGTGCATATGCTCTCTCCTTAAAACATGGTGACATTGGCTCATACCCAATTGGACTATTTAATTTACTTATAAGTCTCTAGTAGAGTGTACTATATGTGCCCAGGGCCTGTAGATTAAATGCTACTAGTGGGCCTGCAGCACTGATTGTGAAACCCACTTCAGTAGCCCCTTAACCTTGTCTCAGGCCTGCCATTGCAAGGCCTCTTTGTGCAGTTTCACTGCCAATTCGACTTGGCACTTAAAAGTACTTGCCAAGCCTAAAACTCCCCCTTTTCTACATATAAAACACCCCTAAGGTATGCCCTGGGTAACCCATAGGGCGGGGTGCTGTGTAGGTAAAAGGCAGGACATGAACCTGTGTAGTTTACATGTCCTGGTAGTGTAAAACTCCTAAATTCGTTTTTATACTACTATGAGGTCTGCTCCCTTCATAGGCTAACATTGGGGCTGCACTCATACATTGTTTGAGTGGTAGCTGCTGATCTGAAAGGAGTAGGAAGGTCATATTTAGTATGGCGAGAATGGTAATACAAAATCCTACTGACTGGTGAAATTGGATTTAATATTACTATTTTAGAAATGCCACTTTCAGAAAGTGAGCATTTCTCTGCATTTAAATCTTTCTGTGCCTTACAATCCACAGCTGGTTGGGTTTAGTTGACAGCTCCTTGTGCATACACAGAGACACTCAAAACGCAGGATACTCAGCCTCACTTGCATACAGCTGCATTTTGAATGGGTCTACCTGGGCTTGGAGGGTGGAGGGCCTGCTCTCACACAAAGGACTGCCACACCCCCTACTGGGACCATGGCAGACAGGATGGAACTGAAAGGGGACCTGGTGCACTTCTAAACCACTCTTTGAAGTCTCCCACACTTCAAAGGCACATTTGGGTATAAAAACACAGCCTCTGCCCTACCAACTGAGACACTTCCTGGAGAAGATACCTGAACCAGAACCTGCACCCTGACAAGAAGAACTGCCAGGCTGCCCAAAGGACTCACCTGACTGCTTTCTGAAGAGGACTGCTGCCTTTCTGTTGCCCTGCTGTCTTGCTGCTCTCTTGTTGTGCTGCAAAAGTGCTCTCCAAGGGCTTGGATAGAGCTTGCCTCCTGTTCCCTGAAGTCTCAGGACCATAAAGACTTCTCTCCTGCAGCTGAAATCCCTGTGCAGTGAAAATTCGAAGCACCGCCTGCCAAGATCGACGCGCAGCCTGCTTGCAGTGAAAAATTCGGAACAACGCAGCCCGACTTCGCAACAGAACATCGGCGCAGCGCCAGTGACACGACCGGAACATCAACGCACAGCCCTACTGGATCGACGCAAGCCGACTTTAAATGACGACGCCCATCTTCCTGGGAGGAATCGATGCAGCGCCTGCCGTGCAGAAGAAAATTCCACGCATTGCCTACTGGAACTGGTGCAGCCCCTGTGACTTCGCTCCGCAAGCCCAGGATTCCATGCATCGTCCCCAGGACATCTGAAAACCCCGCAACCCGAAGAGAATCCAAGTCCGCACGCCAAAAATCAACGCACCGTCTTCCCCACGTGGAAAATAACGACGCAAGTCTGTGTGCGAAGGGGCGAAACCGACGCACACTCACAGTTTTTCACGCATCTCTTCCTCTGCGGTCCCTTGCAAGGATTTTTCAACGCAAACCAGGTACTTTGCCTTGCAAGAGACACTTGGGGGCATATTTATACTCCGTTTGCGCCGGAATTGCGTTGGTTTTTTTTACGCAATTCTGACGCAAAACGAACTCCATATTTATACTTTGGCGTTAGACGCGTCTAGCGCCAAAGTCCATGGAGTTTGCGTAATTTTTTAGCGTGGACACCTACTTTGCGTTAATGATATGCAAGGTAGGCGTTCACGTCTAAAAAATTGACTCCGAGGCATGTGCGTCGGATTTATACTCCCGGGCAAAATTCACACCCGGGAGTGGGCGGGTCAAAAAAAATGACGTACGGCTGCTTTTGCGCCGTTTTTTTGCGCCTGCAAAAGGCAGGCGTTAAGGGACCTGTGGGCTCTGAAGGAGCCCAGAGGTGCCCTCCCATGCCCCCAGGGACCCCCCCTGTCACCCTTGCCCACCCCAGGAGAATACCCAAGGCTGGAGGGACCCATCCCAGGGACATTAAGGTAAGTTCAGGTAAGTCATTTTTTTTTTTTTTTTTTTGGCATAGGGGGGCCTGATTTGTGCCCCCCTATATGCCACTATGCCCAATGACCATGCCCAGGGGACAGAAGTCCCCTGGGCATGGCCATTGGGCAAGGGGGCATGACTCCTGTCTTTGCTAAGACAGGAGTCATTTCTATGGGGGTTGGGAGTAAAAAAAAATGGCGCAAATCGGGTTGAGGCGAAAAATTTGCCTCAACCTGACTTGCCCCATTTTTTGACGCCCAAGCCCCATATCCCCCTACGCCTGCCTGGTGTACGTCGTTTTTTTCCACGCACACCAGGCTCCGCCGGCGGCTAACGCCGGATAACGTCATTGATTAAATACGGCGCCCGCATGGTGCTTCAGAATGGCGTTAGCCGGCGCTAATTTTTTTGTCGCAAAACTGCGTTAGCGCAGTTTTGCGTCAAAAAGTATAAATATGGCCCTTGTTGTTTCTAGGAGAACTTAAGACACTTTTTGTTGCTTTTACAGTAATACTTTAACTCTAAAAGACACGTGATATCACTTTCAGTGCTATCCCTACATTTGCTTATTTCATCTTTAATCGTTTTGAACTGCATTTATCCATATAAATATTATACATTTTTCTAAACACTGTGTGGTGTATTTTTGTGGTGTTATATTGTGGTATTGTATGATTTATGGCACGAATACTTTACACATTGCCTTCTAAATTAAGCCTGACTGCTCAGTGCCAAGCTACCAGATGGTGGGCACAGGATAATTTGGATTGTGTGTGACTTACTCTGAGGGTCCTTGCTTGGACAGGGGGTAACCTGACTGCCAACCAAAGACCCCATTTCTAACAGCACCATTTTTTCGCCACCCCTAAGGTGGGAACACCCCCTTTGCATACATTATGCCTGGCGCAGGCATAATGTCAAAGGGGCACAAACTGGTGCAATGCAAGCATTGTACCACTTTGTAAATATGGCGCAGGGATTTTGGCCTCGTTTGGCCACATTATGTTAAAAAATAATGACACTAACGTGACGCAAGTAGGAGCCAGGGGCTCTTAAATATGCCCCAAAGGGCCTCAAAATATGTCTTGTCCACAACTGCTAGTTTTCCAAAATGTAACTCTGTGTCTCTAGGTACACGAGTGCTGCCTAAATCCAAATCGGTCCATTTTTTTACATTTAATCATTTTAAAGGTCCAGGTGTGATAGGGCTAGAGAATTTTCTGTAAAATCGAAGCTAAAGCAAGTATGGGGTGTTTTTGCATTATATCTCAATTGCCTGGCCTCCTTTGTTTCTTGTGGTTTAGGTAAATTTTACCTACACTCTCTAGATAATTACTTTTATGTAAATCTCTTAGAAATGGCAAGAAGCGCTTTTAAGGAAACGCGTTATTAAAGGTTTAACCTAAATTATTGTTTCCATAAAATATAAGTATTGTTATATTGTCATCATTATTGTAAGGAAGGGGCATAGATTTCAACTAAACTGAAATACAACAAGCACACAAGAAACGAAACTGGCTAAAAATCTATAATAAAGAGAGCATGAGAAAAAATAATTATAAAGCAAAAGCAAAAAATAAGGCAAGCAGCACCGGGCAGTTGTAGTGAAGTCTCTCTGCCTCACTGATCGCGCTGGAGAGGAAAGTGGCAGAGCTGTCCTATTGGAAAGGATGGCATTAGCTGCGCCTGCCATTATTTTGAACTGATTACTGCCCACTAGATATATTATTCAGGGTGACCTTTAAACAGGTCGGAATTAAAGTATAATTCACTGGGTTGATAAATTAAACCACACAGTTCCTGCATAAAAACAGACAATGTGCTACATCACCGTGCTTAAAAAATATGAATCTGTACAATCACCGTTTAATAAAAAAGGAGGAAAATATGTGTTTCGACTGCCAATAAAAAAAGTTAATGTTGTTTGAAACTATTTAATGTTCAGGTTTCCTAGCCATTATACAGTTAAGTGAATCTAGTGACTGTAGTTATTTGGTCTCATGCGCTTTTATTTTGAATATTATTCTTAAGTGCACATCGGGAGCAGGAAACATTGCACTTTATTAAAGTGCATACCTTAAATCTACAATTCTTCCTGCAGACACCGTTTTTGTAATTTCCTGCAGTAATTGTGTACTGCCACAAGATCTCGGCATTCCTTGGGGAGACAGTAAGTTTCAAGTTCCTTTAACTTGTATTGGGCTTCGGGGGCATAACTAGGTTCAGATTAATATGCATGTATGTTTGTCCCCGACTGTGCGTACAATCAGGCAGGGCAGGTGGAAAAGGCTGCTTTAATGAGACAAGTGCAGACTTAAGCTATGCAAAAACCTGGCATCAAATCCGGCCTCACTAGACTTTGTAACAACTAACCATCCACCTCCCCCTCCCCCTCCCCTAAAGAACCCTTTAAATACCCATGCCAAACACAAACCTTTCTATCTCTCCTCACTCAAAACTTCACCTGTGCAAAACTCTTGCGTATCCTCCAAGTATTTTCCTTTCTCTTGCCTTTCAAATTTCCCCTCACCCCTACATCTCTAAACTGGGTCTTAACGTGACCAATTTCCCTTGAAATGACTTTAACCCTCTTCAACTAACTGCCACCAGAAAACTTCCTGGGTGTTTTTCTCACCCCCCCCACCCCACTTCTCGCTTCGAGCTCGGTCCTTCAACAAATCTGCCAAAACCTTCTTCAACTGAAGCAAGTACAAATCCATCCTCAGCACCGACAAATGGACCCCATCATCTGTCAAAAAATACTCCTCTTCATACCTGATATGATCATGCTGAATCACAAACACCCCTTCACCCCTTCAGAATTTTCTACAGTCTCAATTACATTTCTTCCTTGCCCTATCAATTGCCCAGGCCTCCTAGGGCCGTACCAGTCTCTCTGCAACCAAAAAGCCATGCACATTGTAGACGTCCCCGCCCACATTCACTTGATCTCAGGCAAGTTGTCCTTGACACATTTTGTCAGGGCCATAACCTTCCTTTTGACTGAGTCATTCTCCCCCAAATGTAACACCAAAAGGTCAGGGCAATTAACATTTTTTTGCAAACATTCAAACTTGGGCAATAGCTCAAACCAACGCATTCCGCCATTGCCAAACCATTTCAATTGATCTTTCAAATTATCAAAACCCAATTGCTTGCTGGACTTCATGAATTCAGCCTGTCATTCGTCCCATTTTACAAAAGAGTGCCCGCAAATCAAGGCATCACTGTGTTCTCTCTCAGGCCCTGTAATGCACCCTATGACAAACAGAAAAAGAGGGAAATTAAATTTCAACTACCATGTCAAATCCCATCTCATGTATTGCTTATAGCCCTTGGACTTCCACCTACCCACCCTCAGAATGTCATTCCCTTGCCAACCATGCATCTCTGCCTCGGTCCCCATCCCTATTCTAAAGAAATGTGCACCGAATTCCCCCCTACGGTAGACCAAACACTTTCAGCACCTTCCTCAACAGTTCCAAAACCTGAGATTGTTGCACTCTACCCCCAGTCGAATGCTGGAAGACTCAATCCTCCAGATGCCCCACCCATGTGAGCATCTGCCACCACTTCAGCTGGAAAATCCTGTCATCTGAGCATCTCTAAACACTGACACACTTCCCTTGACCTTTTTGATCTGTTTTGGATCGGGGAAACCACACCCTCACTTCTCCTTGGAGCACCCACACATTCTCTCCCTTGATGTCATCTCTGGTCCTGCAACCAATTAACTCTCAGACACGAAAAGAACCAAAAAAACCATAACATCAGAACCGAAAAAATAGACTCTCCTGTGCTTCCTGACAAACCTGCGGAAGAACTACCAACAGTCTTTTCAAAATCTGCAGTCACAGGCCTCCTTATCCCTTCCCTAGGTCCCCCTCTCACTGACCCAACCTTCCAAAATCTGCTCCCCCAAATCCTCTGCTGCCTGCTAGTAACTCTAGTACATCTTACAAACAAAAGGTTAAACCGGCCACCATACCTGCAATTGATGCTGCAGAAAACCCCTAATCAATCAAAAGCATAATGAACTTTATCAAATTGCGTCATTGCATCTGAACAATTAACTATGAGAAACAAATTCTGGAAAAATGTACTAAAGGCTTCAAACAAGGAACAGGAAACAGAACAGCCCATCGGAAATGCCTTGTCAACAAATAGGTAACCTGCAAACTGAATTCCAAGTAACTCAGAATCGTACGGGTGAACTGGCAGTAACCGAAATGGCAATTTAACATAGCATTTTGCCATCACTGCACCTGGCCCCAACCTTCTTATCAATGCAATAACCAAGTCCACTGAGGCATAATGCACTCTGCTTACTTCTTCAGGGATAAAATCAGTCCAGTAAAGATGCTGATCAGCCTAAATTCCCCCAGCTCCCTCATAGGAACAGCTGTAATAGGAGATATGATCAAATTAGGCAACAGCCAATCAACAAAGGGCCTGCCATCCTTCTTTCTTCAACTTCCTTCACCAGCTTTTCCTGTCTCTGGACAAAACATGAATTCTCAGCACAGCAGTGCTCTTGTGGACCCTCATAGCTCAACCTGAAACCAATGCCTTATCCCTCAAAGAATTACTTCAGGACAACCAATATTATAATCGGCCCATCTTCATTGGCATAAAATCCTTTTCCCATGTTGTTCTGTCCACCCCACCCTCTGCCTATATCACTGTTGGGTTGCCACTGACACCCCTGTCCACCCATTGACCCTGCACCCCCTTGTGGCCCGCATTGCAAAACTGGATGCTTCACACTGCATTTAGTCAACTATAAACAACAGTGCTTCTTGTCTGCAATATTTTAAAAGTACCTTTAAAAAAGCCAGACAGTAATCACAATTTACGCAGCAGCAGGACACACAGAGAGGCACCACCCTTATAAATAAAATAGATCTCTCCTTAAAAAAGTTCCAACGTATATTTTAGTGCACAGTTCAAATACAAGCACCCCACATAAAACACATAAACAGATTATACAATATCCCTGAACAAGGAAAGGGAACCTGAAACAAGCAATTCAAGTGATATAGAAATTAAATAGGGTTTCCACCAAAAAAATAATCACGACCCAAAGTTACATACTTTCCTTTCATAAGCCATAAAGAATAAGGCAATAATTGGGTTTGTTAAGGTCTCGTTGACGATGTTTTGACCCCCCAGACAATATGTGGTCTCATCAGAACAAAAACCAATATGGGGACAAGTAATAATTGAAACTGGAAGCCACCACCAAGTGTACACACAACAGTGACAATAAAAGGAGCCTTTCATGGCATCCTTTGGGGATGGCAAGGCAGCTGTCATGCTCTGAGGCATATTTGCTACTGAGGCTGATGAAGTGGGGTCCTGTGAGGGCAGCAAACCAAGTGGCCATGGTCCCAATAGAGGCTCCCTCAGGTGAATCCCAAGGAATAAACTTGCCCTACAATCTAAACACCAATTGGTATTCAGTAAGGTATTGAAAGCACACACCCCAATAAAAAGAAGGAAAGGAGGTATTGCACTGCATTTAGACCATTCGTACCTACAACAGCAGTATTCCCTACTGCACATACCTTTATTAAAGGCCCGGCATTCTCCTATGTTTATCACCTGTCCTCAACCCTTTACCCCCACCCCTTCTTGGGTGGCACAGCCCTGAAAGGGCTTGTAACTCACTGACCACCCACTTGCTGTGTACGTTGTTGGGGTCATTGTTTGTAAAAACAAGTAATTGTGTAACTAATACAAACTCCAGCCGCATCGTCTACCAAACAAGCCGTGAATTCCACATCATACCTCACCCAAACCCGGCCCCAAAAGGCTATCTGGGCCTTCCACACCAAATCCGGGCATTTAAACAGTGTCAAACACCACTCTGGGAATTCCTCGCAATACATGCTAGCGTATATCATGAAAGTTGCCATCCAATTTTCTATGTTAACCTGCAACTGCGACTGGCTGGACAGGTCATATTCCTCCATTTTTAACCCCTCTTTTTCCCTGACCTCCCTATGTAACAGCTTGAATACCTCCATATACTCTTCCTTCCAAATACACTCTTCGGTAGCTGCCATGAGATGCTCCCCCAGCGACTTGGTAATTCCCATGTAAGGGAGTTTCCTATATTTGATTTCCTTACTTTCTTTGGCCCAGTTTTCATTTTTCACGAGATACATTGAATCCCCCTAGCCAGATCCTGCAGATTTCTCAGGTTTTTACCCTTTTTGTCACTAACCTCAGAATCTGTCCCTTGATTTTGAACACACTTACTCTTCACTAGTCACACCCCTGTGCCATCCATGCCTCTACCAGTCCCCTGCCCCACTGACACACCATTTTATGTTGCAGTACAGCACTCTTACCTGGCTTCAAGGTCATGGACCGTTCTGAAGCCTGCAGCCCCAATGCCAGTCCTCTATCCGTCTGCACGGACACCTCCTTCTTCACCTCAGGTTTCTTCTTCCCCTGCTAAACACCAACTCCTTTGCTACCATTAGCCACTGGGGGCCCATGATGCAAATCATGAGGTGTTCCTCACCAATTGGCCTATGTACTTTGCGAAACCCATAATTCACCCTCTTCAAGGTCCTCCTCATCATAGTCCATATCAGGCTCTTCCATTCTGCACTCAAAATCTTCACACCTGCAGGCGCTCCATCACCCACACCACTGTCACCAAACTGTGCATCATAATGCTGCTCATAGAGGTCAGTGCATTGTGGAAAGGCCTTGTAGACCCTTACCCTGCCACTTCCACTCTGGTCCCTTGAAGTTACAGAACCAGCTGCACTGGCACAAGTCTTGTCTTCGAGGAAGGATTTCTGAGCTATACCAAACTCTCCCAGCTGTACTTCACCATCCCTGCCTAAGTTCCCTGCCTGGCCTGTCTGGCCAGCTGCCCACACTAACTCATCACCCCTACTGGATCCCCATACGTCATCTTTCACCACCCACATCCACCTGCCTCTCTTCCCACAATCTTTGCGTTTGATGCCCTTAACCCCTGACCCATGGACAGGGAGCATGCCACGATCCCTACCATCCTAGGGAGCATCTGACATGCTCCTTGACATTTTTTCAGGCTTCCTTTGCCTACCTTCTCCCCCTCCCATTATTTCATCCCCCATCTGGTCCCATTCATACTGCTGGTAGCTTCTTGACACACCTTGGCACCTTCCCACCACACCAATATTCCCCACCTGGCACCAGAAGTGAATGCACACCCCCTGCAGGTACCTGATAGCGCAGTCACTGTCCTTAGTGCAACTGGGACGGCCTCGTAGCTTGATGCACATTGAAATCGCAGGCCTGCCTACTCCTGCCAGAGGGATACAGCAGCAGGCAAGCTTACTTACTGCGGGGCACCACCTCTTGACGTTGCGGGCTCACCGCATCCAACAGTGGGACCTCATGCTTCAGGCCTGCCTGTGGTGCCAGGAATGACTCAACTGATGCCACCTCACCCAGTGTGGCCCCCGGCCCTCCCTCCAGCCCTTCTGCCAGTAACTCAACACTCATGTCCATTGGGGCCAGGCACAACCCAGACAAAAGCCCTGCCTGCCCCACTTCTCTTCCTATCTCTTTCTTAACCTTTAAAAGTGGCACCCTGTGAGGTCACGCAGCCCTCGAGGGCTGGCCCATGGGGAGCACTTCTCTCTCCTCGCTTTTTCTGCTGCCTACCTGGGAACTACCCCTCCTCAACTATTATTTTGGGGGCAAAATCAAGCAAATACAGCTACCACCACAACCCCCCACTGACCTCCTCTGTGGCCATGCTCTCTAGGGGTCCCACACTGGTTCATGCACGCCAGGCAGGAGACGGACTGACCTCCCTTCCGCCTCCAAAGCAAGAAGGGCTTCCATGACCCACTTACTTTGCACACTGGCCATGGTGATTAAAATGGCCCACACTGCCTAGAAAATTCCCTAAAATATTTCCAAAACCCTCTGACCAACAAGTAATTCTCTCACTACTTCACACCTAACTGAACCTAGCCCCATCCCTAAGTTCACATACCAATACCTGGCTCACAAGTCCTAGACCATGCCACTCACCCAAATCCTCCAGGAGTATAGGGCTAAATACCCACCCCTCCAAGCCTCTATTCCAAAGTATTGCAATTTTTCAAAAACTAGATGTAAAAATACACAGCTATGGAAATCAGTGATGGTGTAGACATATGCCTTAAACTATGAACAAAATGGTGTGAAAAGTAGTAATAAATATTTTTGATCCTACATACAACTCCATACATTATGTAGACAGTGTTGTGTTGTGGGCCCTAGGCACGCATGCTGAATGAATGAAAGACACAGACACTAGTGGGATGGGAGTAGAATTGGCCACATGCACATGCATCTGGCCCCTTTTATTAGCAGGGTCATCTGACTGGCAACGTCTGTGATGGATGGGTTTGGGATAGGTGTAAATAGAGCCCTTTGGAGGGACTGCTTTGTTATGTGCTCAGCAGCACACTACATTCCTCCCAAAATCCAAAAGAAAAGACAATGAATCCAACCTGTGGAAACAAAACAAACGGAATACCACATAGTCTATCAGTCTCCAGAGTCAATCAGCAGGACAGCAGTGGATGAATGGACTGATGAAGCTGACTTCCAGCAGAACATCTCTGCTCGCATTTCTAATTTAACCTGGCATGAGTCAGGACATGAGCACCGGTGCAAAGACGTTCAAGACCTTCTGGAACTATGCCGGTTGGAGTCATGTCCATAATATATAGTTGGTCCACTCTGCTGATGTGGTTGGTGTCAACAGTTGAAAAGGAGTGCATCAGAAGTATTGTTGGAGTTTGCTGCAAAACTTGTTTTGGTGGTGTTGCTTGACTCACTGAAGACAGTCTTGCCAGGACTGGGAAGATTATCCATGACTTGTTGAGGTCTCTGTTCTGAGGCCACACTATCTCCTGTGTAAATTCCATCTCTCTCTCTTGTGGAGACCCCTTTGACAGGTTGTCATGGGACTGCATGGGGGCTGCACTGAGGCTGAGGGGGTGCAGTGTCTGGGCTGCTGCAAGACCACAGAGGAGCCACTGGCTAGTCACTCATACAACCGGAGGGGTAGATAAGTCATAGTCAAGGTGTGCTACAGCCAAAAGGATCTGGGTGTCAGCAGGGTAAGCAGATGGTCTTTGGTAGACTGATTCTTCAGAGTGTCATTGACGTTTCTTGGCCTTTGGTGTACCAATGGTGTTGGACTCCACTCTAGTTGTACAATGGTCCTCAGATACTGCTAGTGATGCAATTAATTAGAAACTGGCATGATGGTGTTCCAGTAGGGAGAATCTGAACAATAGGTGTCAACAACTTGCCTTAATGGTTGCATGGATTCATCCTTGGTTCACGGACTGTTGCAGTGATGGTGGCTAGACAATCTTTGTAGTCTGGAGTCTGATTTGCTGCTGCTGTCTGCTCTTCTACTTATGCAAGACCTCTGTATCTCTTCATATGCCATCCAGGGTTCACCAGGCAGCTGGTGATAGGGTCTGGATGTTTGCGCTGGGAAGCTTGGGGCAGAGGATCAGTTCACAAGTGTTTGGGCTTACTCTTGGGTCTTCCACTGGGCTGTCACTAGATCATCATAGCACCACAGCAGAGGCTCAGTTGTATCATTAGATGCCCTCACAGTCATGTGATATGAGTCAGTAATGGAGGCTACTTCCATACCTGGTCCCACCTGATCATTTCCCTATTCAGGGTTGGTCAGGTTTCTCAGTGCAAACCGGATAATCACACTCTTCTTTTTCTTCTTAGTGCTCTGACATGCACTTTGTTTTACTACATCAGTGAGACTTTTGGTTGTGTGTCTCTTTTCTTTCTTTGGGGTGCACCGGTGTCTACTGTCTTCAGGAACAGGCCAATGCACCTCTGAGTGGTCGACTGTTTTTGTGGTCTAGCCAATAGGCTTTGTGGAGATTGGCTCAGGATTTGTGGTGATCAGTACAGGCCCTGATCCACTGATCCTTTTCTCTTCTTATTCTGTGTAGCATCAAGCCACATGTTCCCTCCTCAGGGACCGTTCCTTTTTTAGTGCCTGTTAGAAATGGGGTCTTTGGTTGGCAGTCAGGTTACCCCCTGTCCAAGCAAGGACCCTCACTCTTGTCAGGGTAAGTCACACACAATCCAAATTATCCTGTGCCCACCCTCTGGTAGCTTGGCACTGAGCAGTCAGGCTTAACTTAGAAGGTAATGTGTAAAGTATTTGTGGAATAAATAATACAATACCACAATATATACAGCAGGGCAAAAGCAAGGCAGCAGTCCTTTTCAGAAAGCAGTCAGGTGAGTCCTTTGGGCAGCCATGCAGTTCTTCTTGGCAGGGTGCAGGTTCTAGTTCAGGTTTCTTCGCCAGGAAGTGTCTGAGTTGGTAGGGCAGAGGCCCTGTTTTTATACCCAAATGTGTCTTTGAAGTGGGGGAGACTTCAAAGAGTGGCTTAGAAGTGCACCAGGTCCCCTTTCAGTTCAATCCTGTCTGCCAGGGTCCCAGTAGGGGGTGTGGCAGTCCTTTGTGTGAGAGCAGGCCCTCCACCCTCCCAGTCCAGGAAGACCCATTCAAAATGCAGATGTGTGCAAGTGAGGCTGAGTATCCTGTGTTTGGGGTGTGTCTGAGTGAATGCACAAAGAGCTGTCAACTAAACCCAGCCAGACGTGGATTGTAAGGCACAGAAAGATTTAAGGGCGGAGAAATGCTCATTTTCTAAAAGTGGCATTTCTAAAATAGTCATATTAAATCCAACTTCACCAGTCAGCAGGATTTTGTATTACCATTCTGGCCATAGTGAATACGACCGTCCTACTCCTTTCAGATCAGCAGCTACCACTCAAACAATGTATGAGGGCAGCCCCAATGTTAGCCTATGAAGGGAGCAGACCTCACAGTAGTGTAAAAACAAATTTTGGAGTTTTACACTACCAGGACATGTAAACTACACTGGTACATGTCCTGCCTTTTACCTACACAGCACCCTGCCCTAGGGCTTACCTAGGGAACACCTTAGGGGTGACTTATATGTAGAAAAAGGGGAGTTTTAGGCGTGGCAAGTACTTTTAAATGCCAAGTCGAATTGGCAGTGAAACTGCACACTCAGCCTTGCAATGGCAGGCCTGAGACAAGGTTAAGGGGCTACTTAAGTGGGTGGCACAATCAGTGCTGCAGACGCACTGGTAGCTTTTAATCTTCAGGTCCTGGGCACATATAGTGCACTCTACTAGGGACTTATAAGTAAATTAAATAGCTCAATTGGGTGTGATCCAATGTTACCATGTTTAAAGGGAGAGAGCATATGCACGTTAGCACTGGCTAGCAGTGGTAAAGTGCGTAGAGTCTAAAAACCAGCAAGAACAGTATCTCAAAAGTGGAGGGAGGCAGGCAAAAAGTTAGAGGTGACTACCCTAAGGCTGTCAGGTCTAACAGTGCCATTATGGCTACAAGGGAGTTAGCCATTGTATACAGTGCATGTGCAGCACTGGATCAGGATTGCATTCAGTTAGGGGTTGACCTTCTTGCTATGAGCACATAATCAGTGTCTATACCTTTTGCATGCTGACTTCTGTTCTCCTAGTTTTCTTCATGTACAGGTTATTGCACTTGAAACTTGTCTCTCACCTTCTCTGGCTGGCGTAGGCCCCTTCACAAGGCAAATTCACTGAGTCAGACCTGAAGTGCAGAATTGGCTCTGCAGGTGATGTTGGGCCCAGGAGCACCCAGTCTAGGCCTCAGATATGAACCTCAATTGTAGGTCAACATGGACACTCCTTGTTGTGGCAAGCTACACACGGTGGTGGCATCCATTTGACCAGTGGTTGCCCTTGTGAAAGTCAAGACAGCTGCAACCTGTTAAAATGCAATATGGAAGCAGACAGCTTGTCCCTTTTTTCAGGGAGTGAGAGGCTCCCATTTGAGACCAAGCAGGGACGAACAATGGGGTCATGCAGTACTAGCTTCAGGTGCTGTGGCCTCAACATGCATCTGTGACAGTCGTAGTCTCTGGGCCAGCTCTCACAAATAACTCAAGGGAAGCTGCAACAGAGCCTTAGTCAGCGCCTCAGTTTTTGCACTTCAGAGTAAGAGACGGGGCGGCACCCTCACCATCTTCTACACCTAGGGTGAAACAGCAGTGAGAATGTGGCATGGGAAGCAGTGCGGGCTTGGAACTGATATTTCTCTGCAGCTTGCAGCAATCAAAGGAGAGTTGGAAAAAAAACAGAATCATTCAAAATGCTGGGAGGTGCAGCCAGTACTTCTCCTGACACCCTTTGGCCCCTCTGCTGGCCACTTAGGTAAGAGCAGCACAGTATGTGGCTTATGTTGTTCAGGTTAGGATCAATGACACAGAAGACGGGTGGTAGAGTGGTTTGCAGCACATTCCCTTGTCTATTTTTGTTTCAAATTGTGAAAGAATTGCTGCTGCAATACCACAATCTGCCTGTAGGGGAAGAAAACAACCCAGGCCTATGGTAGCTAGATACCATTGCTTGTTCCTGTGTTAGGTCAGCGATAAATGCTGCCAAAGATATCGACTCTGTGAATGCTGGTTTTAGAAATGTATTACTGATGGTCTTAGAAATTATGATTTACGAGAATTAGGCTAACTTATAGCCTGATTTAGATCTCGGTGGATAGAATACTCCGACACAAATGTGACGGATATCCCATCTGCTGTACTATGATCTCCATAGGATATAAGGAGATCGTAATACCGCAGGCGGGATATCCGTAAAGTTTGTGACAGAGTAGTGACCTCCGCCAAAAACTAAATCAGGCCCCTAGTCTCTGCTGTCCATCTTTTACATGACTTTGTGCTACACCACAGGATAATTTCTGATGTTCCACTCTTCACCAGAATAAAGAATTTCTAGGCTTCACAGACTTTCCTAAATGTTCTGAATGATTTTCTCAAGGCTGAGTTTATCCTTCCCACAATGACTGACATACTATGTAACAGTAGTATTACATGTACCAGATGTTGTGAACACCAAACCCCATGTAAATTTTATGGCAAGTCACGGAAACTCCTATTATGCCTTTGTTGGACCTGGCCTTTTTACAGGGTCATCCCCAAACTTTTTGCCTCCTTCCTCCTATTTTTTATGACCTGCTGTTGTTGGCTTTTGAACTCTGGGCACTTTACCACTGCTAACCAGTGCTAAAGTGCATATGCTCTCTGTGTAAATTGTACTGTTGATTGGTTTATCCATGATTGGCTATTTGATTTACTTGTAAGACCCTAGTAGAGTGCACTATATGTGCCTAGGGCCTGTAGATTAAATGCTACTAGTGGGCCTGCAGCAATGGTTGTGCCACCCACTTAAGTAGCCCCTTAACCTTGTCTCAGGCCTGCCATTGCAAGGCCTGGGTGTCCAGTTTCACTGCCGCCTCGACTTGGCATTTAAAAGTACTTGCCAAGCCTAAAACTCCCCTTTTCCTACATATAGGTCACCCCTAATGTGTGCCCTAGGTAACCCCTAGAGCAGGGTGCTGTGTGGGTAAAAGGCAGGACATGTACCTGTGTAGTTTATATGTCCTGGTAGTGTAAAACTCCTAAATTCGTTTTTACACTATTGTGAGGCCTACTCCCTTCATAGGCTAACATTGGGGCTGCCCTCATACACTGTTGAAGTGGTAGCTGCTGATCTGAAAGGAGTAGGAAGGTCATATTTAGTATGGCCAGAATAGTAATACAAAATCCTGCTGACTGGTGAACTTGGATTTAATATTACTATTTTAGAAATGCCACTTTCAGAAAGTGAGCATTTCTCTGCACTTAAGTCTTTCTGTGCCTTACAATCCACGTCTGGCTAGGTTTAGTTGACAGCTCCTTGTGCATTCACTCAAACACACCCCAAACACAGGGTACTCAGCCTCACTTGCATACAGCTGCATTTTGAATGGGTCTTCCTGGGCTGGGAGGGTGGAGGGCCTGCCCTCCCTTAAAGGACTGCCACACCCCCTACTGGGACCCTGGCAGACAGGATTGAACTGAAAGGGGACCTGGTGCACTTCTTATCCACTCTTTTGAAGTCACCCCCACTTCAAAGGCACATTTTTGGATAAAACAGGGCCTCTGCCCTACCACCTCAGACACTTGCTGGAGAAGAAACCTGAACCAGAACCGGCATCCTGCCAAGAAGAACTGCCTGAAGGACTCACCTGACTGCTTTCTACAAAGGACTGCTGCCTTGCTGTTGCCCTGCTGCTTTGCTGAACTCTTGCCTTGCTGCAGAAGTGCTCTCCAAGGGCTTGGATAGAGCTTGCCTCCTGTTCCCTGAAGTCTCAGGACCAAAAAGACTTCTCTTTTTCAACTGGACTCCTTGTGCGCCGAAAAATTCGACGCACAGCTTGCTCCGCGGTGAAAAATTAACCGCACGCCGATCCGGAAAGACGCCACTCGACCCCGCAAGGAAAAGATCGACGCGACGCCTGCGGTGCGACGGCAACCTCGACGCACGGCCCCGCCTGGCCAACGCCGCCTGACTTCCAGAGAGGAAATCGATGCAACGCCTGCCCTGAGGAAGAAAATTCCACGCACAGCCCACCGGAACGTCGCACAGCCGGATAACAAGCCTAGGAATCCATGCACAGACCATGGGACATCTGGTAATCCCGCGACCCACAGAAGGAGACGGTCCGCATGCTGGAAAACGACGCACGTCTTCCCCGAGTGAAAAATAACGACGCAAGTCCGTGTGTGAAGGGGCGAAACCGACGCACACACCATTTTTCTTCCCGTAGAACGACGCACGTCTCCCCGCATGGAAAATAACGACGCAAGTCCATGTGTGAAGGGGCGTAACCGACGCACACACCATTTTTCCACGCATCTCCTCTTCTGCGGCCCTCTGCGGAGATTTTCCACTCCAAACCAGGTACTTTGTGCTTGAAAGAGACATTGTTTACTTTTTAAAGACTTAAGACACTTCATATCACTTTTCAGTGATATCTTTACAAATTCATATTGCATCTTTGATCGTTTTGACCTGCAAATATCCAATATATTTTTCTAAACACTGTGTGGTGTATTTTTGTGGTGCTATATTGTGTTATTGTATGATTTATTGCACAAATACTTTACACATTGCCTTCTAAGTTAAGCCTGACTGCTCAGTGCCAAGCTACCAGAGGGTGGGCACAGGATAATTTGGATTGTGTGTGACTTACCCTGACTAGAGTGAGGGTTCTTGCTTGGACAGGGGGTAATCTGACTGCCAACCAAAAACCCCATTTCTAACAGCCTTCTTAACTTGCTTTATTTTCATCAGCAGCAGGCAAGAACAAAAAATAAAATACTACCAGGCTCAAGAGGCTTAATGCAGCCAACAGGGACAACACTGTAGTCCAACATGACCACCAATAAGGATACAACTTGCCTATAACACTTATCTTGACTGTGAACAGTCCTCTTTTATTGCTGCTCGCAGTGAAGGAAATTGTTTCCATGTTGTTTTTCCTTGTTGCGCTATATGCTTTGTAAGTATATTGCTATAATAATGTTGCCAGCATGTTATTAGACTTTGTTTACTCTTTTATTGCTGCAGTCTCCTTTAAGGGTGTGTTCACGCTGGCAAACTCACATGTTCACAGGCCAGTGTTGTGACAGTACCCTCCTTCTGACCTCCCCTGGTGAACACCCTCTGGGGCCTCACTCTTACTCCCCCTCCTGTTCATTCCCCGCCCAAGCCGTATGCCCCTGATTTGCTCCCGCCCTCCTCCTCTCCATCCCCATCACTCCATTTAATGTTAATCAAAGGTTGTTGCCCTCTTGCCATCTTCCCCGTTTCCTGACACCTGCTATCCTCTCTTCCCCTTCTTTGCAGTTGCCCTTGTGTTACAAATCCCACCCCCCTTCGCTCTTCTAGTTGCCTGTGCCTCAGGCAAGTCAAAGATCTGTGTGCTAATACTGTGGCACCCGCTACTGCCAAAAGCCCCCTAGGGGACTTCCTTGACCCCAGAGCACACCCCGAGTCCTCACCATTCACTTCCTTTGATTGTACTGAGGGTTTGTGAACGAGTACTACTGTTGCCCTTCCTTGCCACACACATACTCGGGGTCGCTCATCTCACACGGGAGCGGCCCCTGAGTCCTACCTCACGCTTCTCTGTCTGGGGTCGGCATGCCAACGCACATGCCATAACTGCTGTTGCTGCCCCCATAGATGCCCGCCATATCAGGCAGCCTCCCATTGTGCTGCCATCCACCAGTAGATGAAGTCACCCAGCCTCTTTAAGGGGTTGCAAGGCTTGGTCACTCACTCATCCCAGGACATTCTCTAACTACAGGTGAGCCCAATATGCCTTGTACTCTGTCAAAAAGGCCTCAGCCACAAGTTCTAAAAAAGCCCTTGTCACTACAGCTAGCCACTTTGTTAATCACTAACAAAATGGTGGCTGGCTTCTCAACATGGCGCATATATACATACACCTGCGCTACCCAAGTAGCCCAAACATAGCCAAAAAATGGAGCAGACACTGGCCTGCTCCATTCCCCACATTAGCTTAGGGGCAGACCTTCCTGTGGTCGGCAGCCCCCCAACACCCGATTATTTGGAGATATTTTGGAGAGACAAGAAATATGTAATTAACTGTAGATCTGTGAACCAAAGATTGATTTAATAGTTTAGTATTGTGATTCAGGTGTAGCAGTGTTCAAAAGAAATTACAAAAGCAGACAGACTCAACATATCTAAAGTTGGATGAAATGTTTCTGAAAAAGATGTAGTTATCATGCTCTAGGACAGTCAACATAGAGTTCACTCAGAATAAATTCAGCAAGAGGAGTAGGAATCGTTTGTATGCACCTCACCTAGGCCCTTGTAACAAGTGGCAGATAAAAAATCCTTGTTATCTGCTATACCTAGAATTACTGGGGTCCTGGTAATTGTAGAGGTGGGAAAATTACAAGGATTATATATTTTGAGGAAATAACATGCAGGAATCGTTTTCTTAAATGCAGATACCCATGAGGTTTTCCCTCGCACGTAATCGGCATTACGCACATTGATCTGTGTGAAAAAAAATTATAATGCTGTATCATTGGAATTTACAGGCCACTTGTAATGGAGGCCTTAGCCATGTAGAAGTGCCAGCACCTCTATTCTGAGCAGCAGAGCACTCTATAAATACTATTCATTCATTCGTCATGGAAACAACAAAAAACCTTCACACCCTCTTTCTCCTTTAATTTATAAATGAAAACATTTTAACCTCACAGCATTTTTTTTTCTGGCTCCCTCAATTTCCTATTCCTTTTGGCACACCAGTTTCTCCCCATGGATCTTTCCAGACCAAACCAACATTTTCACTTTTCATATTAATTAAAGCAAAGTGAATTCAGTTTACTATACAATCGTCTTCGTTTAATAGGACATTACTTTTCTTCTATTACCTTATACCACTTTACATCGTCAATGTTCTATTAGGACACTACAGTCCTATCTTTCTCTTTTTCTCGTTTTGCCATACTAGGACAGATTCTACCTAACCTTTGTTTCCCCTTCTATAAAAAATCATTAAACCTTCCCCAATTACCACAATGCTGTACGCTACAGTAAAGGTGCTGTCGTCATATTCTTGCTACACTTACTTCATCAGTTAAGTTATACAATAACTCTGTTGAAATTATATGTCCATGTATTCTTTAATAAGAGATGGTTGTGGTGTCTGATAGAGCTTCTCAGTTTTCACAATCAATTAATCAATCAGTTGATTTGCATAGCACAGCTAATAAGGGTAACCAGGCACTTGCAGGGGTCGAGGGACTCGGCCAAATAGCCAGGTCTTGAGCGCTTTTCGGAATTCTGGTAGTGAAGGAGAGGTCCAGAGCTGCAGTGGGAGGCCATTCCATGTTTTGTCTGTGAGGTAGGAGGGGTGCCCTGATTCTATTGATGCGGGAAGTGTGGGCAAGCGAGAGGGAGGGTCTGGCTTTTTGGCGGAAGTTCAAGCTGTGGTTGTAGGCTGGGCCTAGTTTGCATTGGGCCTTGTATGTGTGGGTCAGCAGCCTGAAACTGACAGCCAGTGGTGTTCCTTGAGGTGAGGGGTGATGTGGCTCTGTCAGGGGAAGTCAAGGACGAATTTGACTGCAGCATTCTGAATGGTCTATAGTCTCTGGAGGTGGTGTGCAGTGATCCCAGAGTAGAGAGCCTTGACGTAGTCCAGCCTGCTAGTGATGAGGGCTTGTGTGACAGCGCGTCTATTGTTGAGGGGGGAACCACTTGAAGATATTTCATAGCATGCACAGAGTGAAGAAGCAGGCTATGATTGAAGCAGACTGTATTGATCTGGGACTTCATGGTCAGCATTGTTTTTCAAAGATGATGTCAAGGTTTCTGGCATGGTCTGATGAGAAAGGTGCTGGTCCTAGTTCTGTTGGCCACTAGGAAGCGTTCCAAGGAGTGGTGCAGTTGCTGAAGAACAGTACTTCTGTCTTGTCAGTGTTGAGTTTCAGGCAGTTGCATCTCATCCAGTTGGTGACGCTCGTCATGCACCTGTGGAAGGTGGTTCTGGTAGTGGTGGGGTCCTTGGACAGGGAGAGGATGAGTTGAGTATCGTCTGCGAATGAAATTATGTTGAGTTTGTGGGATCTGACGATGTTGGCCAAGGGGGTCATATAGGTGTTGAAGAGGGTGGGGCTGAGGGATGAGCCCTGAAAGACACCACTGATAATTTACTTGGGTTCAGAGGTGAAGGGAGGAAGGTGGACTTTGTGCTCTTCTGGTGAGGAACTAGGCAATCCATGTGAGATTGTCTCCTTGGATGCCAGTGTTGTGTAGCCTAGCAAACACCGTAGTGTTGAATGCCGCTGAGAGGTCGTGGAGGATCAAGGCAGCCTTCCCTCAACAGTCAAGGAGGGTTCAGGTGTCATTGGTGGCTGCGATCAGGGTGTTCTCGGTGCTGTGATTGCTGAGGAATCTGGACTGGGGTATTGTCAAGAAGATGGTTCTGCTCAAGGTTTTTTGTGAGTTGTTTGTTGATGGCTTTCTATAGGACCTTGGCTGAGAAAGGGGGTAAGGAGATGGGCCGGTAGTTCTTGAATATAATGGGGTCCGCTGATGGCTTCTTGAGTAGGGGTTTGACCTTGGCGTGTTTCCAGTCTTCTGGGAACATGGCCGTGGTTATTGGGGTGTTGAGCAAGGATGTGAGTTTGTGGCTGATTCTATCACTACCGAGTTTGAAAGTGTAGTGTAGGCAGGGGTCATTGGGGGCTCCTGAGTGGATGGAGTACATGATGGCGGCGGTTTCCTGGGTTGGTGAGCAGAATCTGTGTGATCAGTTGGTGGTCTGTGCTGATTGTGGTGTGGGTGTGTAGGTTGAGGAAGTCTCTAGGCCTAGGCTGGGGTTCAATGATTTTGTAGATGGTAGTGATCTTGTGATGGAAGAAATTGGTGGTTATCACACAGCTTCTGATGATGTTCTCTGTAGCTGCAGGGCTGGAGAACTCACTGGGGATGTTGAAGAGATACTTGCAGTGGTTGGAACTAGAATCAATAAGAGCAGGTAGGGGACCTCTCTTATTTTTCTTGAGTAGCCACTGGTAGCAGTTTAGGGAAGTCTTGAAGGAGGTCCTGTTAGTGGTGTTCTTGCTAATGCGCCATCTTTTTTCCTGCTGTTTACTGATGTGTTTTGCTGTTCTAAGTTCTTTGGTGTACCAGCTGGTCTGTTTTGTGGTTCTCCTGTGGTCACTGTCTTTGATTGGGTTGATCTTGTCTGCGTAGTTTGTGATCAGGTGCTGAAGTTCCTGCCACTCTGGTCAAGGGATGTGGTGAGGCCAAGATTGGAGCTACTAAGGAAGTTGATCCATTGGGTCTTTGATATTTTGCTCTAGCAGTAGTAGGGGGTGCTCTGCCGAGTGTGAAAGGCGAACAGTATTGTGTGGGCTGGTGACAGTGAAATGGATGATGTAGTGGTTGGTCCAGGTGAATTTGGTGACATGGCTGTACTTGACATGGTGGCTGAAGGTGAAAATGGGGTCCACCATGTGTCCTAAGGTGTGTGTGGGGTCGTGGATGAGTTGGGTGACTCCTATGTTCATGCATTCACTGGATGTCTCTCTGTGAATGACAGTGATTATTCTCCTCTGGATTTGTTGATGCAGTCCAAGTCTCTGTGAGAAAAATGACATCGGGTGCAAGTGTGGGAATAACATCCTACAGCTTGGTGGCATGTTTGTACAGTGAGCACGTGTTGAAGAGGATGCACGCAAGCTGGTGGTGGGATGCTGTTGTGGCATGGTGGGAGGTCTGCGTTGTGCTAAGTGGTGCATTGAAGGGCGTGCTATGGGACGATATGTTGGGCCTACCATAGTGTGAATTTGTACGAGGAGGGTAGATTATTTCAAAGAGTCAGACAATCTGATAACAAAACTAATTGAAAGAGAAAGTAGAATGAGATATAATTTTATTATATTATTATATTTAAAAAAAAAATTCATTTACTTGAAGAAATCGTTGGAATTAAAGAGAAAAACCTTACAAATATAGGTGAGTGATGTCTTCTGATTCACAATTAAAAAGTAAAAAGAACAGATCATATCAAAGGAGAAAATATTGAAAACAATTTTATCTTTGTCTTTACCTAGGTGCGATCGCCAAAAAAACATTTAGTCCTGAAGATGACCCTTTAATTAATTCTATATAGGATCGAAACGTTGACTACTAAATGTGGTTTAGCATACAACATGACTTCAAGACACCTGGAATGAAGGGGTCCTTTTGAAGTTCACTGTTTTGTCTTGGTTTTTAACCACATTATTGTAAATATAGTATCAAATACTTTTTCACTTAAATTATCACTACTATCACTGCACTGCGTTGTTATACTTTAGGAGCACCTGAGGTTTATGATCTAAAAATTGAATATTTTCTTACCATTGAAAAATGATTTTGTCAAGGATATTAAAAATGAAAAGTAATGTATATTGATTTAACAATGGTATTTTTGGCTATAAATAACCTCCTAATAGAAAGTTAAAAGGTGCTGTGGAAGTGTAGGCTTATACTTCTCCCTGAGGACCTATGAATAGATAGTGTGAGGAGAGGCACAGCAAAAGAGTTTGCTAGGGTTGGTGCTTTGAACCCACGCAGATCAGAGCCGGTGTAGCTGTGGAGGGGCATGGAACCAGGATTCGTGGCACTGGGCGAAGTCCAGGCATGGATACACACAGGCAGGCAGGCTAGCTTTTGGAGCCCCACCATCATTAGATCCTGGGAGGTGGGAGAGGTGGGGGGTTCAGTGGGCAGGGCTACTGAAGGTGGGAAGAAAAAGAGGGAAAAGCATGCAGGACAGCAGGTAAGGAGCAGGGGCAATGGGGAAGGGATCTGGGAGCAGAAAGGAGAGAAAAAAGGTGGCCAGATGCAAACACCGAGGCACAACAGGGGCAACAGAAAGGTAAAAAGCCCATAAAAGGGAGACTGAGAAATTCAAGAGCAGAACGGCACAAAAAAAGAGAGCGAGAGATGCACATGAGGAAAAAGGCACAAAAGAGAGTGAGTATTGCAAAATCAAAAAGGCACAAAACAGGGATTGAGAAATGCAGGAGCAGAAAAAGAGAGTGAAAATGTTTTCAAGCAAAAATGCACAGAAAATGTGCATAAAAAATCAAAAAGACAAGAAAGAGAGAGAAATATGAGTGAAAAACAGACAGAGCAAGAAGACAGCTGGAAGGCAACTGGAAAACCGGATCAGCGGTCACTCACATAGTATGCAGCTGGGTCCGAGGATCAGGCCAGGTAAGTTGGAAGCCTGTGCACCTGCCTCATTGAATTGCTTCTTTTCTCGGGGCAGGAGGATCAGTCATTACTTGTTATCTTTCTATTTTCTTTTATCTTCGTGAGGTTCTGGATTCTCTCCTTTTGTTTACCCCCTTTTAGATTCTCTTTCCTATCTTTACAGCCTTTCTCTATTACTTTCTCCGTTTTTACCCTCTTTACATTAACTTTTGCTTTAGTCTCCCCTGGATTCCTCTCTCATTTGTTTACCTGTGCAACACAGTGAGCAGATTCTTAAAAAGAGAAACATATTTTAAATTCAAGATTCTGAACCTTAAATCCTTTTCCATCCACATTCACATAATGAGTACTCAGGAATTTCCCAGAGAATAGAATGCATAGTCCAAAAATATTATTGACTAAATAGGAATCATTTAGGAATTACGGGACTAGAACATTTAAGAAACATCAAACCGTAATTGCTACCAGAATGTTTTCCCAGTGACCCCTGACACGTAATTCTTGGCATACTTGTGTCACAAGTATACGTTGCACAGATTCTGTAGGGGGCAGAGATGTTCTCATCTTCAGGGAAAACCAAACATATATTTTTAATTTTGTTGAATTAATAAATGTAGCCCATGCTTTGATCTTAAAACATTTTGGCCCGTATTTATACTTTTTTTGCGCCGCATTTGCGTCGTTTTTTGACGCAAAAACGGCGCAAACTTGCAAAATGACATTGTGGGTCATATTTATACTTTTTGACGCAAAACTGCGCTAACGCAGTTTTGCGTCAAAAAAATTAGCGCCGGCTAACGCCATTCTGAAGCGCCATGCGGGCGCCGTATTTAATCAATGACGTTAGCCGGCGTTAGCCGCCGGCGCTGCCTGGTGTGCGTGGAAAAAAACGACGTACACCAGGCAGCGCCGGCGTAGGGGGATATGGGGCTTGGGCGTCAAAAAATGGGGCAAGTCAGGTTGAGGCGAATTTTTCGCCTCAACCCGATTTGCGCCATTTTTTTCGACTCCCAACCCCCATAGAAATGACTCCTGTCTTAGCAAAGACAGGAGTCATGCCCCCTTGCACAATGGCCATGCCCAGGGGACTTCTGTACCCTGGGCATGGTCATTGGGCATAGTGGCATGTAGGGGGGCACAAATCAGGCCCCCCTATGCCACAAAAAAAAAATGACTTACCTGAACTTACCTTAATGTCCCTGGGATGGGTCCCTCCAGCCTTGGGCGTCCTCCTGGGGTGGGCAAGGGTGACAGGGTGTGTCCCTGGGGGCATGGGGGGCACCTCTGGGCTCCTTCAGAGCCCACAGGTCCCTTAACGCCTGCCTTTTGCAGGCGCTAAAAAACGGCGCAAAAGCGGCTGTACGTCATTTTTTTTTACCCGCCCACTCCCGGGCGTGAATTTTGCCCGGGAGTGTAAATACGGCGCACATGCCTCGGAGTCAATTTTTTAGACGTGAACGCCTACCTTGCATATCATTAACGCAAAGTAGGTGTCCACGCTAAAAAATGACGCAAACTCCATGGACTTTGGCGCTAGACGCGTCTAACGCCAAAGTATAAATATGGAGTTAGTTTTGCGTCGGAATTGCGTAAAAAAAAACGACGCAATTCCGGCGCAAACGGAGTATAAATATGCCCCTGTATTTTGTAGGTTTGCGCCGTTTTGCGTCAAAAAGCGGCGCAAATGCGGCGCTAAAAAAAGTATAAATACGGGCCTTGGACTCTGGCAATGTCATGATATCAGCCTCACAGTTGTCATACAAGCTTTGCCAAAAGCAACCTTGCATGGAGCAGCCAAACATTAAGGGCTATGTTCACATCACTCTCATCCTAAAGGATTTCCATCTGGCCAACAGAAAACTGACCCAAAGCGACAGAAAATTCTGTGATTTGCTCCTTCTACAGAGAGTAAAGAAATGTGACGAGCCAAAATATCTTATTTTGAAACCCAAAACATGAAGTCCTAATAAGAGCTTGAATTTTTGTCAAACCTTCTGTCCCCTCAATCTGAGGTGCTAGCTTTCCCAATACAACAAAGCGCTATCTTTTTCTGTCAGTCTCTCAAGAAATCTTATTTGTGCCCATTCCTTCTCAGCTTCCTAGAGCTGCCCTCATCCTCACAGTTATCTTTAATTTTATGGCTTCCCTGTTATTGTATTACCATGATGTGGCGAACCCCACTTTCCAGGGTGGCACACCTGGGCAGATCTCTTAAGCCCCCAAAAGGATTTATACATGATGTTCCCATTTTAGAGAAGAGGAGAATGTGAAGGTGTCTCTGGTTCCACATTAAAACAAATAATGCTTATTCAGATAAAATATTTTAGTAGTCAGAAAACCTTGTCAGAGTAACTCTTATCCGCAGGGGGAGTTTTATGAAGGCCCGGTGGAGTTTTTAATTCTGCTCACAGAATTTGAGGAATTTGCTGGCTCTGCTTTACAGTTTTAACATGGAGTTCCGGCCAAATTTCATCAATGGCAGCGTGACGAGATTTGTTTCCAGTTCGACCAACGTGATGACAATGGGAACAACACGAGGATCAAGCAAGCAAGCTGAGAAATTAGTTTTGTTGTCCTCTAGGGTGATTTTCGGTCGCCACGAAGCCTTCTGGCAAGATTTTTTAATGCAAGTAGTCACTGGAGAGGTCAGAGGGCTGCTTCTTCAGTAGATTTTATGTTTGAGGGACAGCACATGTTGCTACATGTTGTTGAGCACTGTGTTGGCGTTCACACTGATTTTTCCCCAGTTTTAAATAGAGAAGCAGTAGGCACCCAGTTGTTTTTATTTTACAATACATTTTTATTATGCACTATTCATTAATAAAGTTTATGTATCAAAATGAAGGTTTTTAGTAATTTCAGTGATCATAATATAAAACAAGGTGAACATTAGAAATACCTCAAACATTTTACTTCACACATCCTTACTTCCTCTATTAAATCAGTCTAGTCCCTACCTATTATCTATGTGTGTGTATATATATATATATATATATTATGACCCAACACTCTCCAAATCCGAAGAGAACCAGGACACCTCCGTGTGCAATTCCAACGTTTTTTCACAGCAAACAAAACAACTGAGTTGTCCTGGTTCTCTTCGAATTAGGAGAGTGTTGGGTCATAATATTTTTGGGCGTTCCTGAGGCCGACCAGGACCGCTGTGACGTAGCGGCCGCATTACAGGGAAAACTTTGTGGAGTGTCATATATATATATATATATGTTATCAGCCTCATAGTTATTGTATTGGCTGTATGGTTACCAGAATTATTTATATGCCATGTACGTATCCCTGAATATCTTAGAAGGCCATAGGGTCTGCAGTTGGATAGCACTTTGTCATGTCACCTTTTGAGTCAGTCCTCATGCCTGCCCCACCCAACCCTAAGTACTCTTTCCAGCTTCCCCTACAAAGAGGGGAGGGAGAAAGTCGTGCCCTGCTTCTTGTATCACCCTCACAGAACACCAGCAACACCTCTGTTACAGATACATTTGGAAGGCAGGCAAATGTTGCCATTTGTATTTCCTTCAAAACCCAATCTTTGCAAGGTCATGATGCTCCTTGTAGAGCTAATCATTGCATGTGCTAGCGTGCCTGGTCCTTAGTAAGTAAACTTACAAGGGGACGCGTATAGGCCGATGAACCCTCTGAATCACATGGAGTATCCTAGCCATGCAGTGACCAATGCTATCGATATTCAATATATCCAATCAATAACTAGATTTATTGATTATTAGTCAATTATATCAACATTCCATGAATAACCACAATACAAAATACATTTTAGCAATTTTATTTCCCTATTTGTTATAATTCTAAGTCATAAGGTTAATTCATACTTCATTCAATTCACTCAAGATTAATTCATTAGTGACCACCAATAACATAATCTAATTAGAACTTTAGAAAACATATGCTTTACTGCTTCAGCATAAGCCAACAAAGATGAATATATCAATAGTAATAGCAGAGTTCAGCAATCAGTTTGTCAATCATTTGTCACTGTCAACGTCACCCAAAGGATTTTACCTAACCCAGATTAGCATTAGCATGTAGGATTTCATGTGAAAACAATTTAGAACATGAATTTGGAAAAACATCTAGCTAAGAGAAGAACTATTTAAACAGTGCAGTTGGTACCTAGAAAGAAAGGCACAAAAGTTAACAGTCACCTTGTCATAGCTACCTATCCACGGAATGGATCAGCAACAAAGTCAGTCTTCGTCTTCAGGTCATCAATCAATCAGTAACGCATCAGGCTCTCAAGAGCATGAGCCCAATGACAGAATCTCGAATCGCATCTTCTGACATCTAACATCTGCATCAATCCTCCCATCTCATCTCGAGTTTTTGTCCCTTGTCATGACATTTTATTAAAGATTTCCAGTCCATCCCCCTAATTCCTAATTGGTCAATTAGTCACCAGATATAACTCTACCCAATAAAATTAATTTAGCAAATCTATGAATTCTAATATTACGCCGTTGTCAGTTCATTGATTGGTTCGCTGTACGATGTCCTCATCATCTGGCTCCTCAGGTATTGAAAATGTTGCATCTTCTTCTTCAGTCAGTGTCTCTATTGTTCGAGTCCTGGGAAAGTACATCGAGTCTGTCTTACACCAAATTTGTTACATGCTTAGTTCCATCATCTCCTGTCCGTCGGTACATTGTAGAAAATTCTAGCTAAGCAGACTTCATAAGAGGTTCAAGGACAGTTCAACACATTTGCCTTTCTACAGCACACAATTATTCTGCTGCTGCAAGAGGCCTGGCAAACATAGGCCACAACTTCGGCTAAGTTAACTCTACCATATAATGCAAAACATAGGTTATTCATCTTAATATGACATACTACTACATTATTATTATTACACATTTTCAATATTTCACGCATTTTTAATCATTTTAGTACAAGTTTGTATAAGTTGGCTGTCACTCTCCGTGGGCACATTTTCAAACGTGCACATTAATTTCTCTACGTTTAATTTTTCTATTATTTTCTTGTTAATCAAAACACAGAAACATTCATTAATAATTTCTAATTAACATATCTGCTTCAACACCTGTAGCCACTCAGTTTAAGTGAATGGAAACCATAGGTTCTCTGTATTGTTAGATTGACTAATGTCAACTTGCCAAAATAATTGAGTAATGTCAACTTGCCAAAATAATCTGCACGTACACACCCACACGCGCGCATACACACACACACCCCATTACCATTCAGAATATTTGCTTCCTAGGATCCAAACCTGATAAACACTCATACTCTAAAGCAGGGGCATAGTGAACCCGCTGCCTCAGCAGCTACAGCGAGGGTGGGTTTTTTTCTGGGCCTCTTATCTGCAGCTTGGCAGATAAGAGATCATCATTAAGTAAAAGGAAGAAAAAAAGGTGTACTGCTAAAAAGGGAGAAAAAGTTGGATGAGTTGAGCATGAGGGTGAAAGGATATATGGATGGATGAGTGGTAAAAGTGTGGGCGGATGAAAGGTTGAATGGGTAAAAGGGTGGATGAGTGGGTGAAAGGATAGATGTGTGAAAGAATGGGTGAGTGGGTGAAAGGATGGGTGGATGAGTTGGTGAAAAGATGTGTGGATGTGTGTGTGAAATGATTGTTAGCTGGGTGGTGGATGAGTGAGGGAAAGGATGAGTAGATGGGTGGATGAAAGGATGGCAGAGTGAATGGAAATCGGAGATGGATGGATGGTGGGTGGATGGGTGGATGGATGGCTGGGTGGATGGATGAATGGATGGCAAACTAAATGGAAATCCGAGAGGATGGATGGGTGATTGGGTCAAAGGATGGCGAAGTAAATGGAAATCTGAGAGGATGATGGGTGGGTAAAATGATTGCAGAATAAATAGAAATCTGAGAGAATGAATGGATGATGGGCAGATGACTGGAAGGACTAGAGGACCAATTGATGGCTGAAAGACATTACTGATAGATGGATAAGTCAAATAATGGATGTATGGGTGAATGGATGTATGGGTGGATGCATGCATAGATGATGGACGTGTGAACACATGCATAGACGGATTCAATGGCTAATGGATAGATGGAATGGTGAAAGACTAAATGATGTATGAGAGAAAGAATGGATGACAGAATGGTGCATATCATCAGTGAAATGCTGACGGATAGATGCCTGGATGGACGTGACAAGGGAGCTCCTTTATGGAAATTCGGGCTTGCTTGCATCACATGCTTGGTGCTGTCAGAGCTTTGGTTCTAAGCGGGGCTACTTTAATTTTATGGCTACTCCCTTGCTCTAAAGAGATGGTGCTCTTGAGTTAGAATAGTGTCAGTCCTGAAATGTTTACACTTAATTAATATGAAATAGGTGTACACCTTTCTAATCTATTATTTGTGCCTGTTCACAAGAAAAAAATGGGTGTGGGGCGGCTGAAGGACAGTGACTTGCAGAAAAAACAACATAAAATGCACTGCTACCGGAGAGAAAAGAAGCTATTCCATTCCTCACGACTGACTGCAGCACGGACCGAGCTCGGTGATGGGTGTTTTGTTCCTTTAAAATGAAGAAAATTGAAAGCATGAAATGTGTTCTGCATGATTGCTTATATCTGTCACTTCTGCTGAATGTTAGCAGGGAAAGGCTAAGCCTTAAGAATAAAGTCCTGAGGTTTTGACAATTGATCTACACACACGGTATACAATTTGTGTAAAACAGGTCGTGCGAGACATTACTCAGTACAGCGTTGTGCCAAAGATATGCAAAAGGGGGAACAGAACACCTGAAAATCTAAACACCCACATTGTATGGGAGCCTGCATCACCGCAGGCCCGTTATTTAAGGCAAAGTGAATGAAAGTCCTTATATTGAATATCATTTTATTTTTCAAATACGCATTTGGGACTTCAGCTAGACGGTTCTGAAAAGAGGGCACCCGACAAAAAAGGCTGCTGCCCCGCCTGCCAACTTCGCAGTTTCTCTGCCCCATTTAGAGGTGATGGGACTGCAGAGTTCCCCCTCGCGGGGAATCAGCTGCCTCTGCCCGCCCACCCCTGGCCAACCACCCACTATGCTCCACTAATGTTGTGATATATATATATATATATATATATATATATATATATATAAAAAAATTGAGGCATAAGGGCAAAGAACATACAATAACCCAGAAGAACACAATTGTTTTAGATAAATCCCGCAACAAGGATTAGAACTCTTTTATCACAGTATTTAAGGCAGTAATTGGGTTTCTAAAACAGGGTCTCAACTGCAGGATCAAGTCAGTGAGTATCCAAATCCTTCTGTCTCAATTACCAGAAAAAGGGGTTAAATCATTGTGTACTATAAACTCACTACAATTCCTTAAGATGGTTGCATGATGTAGTGTCTTCCCCAGCCCTGGAGCAGGCAGATGAATTAAACCACATGGGAGCTGTGATCAAACATTACTTTATTGCTCAGCATACACTAACACTGCACATTACATCATACTTTCCATTAACCACACCTTAACACCTCCCTGTACATTACTACTTCCTTTTCAGAGTCCGCCCAGAACCAGGAGGATTATAGTGCCCATAACATCAAGGTGCTACACATAACATTTAGTACAATTTGCCTGAGGAGGGCTGTTGTTTTGCCCTGCAGGATCTACACACGAGTGCAGAAGTGTCCAAACCGCTATATTAATTAAAATTGCTGTGATTTACCTCTGACATGCTCGCATTTACAATTTGTAAAACAGCCCTGTAATTGGAAAATGACTACCAGAAATGCTTGTTTATTCTGCGTGCAATAGGCAAGGTAGCATAGCTTGCTTCTTCCTTAAAATCACTCTACCAGTCTGCCTGGATTTGTGACCAATTAATAGGTGCTTCTGAAGCATTAAATTGCTTTTTTGGTGGGGGTAATGGATTACTGATATTTAAGCTCTGCAGTATATGCCGTGCACAATGAATTGTATGGAATTAGATCAGATTGACTGGTAGCACCTGAAATGTCCCTAGAACAGCTAAATATTTGGATTTGCTTTGCGTTCTAGCACCTACACTCTAGACCTCATCACAAGTGTGTCAGAATAGAGTATTTTAATCTGTAGTCCATGGGCCCCTAGGAGTCTGCAAAGCCTTTTCAGGAGGTATGCAACTGCTTAGCATATTTCATAATCTGTGTATTTGCTTGATGAATGCTTGTTTCTGTATTTTTTGTGCACTGTTTTGTCGTTCAATTAATTGACAGTGCTTAGTATGGGGTCCCCGGATTGCAGTAACGACTCAGTGAGGGTCCGCTGATTTCCAATAATGATCAAGTGGATGTCCCTGGGTTCCAGAGTTGATTAAGTGGGGGTCCACAGATGTCAAAAGATTAAGGACCACTCAGTTGAGGTAATTACCACAGTTCACGCATAGTAAATACCCTAATTCCAAGCTTGCAACAGAAAAATGAGGCAGAACATGCAGAATTGTTTTTTAACACATCAACTCTTGCATGTTTTGCCTTTTTCCCGGATCTTTTCCACCTTATAAGTTTCAGCAGATTTGAGTTGCAGGAATTGATTAGGGGAAAACTATGAGGGAGTGATAATTATCACACAACTCTTAATTCTAATCCCTAGGAAGTACTGACAAGTCACTTGGTCCTGCTTTCTAGCTGCTTCCTGATATTTAAACAACTCTGACTCTTACCACTTCATTTTTGTCACAGGCCTCACATCATAAGCATGAGTAACAGAAGGAGAACAAGCAATAGAGCAAGCCCATTAAATTAACAAACTTTTTTTATCCCATCATCTGTGCTATGACAGCATATTGTGCATCTTCACCTGAGAGATCTGCTTGCCTCTTCCCCTGAGACTGCTGGAAAATTAATGCTATTGTGTGTCTAGTGATAGAGCTTAAAATTTAGGGCCGTATTTATACTCCGTTTGCGCCGAATTTGCGTCGTTTTTTTCTACGCAAATTCGACGCTAAACTAACGCCAACTAACGCCATATTTATACTATGGCGTTAGAGGCGAATAGCGCCAAAGTTCCCGGAATGTGCGTCATTTTTTAGCGTGAACCCCTTCCTTGCGTTAATGATATGCAAGGGAGGCGTTCCCGTCTAAAAAATGACTCCCAGGCCTTTACGTGGTATTTATACTCCCGGGCAAAAGAGACGCCCGGGAGTGGGCGTGGCTAAAAACGGCGCATTTGCGCCGCTTTTTAACGCCTGGGTCAGGCATGGCGTTAAGGGACAAGTGGGCTCAAAATGAGCCCAGAGTGCCCTCCCCTGCCCCCAGGGACCCCCCCTGCCACCCTTGCCCACCCCAGGAGGACACCCAAGGCTGGAGGGACCCACCCCAGGGACATTCAGGTAAGTATTTTTTTATTTTTTTTTAATAATTTTTTTTGGCATAGGGGGGCCTGATTTGTGCCCCCCTACATGCCACTATGCCCAATGACCATGCCCAGGGGACAGAAGTCCCCTGGGCATGGCCATTGGGCAAGGGGGCATGACTCCTATCTTTACAATGATAGGAGTCATGTTGATGGGGGATGGGCGTCGAAAATAAATGGCGCAAGTCGGGTTACGACGATTTTTTCGACGTAACCTGACTTGCCCCATTTTAAGACGCCCATGCGCCATTTTCCCCCTACGCCGGCGCTGCCTGGTGTACGTGGTTTTTCTCGCGCACACCAGGCAGTGCCGGTCTGCTTGCGCCGGCTAACGCCATTCAATAAATACGGCGCCCGCATGGCGCTTCAGAATGGCGTTAGCCGGCGCAAAACTTTTTGACGCTAAACTGCGTTAGCGCAGTTTAGCGTCAAAAAGTATAAATATGGGCCTTAGTTATTTCCCACATGTCACAAAAGTCATCAGGATGTGACAGTTTATGTTTATTGAAGTAAAAGAGTGAAACACCAACATAGGAAGTTGCACTGACACACAATTTAAAATTGCAATTACTTGTATTTCAGAGTTCAACTTAGGTACCTTTTTAATTAAATCACATTAGAAAGATATAACGTATGTTAAAATATAACTTAGACTTTAGATTAACAGTGCATATAGAAACCATATTGAATTTTTAGTGATTAGCAAATGATTAATGAGTTAAAAAATATGTGTGAGGAATGCACTTCTCTGTTGTACTTAATGAAAAGCAGTAACAAAGCGTTTCCATTTCAATGAAATACTACTCATATTGATGAAATATTATTAATGGTGAATTTATATGTTTTCACTTTACATGTGTTTTACTAAAACATATTAATAGCGTTATTGTAATTTTGTGTTAGCATAAGTGAGGCCTGCAGAGCTTGCATTTTGTAGTCAAGTAAAAGTTTTGAATTATTATTTCTTCATAATGTGAAGTCTTCTTTCAGATTTCGGTCTCATGAGAAGCAAAGATCTTTTGAAATGGACCTCATTGTTTGAATGTGGAAAGGGGCATTCTTTTGTCCTTGAAAACAGTACATTGCAGGAACATGGATTGAGTCGATATACATTTGTTTCAAGCCTGTTTAGATTCACACGGAAGTGAGATGTTCCCATGACAGATCTGGGAAGAAACTGGATTATTTCAAATTGAAGTTGTACGTTTATTTCTCATTGGATGATGCCTATTGGATGTGACATGAACTGATGCTTTTGTCGAATCAGAATGTTTTGTGAAGTTTAAAATACTGATGGACATTTGAAATTTGGGCAGTCTTGAGCATTCCAGAGCAGTCTTGAACAGCTTGTGATGCTTGCAGATGCCTTGCTGATCTGAATGTTTTATCCCTTGGAGATGTATGTTCCTCTCTACCATGTGTCCTTACCTTTGAAATTACTTTTTTAGACTTAGAATTCATTTTATGTCCCCATTAAAAAGACTTGTGACTGAGCTTCTGATATGCTGACCCTTTCTCTTTTACTTATCTTTTGCCAAACTTAGTTAGTGACCTGCAGTCCAAGATTATCTTTTTCCAAATTATTTTTGTCTCTTTTGTACTTTTTGTATTTTGTCCACAAGTGTTCATCCCCACACATGTATTTCCCTGATTTGGTTAGTTGTAGGGTTAACCTATACCCAGCCTAAGATTTGAATTGACTAATGATTGTAAATTCTGAGCAACAGGTTATACCAGTGTCTCAGATATTCCTATTGATGTTATACATTCTTCTTCTTGAATATTTAGTTTTATTAATGTTAGTTCGCCTGAACCTGTTTAGATGTCTTGGGGAACCTTTGGTGATTATGGGCCATATTTATACTCCGTTTGCGCCGAAATTGCGTCGTTTTTTTTGACGCAATTTCGACGCAAAACTAACGCCAACTAACGCCATATTTATACTATGGCGTTAGAGGCGAATAGCGCCAAAGTTCCCGGAATGTGCGTCATTTTTTAGCGTGAACCCCTTCCTTGCGTTAATGATATGCAAGGGAGGCGTTCCCGTCTAAAAAATGACTCCCAGGACTTTACGTGGTATTTATACTCCCGGGCAAAAGAGACGCCCGGGAGTTGGCGTGGCTAAAAACGGCGCATTTGCGCCACTTTTTAACGCCTGCTCAGGGCAGGCGTTAAGGGGCCTGTGGGCTCAAAATGAGCCCACAGGTGCCCTCCCATGCCCCCAGGGACCCCCCCTGCCACCCTTGCCCACCCCAGGAGGACCCCCAAGGATGGAGGGACCCACCCCAGGGACATTCAGGTAAGTTCAGGTAAGTATAATTTTTTATTTTTTATATTTTTTTTTGGTGGCATAGGGGGGCCTTATTTGTGCCCCCCTACATGCCACTATGCCCAATGACCATGCCCAGGGGACAGAAGTCCCCTGGGCATGGCCATTGGGCAAGGGGGCATGACTCCTATCTTTACAATGATAGGAGTCATGTTGATGGGGGATGGGCGTCGTTAAAAAATGGCGCAAGTCGGGTTAAGACGATTTTTTCGACGTAACCTGACTTGCCCCATTTTAAGACGCCCATGCGCCATTTTCCCCCTACGCCGGCGCTGTCTGGTCTACGTGGTTTTTTCCCACGCAAACCAGGCAGCGCCGGTCTGATTGCGCCGTCTAACGCCATTCCATAAATACGGCGCCCGCTTGGCGCTTCAGAATGGCGTTAGACGGCGCAAAACTTTTTGACGCTAAACTGCGTTAGTGCAGTTTAGCGTCGAAAAGTATAAATATGGGCCTATGTATCTTTATATATATGTATATATATAACTTGCTTTTGCACATTGTCTTCATGACTCTGAGCTTGTGTTTGGAATAATTCTTTCAACTTTTATTCCTGTTTGGAGTTTCCTTCAGTGGCGGCATTGGTCATGGTGTTAAATTGTTTGAGTTGGTGCAGCGCAAAGTTTCTGCTTCTGAAGTCTTTATTTCTTTCATCTAGAAACCAATTTGATGTGTTTATTCTTTAATTCCAAAGATGGACCTAGCTGTTCAGATATTCTGAAGGCCTGGCTTTCTCCTGTAGTGCTTATTGTGGCACACAGCAACATCATGTCTCACACATTATAACTGCATGGCAGTGTGACTATATACATCCTGAATTTGTAATTTGCCACAAACACCTGAGAGTGTTTCCTGACACACTTTTGTTTTTGTTAAAGTTTCAATCATATGGGGGAGGTGACTGATCAGTGTTAGCCAAGCAAATGCTAGCACTGGAGCCTTAGCCCACCCCAAAGAAAGTCAAGACCTTCTGTAGGTTAATTCAGAGGCTTGGGTAAGCTTAGAGCAGGAACTTGCGGAAGTATTCTCTTCCTGCAGTTCCTGTGTGCTCAGGACTGTGGCTCTTACCTCAGTTGGCGGGCTTTGTCTGGTGAGACCTCGGCATGCTGCTGCTAGGTCCTGACTCATCAGGCCTAGTTTTTGGCCCTGGTCTGAGAGACAGAGGCCCAACCATGCAATGCCTGCTGCACAGCACCTGCCTGTCGTGGTGGTGTGGCTGTGCCTGTCATCCTTGTTGGTAGGGTCCAGCTGGCCTGGCTATCTCTTGCCTGCAGTCTTGTGTCGCAGCACTGATTATGCAGCCAGCCTGGGTGAGAAGCATGTGGGCTAGCTGACCTCTGCACAGCATCTAAGCTGCCAGCAGAGTATGTGCATTGAGGCAGCACTCTCCCGTCCACCTGGTCCTGCAATAGTGGCAACAGGAGTAATTTTGGTTCCACCCTTGGACGTTACATAAATCATAGAAATATGTACGCGAAATCATATATATTGTGTGCCTTTACATTGCTAATGTAAAGTGTAGCACCAAAGCAAATTATTGAAGGTGTATTCATTGGAGAACATTAGAACACACACATATAGAATTATATATGTGTGTGTTCTAATGTTTACATTTAAACATGCAAATTTGTAGCTTTCATTCACATTTACACCTATTCATTTTGAGCTACATGGTTTTATTCAAGTTTTTATATATACTCATGTTTCACTTATAATTGTTGCATTTATTCTGTAATTGCAAGATGCCCTGATAATCATGTATTCTGAATCTGCATTGACTGTTTTAATAAGTTAGCATAACCAAAGGCCTTAAGCACTTGGGGCCTCATTTACAAGCCTGTTGCACCACCACTGCTTCATTTTTCTTTACACAGTGGTGGAGCTAGCAGTGCACTGCTAAAGATTTACAAACTGGCCATTTGGGCCCAATTTGTCAGTTTGTAAAGCTCTAGTCAGATTATACCTGCGCCAGGTATAATGTATGCAGGATAGGTGTTCCCAGGCAAAAAGCCATGCAGAACTGACACAGTGACATTTACATGTCACTGCGTCATTCTGCAACTTTACTGCATCAGAATGTTACCGCCTGCTCAAAGCAGGTGTAAAATTGCTGCAGGGCTTTTCCTAATGGGAGCCTCCTCTCATTGCTGAAGTAGGGTCATTTTTACAACGCTACTCCAGCAAAGCTTGAGTTTAGCGCCAACAGATGCGTCAGAATTTCTGACGCATCTGTGGAAACGTATGCCACGGAGCTCCGTATTGTAAATACAGCTCATCCATGGCATCGTTAGGAGATCTTAGGGAAGAGCAAGAAATCTGACTGATTGATGTCGATGTGTTAGATTCTTGTAGATGAGTCCCTTTGTTTCTTGTGTTTAACCTTCAACGTGAAGTTTTGTCTCCGCTGTAATGTTTTCTTCCTTGCAGATGTGTTTGTGTCATCCCACAGTTAATGAAAGGCATATTGTGTATTAAAGATAGTGAGGACCGGGAGGATATTTTGGCAAGAACTTGAGGCGCTAATGAACTAAGAAGAAAAGACTCCTCTTCGTGAGGCAGTCAGACACTCAAGGTCATCCTGATGTTCAAACTGTGGGATGAGAGAGTCGAGGGAAGTTGCCAATTTCAAGTGTGAGAAGTTGGAAAACTACTGGTGCTGATGACGTGAACTTCTCAATGGTTAAGTGGGCTTAATTGGTGTTCACACTATTAGTCAAGAGAAGATTCCCTTTAGACTTTGTGTGGCTTTATGCTATGCAACACCTCTCTTGGGAAATCTCTAAAGAAGTCTCCACTATGCTGACACTTTCCTATTTGCTGAACTTACTAGGGTTTCCTGACTTTAGTTTAGCTTAGGCTTCAATATAGATTATTTTAGACTTATTAATGCTTAGACAGGAGGATCGAAACTTGTACACTGATCATCAGATTCTATTTTTTATCTTTTGTATTGCCTGAACTGAGATTCTTGTATGCCTTAAGCTATTGCAATTTAACCTTATTTGACACTTTGGTTTATCATTGGAGAATCTAAACTTATATAGCATGTTTTTGAGATTCATTTACATTAGTTTAGCCTTTAATTTGTAATAAAACTCAGTTAACTTGATTTTGCGTATCTTGGTCCTTATTGTGTGACCAGATGGATTACACTGTCAACTGGATTGTGAAATTGAACTAGATCTCCTTTACCACTCAGGCATCCTAAAACTATCTTTCCAAGGAGTAATGGTAAGAAGAATGGCTAAGTGCTCCATCACAACTGATGGCCCAGCAATGTCGTCTGTCAGCTGCCCAACCCTGCCTGTGGGAACTGTGGAGTCATCTGCCTGGGCTGCTTGCCTGCAGCTGCTGTATCTGAGGTGAAAATGTCACTGAGAGAGGAGACTTCCTCTCAGTGGCGTTTCCCCAGTCTTCAGTGCCAGTGCCCTCTAAATAACCTGGATGGTTCTTGGACCGAGTGTGACTCTGCCTTACAATCCAGATTATTGTTTCTAGAAGGAGTAGTGCCCTGTACCTGCCACTGCCCTGCCCTTCCCTGGATTGAGCCTACAGGACACTGATGCGCCTTGGTTCTAATGTGCGCATCATTGTGTCATGAAGCTGTTCTGGGAATACGTGTGAAGGAGGTACATAGCAGTGAAAATATAATAGGCAGTAACAAAAGAAAAGAAAATGTCGAGTTTGCATGCTTATGTATGTATGGGAATGGTGGTGGGGGTGAACATAAGAAAGAATACATATGCAGACAAAGGCAGCGATGGAAAATTAGGAATTAGGGTTGCACCTTTTGTGTAAGAAAATTATTTTCTCCCAAGGATATTTGCAACAAGAATTTATCAATTACATAATCGGCCACAGATTGCATTTTAAAATCTCCTGTAGGGTAATGCACTTGCTAGAGAGATCTTTGTGCAAATTGGTCACAGTTTGATCCATATTAAAAATAGGTTGACATGCCTGCTGCAGCGCACAGTTTACAGCACGCAGTCAGATATTTATTTTGTGTAAGATATCTTAGTTGGTAATGTGTTTGCTATAAACATCGTTGTGTTACCAGAAGTTAAAATGCTGTCAAAATACCTCTGGGAGTTACACGTTCACAGTAAAGTGCTGGATGTAACCCAGAAGGCAATCGTTTAAAACCTGGAAGGTTTCTCTTTGTGTTTCATTATTCTAAGGTTGTGATATCATCAGTGCCATAGGTCATGTGTCACTTTATGTGATGTCATTAATTAAAGTAATTTGTACTCACTCATAAGAATTTCTAAAAGTTGAGAGGGTTTGCCAGACCAAACTGGAAGCTTCCTATAGCAGTGGACAGCTGTGGTTTGTGTTCTAGACCCAAGTCCTCCCTTTTTATGGTCTGTGGCAAGGGTTCTGCAGTATGTTAAATGCTTTTTCACAGCGTAGAAGGCCACAGGTTAGCGGCATTGTGTTGAATAAAAAGAACCCTGACTATGATGGGGGTTCAGTCCCCAAACTTCTCAAACCTTTTTGATGATACCCTTTTCCAGGATTAATGGTGGCAGCTGTAACTGTGCGAACACTCATGGTTTACGTTGGGAGGGGTGTCTGCAATCTGGAGACAAGATCCCCTCTTGAGCAGTTTCAGTAGGCGACATTTGCTTTCATCATCCCTTCCAGATTGTTGTTGAAGGTCTGCAAATTACTGGAAGCTGAATCTCCCCAGCCATCCTCCTCCACTTTAGGTTTGAACCATTTTTGTTGTGGCATTGACATCAACACAAATATTGATTTCAGAAAAAAACATTTCAATGTTAACAGCCCTCCAGTTCAAATGGCTAACTGATTTACTTAGAAATGAACATTAGTACTAATTCACTGCTAATTAAAATAGTTGGGGTGCGCTAGGCAAATTAGCTTCCATATAGTTCAGATATGGTTCCCAATTAAGATTTACTTGCTTGCATCCCTTGAAGAGAATACATTATTTGTCCACTCTGCAGAATCACCCATACTTTTTTTAGCCACAGTAAAACTACGGGTCCTTATTCCTTACCCAGAGACCTGCATATATCAGTTTCACTGCTGAGAAATTTTGGCTAAATAACAGCCCATATCCTACCTTCCTAACACCAGGTGAAAGGGGCACTTGTGTCTCTCTATATGTTTTTCTTCACGGTTCTAGTTACATCTTTCCAATATGCTACAATCTTAAGCGATTAACACCAAGGGGCATATTTATACTCCGTTTGCGCCAAATTTGCATCGTTTTTTTCGACGCAAATTCGGCGCAAAACTAACGCCATATTTATACTTTGGCGTTAGACGCGTCTAGCGCCAAAGTATGAGGAAAGAGCGTCATTTTTTTGCGTGAACGCCTTCCTTGCGTTAATGAGATGCAAGGTAGGCGTTCCCGTCCAAAAAAATGACTGCGACACAAATGCGTCGTATTTATACTCCCGGGCAAAAATGACGCCCGGGAGTGGGCGGGTCAAAAAAACCCGCATTTGCGCCTCTTTTTAACGCCTGGGTCAGGGCAGGCGTTAAGGGACCTGTGGGCTCAAAATGAGCCCACAGCTGCCCTCCCATGCCCCCAGGGACCCCCCCTGCCACCCTTGCCCACCCCAAGAGGACACCCAAGGATGGAGGGACCCATCCCAGGGACATTCAGGTAAGTTCAGGTAAGTATAATTTTTTATTTTTTATTTATTTTTTTTTGGCATGGGGGGCCTGATTTGTGCCCCCCTACATGCCTCAATGACCATGCCCAGGGGACATAAGTCCCCTGGGCATGGCCATTGGGCAAGGGGGCATGACTCCTGTCTTTACTAAGACAGGAGTCATGTAAATGGCGTCTGGGCGTCGTTAAAAATGGCGCAAATCTGGTGGAGGTGATTTTTTTGCGTCAACCTGACTTGCACCATTTTAAGACGCCCTAACGCAATTTTCCCCAACGCCGGCGCTGCCTGGTGTAGTGTTTTTTTTCCACGCACACCAGGCAGCGCCGGTCTGCTAGCGCCGGCTAACGCCATTCAATAAATACGGCGCCCGCATGGCGCTTCAGAATGGCGTTAGCCGGCGCTAAACTTTTTGACGCTAAACTGCTTTAGCGCAGTTTAGCGTCAAAAAGTATAAATACGGGCCCAAATGTGTAAGATTACTTCTCTATTACCCCAGCCAGTCCAGGATCTGTCCCAACCGGTGTTTGAAAATGCAATCATCTTAACTGGAGTGTAGTACCATTTATACATAATTTTTTACTTCTGAGAACGCAAATTCACCTACATATATATTTATATATACATATAGACCTTAATGATTGCAAGAATATCACAATAATCTCATAAAATCATATCGAAGGTGCTCATATAAAGTGACTGCGCAGTGCCAAGTGACAAGGTGAAAAAAGTGCACTGTGGAGACACCAGAGAATATATGATTACTCTCCCATGCTCTCCATGGATGATCACAATAGAAGAGGCTTCTCCATCAACTGATCTTTCTAGAACTGTTAACTGGCAGTGATGGTTTGATATGATATTATGAGATTATTACGATATTCTTTTTTTAAAACCACAAAAATAAAATTGAATTTAATTTTCAAAGAATTTCTTTTCAAGAGGGGTACTTGTACAATAAAAAAGATTAGCTGTCAGAGTTAAGGGTGACACTTCCCCCTTGGGGACCATTTGCGTCTGATATTGTTAGAAGATGGGGCTGATGCATTAAAGGGTTTTTACCCATCTGTGTCTGTGGGTAAATATGATAATACATACTGGCCAAGATTCTTATGAGGCAGTCATTTCATCAATCAGTGAAATAATCAAACACTGCCAAAAGATCAACTATCATTTTAATATTCTAAAATTATCTACAGTGTTTAAAAAAAATAGATCCAACCTAAAACATGCTTCCAAACCCTGCACCATAAATTCAACTACACAAAACTGGAGAAAATAAATGAAACACCTATATTTTAGTGACATCCCTAAACACGAAAACCCAAGCAGATTCATCTTAGACCAGTCTTTCTTGCTGCTACCTTCAATAATAACTTCACATTGTGTTGAATCCTCCAGAAAGAAATGAAAATGATTCAATATTTCTCACTTTCCTTTATGATTTACATATTATTTTGTGGTTGTACAAGTGTTTATCCATGTTTAAATGTTTAAACTGATGGGGGCTGTTACCCTTTTGGTGGTGTTTTATCTGTTGTTCTAGGTTGAAAGTTAAAACAGGATAGCCAACTCCTTGTTGCATTCTTCCCACAAGAAGAGCTTATCACCTTCTCATTGGTGCCTCTGTGCAAAATTCAGTTTTTTCACGTGTTCCCGCTTGCATTCACTTGCATTGAGAAAAAGGGTGTAAATATAGCGCCAAAATGTATGGATGTTAGCATTACATGCTCCTTTTGATTGGAAGAGAAGCACAAGTCTGTTTATTAAGAAATTGCCTTGTTTAATTCTGAAATACTGTTGGCTATTTTTCTATTAAACATATGCTAGTCTTTTGTATGCTGCCTCTAGTGTCTTTTCTTTTACAGAAGAACCTGGTGCATTATGCGCCAGGAAGTATCTTCATTAGGAATTGAGGGAATGAGTGCTAGACCTGACTCCATACAACAACCCCAGTCGCCCAATGTAAAAGAGAGATTTCTCAAGGGGATCCGAGGAGGTTCACAGCCCAGCACTGACTTTCGTGATTCAGTTGGACTGTGAAGCCCTAGAAAACACATTGATCCAAACTTAGATGAAGCTTGTGTTTACCATACTGTGCTTGCATGTTGAACACGTTTTGTCCCATATCAATGTAATGTGTTAAAAAGTGCATTTGAGGTTTCTTTCAGGTGGAAGACCATGGGAATGTAGACTGGTTGGGAAAGCAGGAATGCTAGAATTCCAAAGGAAAAAAACTGTGTGTGTGCAAATCCACAGGTTATAAAAAAATGTGGGGTCAAAAATTAATATGGAGATGGGGAAGATAGGCAGGATTACCAGGACTCAAAGCACATACTCTTGAAGAATGAATATGTGTGAGAAAGAGACCTTTGGTTTAGCAGCCTAGCTTCTATACTAGTCCCTCCAAACACACGACCAGATGAGTGAATACCTTTCCTCCCTCTCAACGAGGTCCTTGCTTCCTGGTTCCACCTCCCCTCCTCTCCCCTCTATGAGATGACATGCAGGCACAAGGCTCAGAGACCGTTTTGTGTGTTCCATATGTGTGAATGAAAGAACAATAATTGGGGCTGTGGAATCTAAGTAAGGCAAGCCCCCACTGAAAGAGACTGCTGCACACACAATGTATGGTAAGGCCATGTACAATATCTGAAGCAGTGGATGGAACTCACTAATGATGATGGGAAGAAGTCATTTCCTGAACATGGTTCCTTTGATAAAGAGAAAATCGGGAACTTGCAAAAGATGCATTTTAGAAATAAATAAAAGGCTGAACAATGGCCATTCTTTTTACACTGGCATGAAAAGGCCAACAAAAGTGAATATGAATCTGAAGTCTGTGATATGAAATACACGCAGGAAAAACTGGAATACCAAATGAGATACCGTAGGAACAGAGTTACAGCTTGTGATCCCACCTCTCTACCTCCTTATTCCTGTAGACCACAGAACCACAACTGAAAGAGAAGAAGCGTAAGGAACCCGGTCAGGAGGATGTATTGGAGGTTCCCCCATGCCAGCTGATGGAGTGAGTGGTGCAGCTGCAGATGCACCTGGAAACAGAGCAGCGCCTGTGGGACCACTGGTGGATAAAGGTCAAAGAGGTAACATGCAAGCGAGTGCTACAACACAAGTGGCTGACAATAGGTAATCAGGTAGAAGCATGCAAATCATCAAGCATGCCACAGACTCCTCTACTGTGGAGATGTCTAGAACAAGAATGCATTTAGCCCCAGCTGGTCATAAAGATTCCTCCGACCTTAACTCGAGAAAGTGTGATAAGGATGGCAAACCAACTGGCTAAGAGACACTTCACCCTCACTGTAGCAAAGCAGACAATGAAGACTCTACACTGCGCTTTCCTGAGGCTCTCCAAGATACTACCCTACTCCAGAGGGAAGCCTCACCATCCATGTCTCTTGGACCCCATTTGATTTAATGAGCATTACGAAATAGTTCCCAAATGTTAAAGAAAAACCAACCCAGTTCCTTGAAGAGTTACAGAATGTATTTGAAGTGTACAGACCAAACAGGGGTGATGGAAATCAACAGCTGCATTTAATGGTACCAATGAAGTGAGAGGTTCATTGGTTTGAAAACTCAGCATAGCTGAGGCAGGACACTGAGAACGAATGAGACCTGAACACATTAGAATCAACTGTTGCTTTTATTGGTACCAATGAAGTGAGAGATTGATTGGTTTGAAAACTCACCATAGCTGAGGCAGGACACTGAGAACAAATCAGATCTGAACACCGAGGCACACAACACAAGACGGATGGACTACTTGAATCAGTCTCATCAACTGATGATTATTGAAAGTCCCACCTAGTCCATCATCACCTGCAGTTTATGTATAGAGGGTGAAGGATGCTTGACCATTACCCATCTGATAGAGGCAGTTCAAGATGCTATAGGAACTGTCTTATAAGGTGCTGTCCAGCCCTGCTTGACTGACTGCTTAACCTTCTGCTCTTATGCATTTGCCTAGATCTCCACCCAGGCTCCAGATATTTTGCTTCTGAGGCTTTTCTTTCTCACTCATTTTTGCCTCTTTCTCCCACTCTTTCTCACTTGTTTTTTCTTCTTCTCCCATTTTCTCCTTCTGCTGTGTTTTCTGCCCACCCATATTTCTACCGTTTGCTTCCTTGTGTGTCTTCTCAAACCAAAACAGTTGCAAAAAGCCAAATGTGCCAAAGGCAAGCCTGTATGCTTCTATTTTCACCCTTCTGCACCGGATCAACTTTCAAAACCTTGGGCTCTTTGGCCCTCAACCCTGGCCCCAAACATTGCTTTACAGCCCTTGAGCAGTTGTCCCTCAACCTTGGGTGCCCATACTCACACTGCACTAGGGCCACCCCATCACAAATAGAAGGAACTTTCTCATGGCTCTCGTTATCTACACCTAATATCTCCTCTCTTGACGCACACCACACGCAGCTGCAAAGATCCCAAAACACAGTGTTCCCCCCAGTCCTCAAAACACACCACTTTCTCAAATGTCCCCCCGACCAACACTTGTCCAATAGTCAAGCATCGAAGTCTGGGACCTCCTGGATGATCTTGCCTGACCTTTTCATCTTTAGTGAAACCTGGTTCAACCCTGCCAACGCTCTGGACAAAGTTGCCAAATATTTAGCCCTATCTGCATGCCTTTTTAATAGCTGAAAATCCACCAAGGAGATCTTCGCCATCATCAAAGGTTTAATTTTCACCTGCCAGCTCCACAGCTATCACCCCACCTCAGGAGCCACTTACCCACTTTTCAGAGAAAATAAGTCCTTCAATAACTTCTCCACCCCAACTGGATCCCTCAACTCTCAACCCCTTTGCCACAGAGACCAGCACCAGGCTGGGACCATTCCGGACCTTCTGGACTGAACTTTTCACCACAGAAACCACTAGCACAATCCAATCCACCGCATCCTGTGCTCCTTCGGAGAGAGCCCTCACTACGTCTTTAAAAGAGAACTTGATTACATATGCTCTGCCTTCACCTCTATACTCAACTTATTGCTATCCAATACCACCATCCCAGGAGCCTGGAAAAATGCTGAACTTCTGACCATTTCCAGCAACAGGCCCATCTCTCTCCTACCCTACCCAGCCAAAGTTCCATAAAAATTGGTTAATCACATCTTGCTTACCACTTCAAGATCAACCTCCTCCTCAACCCTTCTCAGTTGGGCTTCAGATCCAACCACCGCACCGAGGTGGCCCTCATCACCGCCACAGATGACATATGCCTAATCAGTGACAAGGTTTACGTGGCAGCCCTCATCCTCCTGGACCTCTCAGCAACCTTCAACAGGGTCTCTCACCCCATCTTCCTCCAGAAACTCCACAAGGTTGGAATCTGTGGCCTTGCTCTTCAATAGATCTGTTCCTTCCTCACTGGTGCTCTCAAATGGTCAACTTGTCCCCCTTCCAGTCACACTCCATCAAGCTGAGCTGTGGCATATCACAGGGCTCCTTCCTAAGACTCACCATGTTCAACATCTACATGACCCTTCTCAAAACCATTGTCCTTTCCTACAGCTTCAGCATAATTTTATACACAAATGACATGCAACTGATCCTCTCTCTCTTAGAAGACACAGCCATCACACAATCCATCTTCATAATAAGCATGTTCACCATAGCAGACTGGATGAACAGGAACTACCTAAAGTGCAAAGGGGACAAAACTGAATTAGTACATTTTGGCAAACACATGTCTCAATGGACCTTGGCCTGGTGGCTCACCAAACTAGGATCACCATCCATCCTCATCATAATAATCAGCCAGATCTCTATGTCCAACTAAGCTAACACCAAAGCAGCAACTTGCTTCGACACCCTCAAATGCTCAGGGAAATATTCAAATGGCTCTCACTAGCCACCCCCGAAACAGTGGCCCAAGCCCTCATCACCAGTAGACTAGACTATGACATTCCCTCTATGTAGGCATCTCTACCAAGCTCCCAACAGACTCCAAGTAATTCAAAACACTGGAGCCAGTTTGATACTCAATCTTCAGCTGGAGCTCAAATCACCAACACCTAAAGCACTTTCATTAATTTGCAATCCAGAAATGCTCTACCTTTAAACTTCTCATTCTCACCTACAAAGCACTAGACTACACAACCTGGGCCCAGTTTACGTTAAGGACTGCATCCACTTCCATGTCCCTCCCAGGCACATCTGCTCTGCTATATTTTTCCTCCTTTTTATTGCCCACGTTTCCTGCATCTAGTACTCAAAAGCAGGAGGACACACCTTCTCTCACAATGCCGCAAGGCATAGGGTCCGCCTTTGTGTAGGGATTGTTGTTGAATGTTCCAATATGTATTGGAAGGCAAACTAGGAAATTACCAGCATCAGTGCCAGCTATTGAGTGGCTTTGCAGAAGAAAGAGAAACATAATGTTGAGTCTAAACTATTACCTTTAAAATTGCAAAAGATGCAGCTGAATCTGAAGGGAAAATGACATAGAGCCTCCAGAAGGGAGAGCAAAGTGGGAAACCAAGAAGGGGACCGGGAGGAAGAAGAGCAGGAAGGTGTAACAGGAGGGGAACAGGAGAAGCCCTGGGTGTGGGAGGGTCATGTTGTGTCTGTGGTCAATTGGGACATATTGCCATAACACATAATACTGTTTCAAATGTACCTGGTCTCACTGACCCAATGGATTTCACCCAAAAATGCATAACTCTTATCCTGAATTTTAGGCCAGCCCAGTGCATTCTGCATATGCCCTGAATACTTGATTCCAGTAGGATCAGACGTGCCTGTATGTTTATTGCATGATAAATGGTAAATGTGCCACTGGCCTTATTGATACTGGTGCTAGCCACTCCATTTCAAAAACGTCTTTATTCCTTTCATTACCTGTCTCGATCATGTCCATAGACATAGTTGGTATTGCAAATGAGCGTGTTCTCCACCACATTTCTGACCTCATCTCCATCACCCATAGCCTCGTTACTGATCAGCATGTTTCCTTACTAAGCTCCATCTCACCAGCCAGTGGGTTGGGAATATATGTGCAAGCTCAACTTCACAGTGCAGATTATGGAATCTATTTCAACATACCCAGCACTGCAAGAATGTGATGCTGGCACTGCTTTGTGAGAATACTTATTGTCAACCTGTTGTAACTGACAGTGAAATGTCAAAATTAACCAATTTAGGTGCATATATTAACTTGGCTTGCGCCGTAATAGCACTAAAACGGCACATAGCCAACTCCATATTTATATTTTGACGCTAGACCGGTCTAGCTTCAAAATTTGGGAGTTAGCGCAGTTTTTAGGATGCGCGAAACCACCTTGCGTCAATGAGATGCAAGGTAGGCGTTCCTGTCCTTAACACAACGCTAACCCAGTAGTGCCATATTTATCCACTGATGCAAAACAACGCTAATGAAGGAAGCAGACTCAAAAAATGGTGCAAATTCTGATTAGCGCCAAAACTTAACCCCTGATCAGACCCAACATTAAAAAGAGGCTCACACACCACCACTCAGAGAAAAACCCAGAAGGAGCCTTGGAAACTACCAAGACAACATGGAAGTGCTACTGCTCCAGCTTGAAACACGTCGCAGACGTCTGCAATGACAGCAGATCCAACCACCACTACTGCAGCAACCTCAAACTCCACCACAACAGCCACAGAGGCAGCGCAGGAGGGAGAGAATTTTCGGGCAGCGAATCACCATCTTGGGAATTAGGGAACAAGATGTGGTTCGGATGTACAGACTCAACCGGGAGGCCATCTTGCGCCTGCTGCACCTGATAGCGCCACACATCACGGCAAGGCTGCAAACTCCACATAACATCCCATCCATTACACAATTCTTCGCTATCCTCCACATGATGGCATCTGGATCATTCCAGAAAATGGGTGCTTTAGTGGCTGGTATCTCCCAGTCATCCTTCTCCTACCTACCAAAGGTCCTGGATGCAATCCTACACCTCACACCACAACACATCTGCTTCCCAAACACCCAGCAGCTACAACATGAGACCATGCAAGGTTTCTATCAGATATCTGGGTTTCCACATGTGCTGGGTACAATGGACCCTACCCATGTCCAACTGGTGCCACCTGCAGCAACAGAACACCTCTACAGGAACTACAAGCACACACATTCCATAAATGTACAGGCCATCGTGGACCACCATAGGCTCTTCATAAACATCCTGGCAAACTATCCCGGCAGCGTCCATGACGCATACATCTTTCGACATTGCACCATCAACCAGCTGTTCCAGGATGCCGAATATGGCAAAGGGCTACTTGTATTTTCTCTATTAAGTATACTGTGATTGTCTCTGTATTGTCGGAAGTTTGTCTGGGGTAGTTTAGTAATTGGGGTAGTTTGGGTAGAAGTGGGGTTTACATTTCATTTCTTAATTATTTTGGGGGAACTCCATTCACCACTGGGAATGTCTGGGAAAGGGAGGATGAGCCGGATGTCTGCTGATGAGCTGGGGGGGGGGATTCATCTGTCTTGTGGAATACTACCTTCCCATGATGCTGCAACTGGGTGGCCGGGTGATCCAAGGCTACCCCACGGAGGCAAGGCGGCTGTGGTTGGGCAAGGTGCGCCACCACCTTACCTGGATTTTCAAAACAAGAAGGAACGATCACCAAATCAAGCACCGCTGGGCAGATCTGGTGTTAAGAGAGCAGGATCTGCTCGGCCATCTGGAAATAGAGATTGGTGGAACAGTTGGTAAGTCACACATTGCCATACAACCTCATTTTGTTAGCATATGCATGACAATTGCTGTCAAATTTGAGTGCTGCATGCAATGGATGTGGACATGTCGTATGCGACCTGTATGAAGAGTCTATGCCCCACGTTAGGGCTGCATTTCAATTGTACAACAAGGAAGCAAATGCAGGATAGATGTATAATTTACCATGCACAACCATCTCCAAGTGGTATGATGCATGCATAGTTTAAGTAGGCAATGAGCAGCTGCAAATGAGACCTGCGCCATGCAACATGGATGAAAGGGGGCCCCAAAACATTGTTGGGATCCCAAAGTTTCATCCCCTGAGTCAGAAGATAATTCCCTAGGTATCATTTTCCAGCACTCAGAATGGCTGCTGTGAGAAGCTGTGTAATGTGGGCATTCAAATGTATGAGAAGGGACCCCATGTACTCGCCAGTAGTTTAGATGATCTGTTGCATCTCCTGATAAGTGCATTATTGAACTTCACATGAATAAAGGATGTTGGATGACACATGCATCATGCTGTGACATACGTCTGACTATGCATATACATGGCGGCGAGTAAGGGGTGCACTGAGTGCCACAAGGACAGTACAGATGCAATTGGTAATGCACCACTGTAGTTCTATCGGGCCCTTTGTGAAATTAGCCAAGGCCGTGTAAGGGTGCTTCATCATGCAATGTTCCAGACTACTGGCAGTTCCATGTTCCAGTTCATTGTGTATCACAGACAGCCTATAACTAGGCAAGTGCTGAGTCAGTTCCACAGGCCTGCCACTTCTCACTGACACTATGGGGTTACTCTGCATCAGCTTCATCACTGGCATACTTATCACTAACCTGCACCACCAGATGCATTCTTTGACCACTGAGCAAGTGTGTCCGTGTTGAACTATATTTCTATGCCCGTGTACTAATTCCTCACTAGACTAACAATGGTATACCATGGCAGCAATGGCAGGTCACACGCCATTGGCACTACATCCATGATTTTATCCAGTCAATGTGCAGGTAGGTACATCAACATCACATGTGAACAGTCCCATAGCTATTTTGAAAGTATGTGTGTCTTGAAATGGCACACACAAATTACTTACTTGACTGAAGGATGTGTGATGCCATTCCTCAACACCTTGGAATACCCACATAACCTCAGGGTAGTAGTTTGTCAGTTTGCTGTGACAATGATGTAGATGTTTACACAATCAGATGCAGGCTGAAATGCCATGGGTGTTACAATAGGACAGGCACTGTCACAACCATTGCAAGCCCCTCAAATGGAATAAACATTGTCAAGCAGTCCCATATGGTAATGGAGGTGTCGTGCTACCAGACAGCTGCATGACAATGTCATGTATAAATGGTGCAGTGAGAAGCACCACAGGAGTGTCAGGGATAGTGATGGTTTGTAGGTACATGGGTCTACCTTATCTGAGAGTATGTGTGAAACAGTGATCGTAGACGTTGGTCAGCTACTATGATCTACCACTAGGACGACTACCTCATTCAGCCTAACAAGTTTACACTGTACAAAGTTGTCCATGTACTGAAACTTGCCTTTTACACTAAGCAATGTTTTCCATTAATGTCTTGCAGGTGGACCAGTCCCCTATAGCATAGGAGAGGTGGCACATATACGAGACCCGAAGCATCCAGTAAGTGTCATATCGTGATCCTGTGAGCCAATCCAGGGAATGCTGTGAGTCAGTCAGAGTTGTGGAATGCAATGACAGAAGTATTTGATCCTGACCAATGATCTGATATCATAAGTGGATGGATAGTGACATCATGTATGTTGGAATGTTATGGCTTGCATGTAGTTCACTGGTCAACGTGTGCTGGCACGGAATTGAGTGTAATAGAAATAGTTATGGCTGACCACATATTCAAAGCTGTCTATCATAATGGGTAACAGGGCAGCTGTATTAGCATGCCTGTTGATAATCACTTTGTTACATCACCATTGTCAGCACTGAGTGCCACACAATAGCATACCCTTATTGACATGATGGTACAGATGTGGGTGCTATCTGCAGAAGTCACTAGGGGGATTATGTAGGAAATACACACACCATAGGTACCTGAGCAACCTTCAGATCAAATGTGATTGTAGGACAGCAGGGAGCCATTATGTGCTACACAACGATCAGTAGTGTACACAATTTGTGGACAACTCCCCTCCAGATGGTTGTGGGAAAAGTCTATTATTCTCCCACACAAGGGGGGTATATGAAAGAGCCCCTAGCGCTACTACAGCATCACTTAATGTGACACGCCTGTCTTGCTAATGTGCTATATTTACAAGAAGATGTATCACCAATTTTTTGTGGCGTTACGCCTTCTTGTAAATATGGGCCCCTCTGACGCAGTTTTTGGCGTCAGAAGGGCATGCAATGGGTGTTGGTGTGCCCAACCCATTGCACTTTGATACTGCCTCAGATCTACAAGATTCCATAAACCTGAGGCAACGCCATAATCAAATCCCACCCTAGGGGTGGCGTTAGCAAGGTGCTACGAGGAGGAATACTTTTATCTTCCTCATTTTTTGCTTTTTTTAAGCATGCTCCATTCTGCAGCATGCATACGAAGAGCAAAATGGCCAGAAATGATTGTTTATGTGTGGGAACAATAACACCCCTCAATGCAGACATCCATGCACCATGGTGCAAGGATGCCTGCGTTGGTGCAGACAGCTAAGCTTATAGCCAATGTAGGGAACAACACAGGTGTGCGGCGTATCCAATTAAATATGACGCATCCCTGCGTTGTGAAATTGAGGGAGTGCGACGCTGCAAATCTTTGCACTGCATCAGGCTCCATCATTTTCCCATAAATATGGGCCCAGATATCTGCAGTTTTCACAACACGGTCTTGCCACGGTGATAATTGTAACTGATGTAGGTCACCCCACATATGCAAATGATGTAAATTGTGTGTGTGTAGATGGTACCTTGATGATGTATGAAATGCATGTGCTAATGAGGTAACACATTTCAGGATACAGTTGCAGCACCCAATGCTGTGGCAATATCACTGTGGGTTAAGGCCATCCATACAGCCTGTGTGTGCCATTTTACACATGAAGGACTACATAGCACAGCGTAGGGGGCTTCAGTTCTGTAATGTGTTGACAACTGTGATGTGCAGCTCAGACTTTGCTCAACCGTTCTTCTGTCAACATTGCATCAGTTGTACATGTGGGCACATAATGGGATATTGGGTGACCCCTTGTAACATATACTCAAGGTAGGTCTTACACCAGGACACATGAATGTAGATTTACTTGACCTCAGAATAGAAGATTGGTAGTTAACAGCCCCACAATAATATGGGCAACACCTTGACTCCATAATGAGTGGTCAGGCCAAGATGTATCACCAGGGGTGTTGAGGAGATGGATAGTATGCCCAGGACCCCTTATGGCCAGGGACACAGTAAATTCAGATCTTGTAACAAAGTGCCTATGGTAGGGTCAATGTGATATGGCATGTAGGCATTGAGGCCCTCATTTAGAGTTTGGTGGAAACCGGACCACCACGCCAGCAGTGGTTGTGAGACTGCCACCAGGTTGGCGGTGAAGCCCACCGTATTATGACTATGGCGATGAACCCAAAACAACACAGCCAACCAAGTTAGATGCCAGAAATGTTGATGAGGATTGTATTTGTTCCTGTCAGCTTTGGGCCCTTTTGATTTACTATGAGTTGCCATCATCTCACTGACATGTATATGATACTGGTGATGTCTGGTTGGTATTAGACATAGATGTGGATGAAGTGATTGTTGTGGAATGTGTGTGGGATTGGATGTGTTAGTTGCTGGTGCAGTGTAAATTAAAACTCTGTACAACCTCCACCCAATGCTAATACTGATGCTTGCTTGTCCTCATATTTCAGCTGCCAACATGACTCTTGAGCAGAGGCGCTTGTTCATGAAGAGGGCAGAATGTTACCGCCACATCCTCCCACAGGATGGCCAGGCGTTTCAGGCATGAAAAAGCTTCCAGGGAATGGCTTGCCTTTCCACATGGTGGTCACACGAAGCAGGTGCCAAGGGACACAGGAGCGAGCACTTAATGGATGCAGGGGGTCCCAGCTCCACCTACACCCTCAACATCAGCACCACACGTCAGCACACATGCATAGGTACAGCCACCAGCAGCTGGTGTACTGACTCAGTTTGAGCTGGACCTCAGGAGGAACCTGAATGCAATCCTCAAGCGACTGGACAAACTGGAGGAGGAATCGGCTGACAAGTGTAGGATGTTAAAGTTCATAAAGAAAAAAATCAAGAAACTGAAAAAATTAACTTTAGGACTTTTTGACTACCTCTCAGTTCCTTCTCGTCTCTATGGCGGTTTTATTAGTTTTGGTTGGGGTTTAGATAGTTAGTATTAGGTTAGTGTAGGGTAGGCATACGTTTGGTTAAGTATGTTGGAAGGAGTGGGTTTTTATTATAATGTTTTTATTGGTGGAGGTCATGTTGAACTATATGTATCTATGTAAAACCAAAATGTTAAAAATTTAAAAATAATTTTTTTTAGAAAATTCCCCCAAAATATATATTTGTATATGTCAACATCAGGGCAGTGCACTCTCTACGGGCGACTATAATGCAAAAACCCAGTCTTTATGCAAGAGCATAATTCATGCATTATGTTGATATGCTGTTGTTTAACCTTTTGCATTGCAGAGTTTAATCCTGAAGACTTATATTCAAGGTGCTTGTAAATACTGTTAATTTGCAATGTATTGCTGCAGGCTTTCAGAGTGTGTCAGAGTGTGGTCCCTTTCCAGGGCTTTCTGGAAGCTTTTTCTGCAGCATGAATGGGTGTGGTTTGTGGGCGGGGCCAGACTCTACATAAGGGAGCCAGCCCAGCTCCACGTGCTCACTATTCAGAGATCCCAGTGGAGAGCAGCAGCAATTTCCTGAGCTCCTGTTCCGGAGGCCTACCTTGATCTTCCAGACCTTTGCCCTTCATTTTGTTGGTGATCCTGATCAGGGCGTAAGACGGAGGTCGGGCTGGGCCTCCGATCCCGTTTTTTAAGGCATTCGAGTTTTTGGGCCTAGTTTTCATGTTGGAAGATTTTTCCTTGTGTGTGTGAATGTGCTCGTGTTTTCTGGCATTTTCATGTTGATATTCGAATTGGCAAGATGCACGATTCATTCCTGGCATTTCACTTTTGAGATTCGGGTCGGCAACAGTGTGCGCGACCATTTCTAGACATTTGCATATTGATATTTGAATCTGCAAGACGCGCGATTCATTCCTTGCATTTAACTCTAGATATTCTTTGTGCGCAACCATTTCTTGACATTTGCATGGTGACATTCGAATCGGCAAGACGCGCGATTCATTTCTTGCATTTAACTCTTGATATTCATTGTGCGCAACCATTTCCTGACATTTGCATGGTGGCATTCGAATCGGCAAGACACGCAATTCATTCCTTGCATTTAACTCTTGATATTCATTGTGCGCTACCATTTCTTGGCATTTGTATGGTGGCATTCAAATTGGCAAGACGCGCGATTCATTCCTTGCATTTAACTCTTGATATTCATTGTGCGCAACCATTTCTTGGCATTTGCATGGTGACATTCGAATCGTCAAAACGCACAATTCATTTCCCGCATTTAAATCTTGATGTTCAGATCGCTTACAGTGTGCGGGATCATTTCTTGGCATTTGCATGTACTTGTTAGAATCGGCAGTGTGCGCGATTCATTTCCCGCATTTAAATATTGATGTTCAGATCGCTTACAATGTGCGCGATCACTTCTTGGCAATCAAAACTTTGATGTGTAGTGTTTCCTGAAGTGCACACAATTATCCAGGGCCCTTGAATTTTCTGCAGAGGTGTTAAATTCAAGATGTTACATTCTATGTGCATGTTAAGTCCTTAGTACAATTCCTGTTGTTTTCCAGGGAATGTTTGGATTGCCTTTTTGCCCTCATGTAATGAGGCAGTGTTTGTTCTGGGACATTGCTCTAGAAGGTTCTTGTATTCCTAGACAGTATGTAACAACTCATGAAAAGTCCCTATGAAACACTGTATTAACCATTCTTGATTCCTTTCCAGGTACCTAGATTTCCTGAGGCCTAGTTACAGTCTAGTGCTAGGCCATTTATGTTTTTTCAGTCTAAGTGTTACTTCATGTTCCGAGTATCATTGAACTTTAGATTCAACAAAGTGTTATTTCATGTTCCGAGTACCATTGAACTCTAGATTCAACAGAGTGTTACTTCATGTTCCGAGTATCATTGAACTCTAGATTCAACAAAGTGTTACTTCATGTTCCGAGTATCATTGAACTCTAGATTCAACAGAGTGTTATTTCATGTTCCGAGTATCATTCTGTTCCGAGTATCATTGAACTCTAGACTCAACAGAGTGTTATTTCATGTTCTGAGTATCATTGAACCCTAGATTCAACAGAGAGTTTTTAGTATCCTCAATGTGATTATATCTTGATATTGTGTTGTTTAACCTTTTTGCTTCCTACAGGTCTCCTTCCCAGCTGTTCCCTTCCTAATCCCCTTTTCCCCACTTGGACTCTCTTATGCTCTGTGATATTTCTAACATAGTTTTGGAGCTGTCTTGTGGTGGACAAGTTGGGAACGTGCACAGACCCCGAGGATCTGGCCTCCCTGACAGAATAGTGAGCCCACAAATTTATTTTCCTCCTGGTTTGCGTGTGTTCTCAGCATGGCCACGTTGGACGAGCTAGTCAAAGTGATTACGCAGCTCCAAGCAGAGGTAGTGTCATCAAAGGATATATCAGCCAGCTTAGCTGAGAGAGTGAGTCAGTTGCAGGAAAGAGTGGAAAAGATGGAGCAGGGTCCTTTGGGTGAAGGTTGGCTTGGTCCTCCTCCTCAAGGTACAAGAGGTAATCCTCCAAATAACATTTCTCTCAACGTTCCCTCAGCCATTCCTCTGGCTCCTCCAGAACGGTTCTCAGGTGATGCTTTGAAAGCGCAATCCTTTTTGATGCAAGTAGAATTGCACTTTACCTGTCGACCAAGTGTTTTCCCGGATGCCCAATCCAGGGTGGCATTCTTGTTATCATACCTGACTGGGGACGCAGCCACTTGGGCAATTCCTCTTGTGCGTAAAGACAGTCCTCTGCTTTACAATTGGAGAAATGTTGTTCGTGAGTTTGAACGAGTGTTTGATCATAGAACTGTGACATTGTCAGCAGATCGTGAACTATTAGACTTGCCACAAGGTAACCAAGATCTAGTTTATCACTTAGCTAATTTTAATCGGCTGGTAGCCGAAACATCCTAGCCTGAAGAAAAGCAAGCAGCCTTGTTCTACCAAAGACGAGTTAAAAGACATTCTTGCTCAAATAGACCCGCAGCCTACTGATTGTCAAGATCTAATAAACCTTGTTTTGAGACTGGATCATCGTCTTGCAGAACGAATGGGAACACGCAAAAAAACTGAGAAATATTCCTGGCATGTTCATGATAACAGAGAATCACAAGTTCAGAAAGAGAACAATGAGGAACCAATGGAAATTGGAACTATCAGGCGGTCCTTAACGAATGCAGAGAAAGACCTACGCCGGAAAAAGAGACAAGGCTTGTATTGTGTCCAGGAAGGTCATTTTGTTAAAGAGTGTCCAGTAAAACCAAATAGCAAATTGGCTGTTGCCAAAAAGGTTGTGACAAAACTAAAATCCCCAGAGTGCAAGGAAGGTTTAGTCTTGGGAGTTACCACAGACCCTTCTCAGGAAGAGACACAACCGTTAAGAAAATCACGGTATTTGAAATTGGATCTAGAAATTCAAGTAGAAAGACACACCTACCTAAGAGAAGCTTTGGTGAACTCAGGTGCTACTGAGAATTTCATAGACACTCAATTGGTGGAAGCATGGGGGATCCCATGTGAGAAAAAGAAAACACCGGGGTTAGTGGAGACCGCAGATGGCAAGCTCCTAACTGGAGGTCCAGTGACTCTACAGACCCTGCCCTTATCAATAACTTGTGATGGACAAACTTATGACACTAAACACGTTGAGTTGATAACCTTCGATGTTATTCACGCTCCTCAGTATGGAATCATCCTCGGAATGCCCTGGTTGAGTTACCATAATCCTTAGATGGAATGGGAGGAGAGAAAGATAATAATCCAGTCATCTCTTTGTAAGACAAGATGTCTTAAAACTTTGAATGTTATAAATCTGAGTGAATCTCCATTAGCTATAGTCGCTACAAAGGAAATGACATTGCCTTCACAAAACTTATCATGTACTGGTGTGGATGGGGCAAGGAAGAACGGAGAGCCCTTCTTGTGGTCCCCAGAAGCCGATAAGGCCTTTTCGGTTTCAAAGGAAGTCTTTTCCAGTACTCCTATCCTGACTCGTTCAGAGGCTGAAAGTCTCATTGTCAGAGAAAGCTGACTCCAGACATCCAGTGTTATAGCTCCTCAACAAGCCCACACAACCAAGGATGCTGAAAAAGAAGACTTCTCCACCGTCCCAGTCTTGACTCATCCCGATCTTGACTGTCCAGTCACAGTAGAAAACGGGTGCTTCAGATAGAACAAGTGGTGGCATGTTATCGCAACGCAATAAAGACAGTCAAAAGCATGCAGAACATCAGAACAAGAAACACTGTGAAGGACCTCAATATAAAACAGGTGATAGAATGTGGCTTTCTACACAACATATTGACTTCAAGAAAAGACACATGTTTAGTCCCAAGTTCACAGGTCCTTACACCGTCTTTCAACAAGGCAACCCAATAACCTATGAACTGCAGCTCTCTATGAAAAATTACGGTCCTGAGAGTAGCTCATGGGTCTCCGCTTTTGACATACATGCTCTATGATTAGTGAGGCTCATTCTTTGCCTAATCCCAGGCAAACCAGGCCCTAGAGCACGCTTGGGAGAGGGGAGTACTGTCAACATCAGGGCAGAGCGCGCTCTACGGGCGACTATAATGCAAAAACCCAGTCTTTATGCAAGAGCATAATTCATGCATTATGTTGATATGCTGTTGTTTAACCTTTTGCATTGCAGAGTTTAATCCTGAAGATTTATATGCAAGGTGCTTGTAAATACTGTTCATTTGCAATGTATTTCTGCAGGCTTTCAGAGTGTGTCAGGGTGTGGTCCTTTTCCAGGGCTTTCTAGAAGCTTTCTCTGCAGCATAACTGGGTGTAGTTTGTGGGCGGGGCCAGACTCTATATAAGGGAGCCAGCCCAGCTCCACGTGCTCACTATTCAGAGGTCCCAGTGCAGAGCAGCAGCAATTTCCTGAGCTCCTGTTCTGGGGGCCTACCTTGATCTTCCAGGCCTTTGCCCTTCATTGTATTGGTGATCCTTGATCAGGGCGGTAAGACGGAGGTCGGGCTTGGCCCCCAATCCCGTTTTCGGAAGCATTCGAGTTTTTGGGCCTAGTTTTCTTGTTGGAAGATTTTTCCTTGTGCGTGTGAATGTGCTCGTGGTTTCTGGCATTTACATGTTGATTTTCGAATCGTCAAGACGCGCAATTCATTCCTGGCATTTGACTTTTGAGATTCGGGTTGGCAACAGTGTGCGCGACCATTTCTAGACATTTGCATATTGATATTTGAATCGGCAAGACACGTGATTCATTCCTTGCATTTAACTCTTGATATTCATTGTGCGCAACCATTTCCTGACATTTGCATGGTGGCATTCGAATCGTCAAGATGCGCGATTCATTCCTTGCATTTAACTCTTGATATTCCTTGTGCGCAACCATTTCTTGGCATTTGCATGGTGGCATTCGAATCGGCAAGACGCGCAATTCATTTCCCGCATTTAAATCTTGATGTTCAGATTGCTTACAGTGTGCGCGATCATTTCATGGCATTTGCATGTACTTGTTAGAATCGGCAGTGTGCACAATTCATTTCCCGCATTTAAAGCTTGATGTTCAGATCGCTTACAATGTGCGCGATCATTTCATGGCAATCAAAACTTTGATGTGTAGTGTTTTCTGAAGTGAACACAATTATCCAGGGCCCTTTAATTTTCTGCAGAGGTGTTAAATTCAAAATGTTACATTCTATGTGCATGTTAAGTCCTTAGTACAATTCCTGTTGTTTTCCAGGGAATGTTTGGATTGCCTTTTTGCCCTCATGTAATGAGGCAGTGTTTGTTCTGGGACATTGTTCTAGAAGGTTCTTGTATTCCTAGACAGTATGTAACAACTCATGAAAAGTCCCTATGAAACACTGTATTAACCATTCTTGATTCCTTTCCAAGTACCTAGATTTCCTGAGGCCTAGTTACAGTCTAGTGCTAGGCCATTTATGTTTTTTCAGTCTAAGTGTTACTTCATGTTCCGAGTATCATTGAACTCTAGATTCAACAAAGTGTTATTTCATGTTCCGAGTACCATTGAACTCTAGATTCAACAGAGTGTTACTTCATGTTCCGAGTATCATTGAACTCTAGATTCAACAGAGTGTTATTTCATGTTCCGACCATCACTGAACTCTAGATTCAACAGAGGGTTATTTCATGTTCAGAGTATCATTGAACTCTAGACTCAACAGAGTGTTATTTCATGTTCTGAGTATCATTGAACCCTAGATTCAACAGAGAGTTTTTATGAACCTCAATGTGATTATATCTTGATATTGTGTTGTTTAACCTTTTTGCTTCCTACAGGTCTCCTTCCCAGCTGTTCCCTTCCTAATCCCCTTTTCCCCACTTGGACTCTCTTAGGCTCTGTGATATTTCTATCAGAGTTTTGGAGCTATTTTGTGGTGGACATGTTGGGAACGTGCGCAGACCCTGAGGATCTGGTCTCCCTGACAGTATAGGACATAGGATAAGTTAGTATATGTGTAGTTTGGTAATTGTTGTCCTACGTGTATCTTCTTTCTTTAGGGGGGTGGGGTGCCAATGTTTAGAGTGTGGTATTCCATGTGTAAGGTAAGTTTAGATTAGGTTAGATAGATGTAGTTGTTTGATGAGTATAGTTAGCATAGGTTAGCTTAGGATAGGGTAGGTTTTAATTACTATATAGGTTGATGCTTTTATAATAAATCCTCTTTACATTAGCATACATTTTGTGTCAGTTGCCTGAGTATCTGGGTCTTCTCACGAGTGTACCGGGCAAATTGGGGGAATGGCCAATGGAATCCTTACTGTCTTGTAGTCCCTGATTTACCACGTGCTTCCCCTAGTGACAAATGAGCTTTCACTTTGGCTGCAAAATCATGTCTACTGATCCATGCATTTGTCATCCAGTGTACCCGCCATTCACAATGTCTATATGTACTTTGTCTTGGACAGGTAAGTCTGGTACTTTAGCTGTCCTTGGTGGGGTCCTGTAGTTTCAATATTGGGAACTATGGCACATCTGACAACAGGCAAAATTGGAACTGTATCCTGGAACACTGACAGGTGCCCATCACTGATGAGGTTAGCTACCTCTGTACCACACAATGAGTTGTTCTGGTACTCCCAACTGTCTATTTCGGCATTGACTTGGCTCTCAGCCCTACCTGCCGTATATCAGAAGTAAATGATATATGCAAACATTTTAGTTTTTATACTCAGTTAATTGGTTGCACCAGACAACACCATTCTACACCTTTCTCATGTTAGCATCCTTGTGTAAAGCTTGGTGCCCCACAGTCCTGCACTCATGTACTGCTATACTTTAATCATTTAAGTGGATTCACACAATTCAATCATTTAGCTGAGTAGTTGGATCACAGAAAACTTAGACATGCTAAATGTGTAGAATGTGTTTATATAAAGGTGGAAGTGTGAAAGTGAATTATTTACAATGTCTTGGTCTGAGACCCCATTAGTGGAATCCACGCTGGTGGCCATCAGACTGTGGTTCTCTTCCTACCCCTTCTAATGTTAGCAAAAATTTGGGTGTTATGTTTGACAATCAACTGTCCTTGAAATATCAGGTTAACCACATGGTCAAAACTGTTCTATGGCTGATTAAAATGTTAAGGAAAGGTTTTCCTTTTCTTCAGCACAAATGGAGAGTTGCCGCCACTCTAGCCTTGGTAATATCTAAAATGGATTACTGCAATGCTTTGTTTCTCAATTTAGATAAAGGCCTTCTTAATAGGTTACAGCTGATTCAGAATTCAGCTGCCAGAGCAGTTCTTAATCTTTCCCGTTGGACCTCTGTTAGAAGTAGTCTCAGACAACTGCACTGGCTTCCAGTGGCTCAGCGGATTATTTTAAAATCCCTTTGCTTGTCTTTTAAAGCCGTGCATGGCCAAGGCTCTAAGGGCCATATTTATACTTTTTGACGCAAAACTGCGCTAACGCAGTTTTGCGTCAAAAAAATTAGCGCCGGCTAACGCCATTCTGAAGCGCCATGCGGGCGCCGTATTTATTGAATGGCGTTAGCCGGCGCTAGCCGACCGGCGCTGCCTGGTGTGCGTGAAAAAAAACCACGTACACCAGGCAGCGCCGGCGTAGGGAAAAATGGCGTTTGGGCGTCCAAAAATGGGGCAAGTCAGGCTGAGGCAAAAAAAAACGTCTTAACCCGATTTGCGCCATTTTTTTTTGCCGCCCAGACGCCATTAACATGACTCCTGTCTTAGCAAAGACAGGAGTCATGCCCCCTTGCCCAATGGCCATGCCCAGGTGACTTCTGTCCCCTGGGCATGGTCATTGGGAATAGTGGCATGTAGGGGGGCACAAATCAGGCGACCCTATGCCACAAAAAAAAAAAATACTTACCACAACTTACCTTTTCTTCCCTGGGATGGGTCCCTCCATCCTTGGGTGTCCTCCTGGGGTGGGCAAGGGTGGCAGGGGGTGTCCCTGGGGGCAGGGGAGGGCACCTCTGGTCTCATTCTGAGCCCACAGGTCCCTTAACGCCTGCCCTGACCTAGGCGTTAAAAAGAGGCGCAAATGCGGGGTTTTTTGCCCCGCCCACTCCCGGGCGTGATTTTTGCCCGGGAGTATAAATACCACGCACATGCCTGGGAGTCATTTTTTAAGACGGGAACGCCTACCTTGCATATAATTAACGCAAGGAAGGTGTTCACGCAAAAAAATGACGCTAACTCCATGAACTTTGGCGCTAGACGCGTCTAACGCCAAAGTATAAATATGGAGTTAGTTTTGCGTCGAATTTGCGTCGAAAAAAACGACGCAAATTCGGCGCAAACGGAGTATAAATATGCCCCTAAATATCTGTCTGCTAAATTAGGCTGATGTAAACCTAAGAGGCATCTTAGATCATTATCAGCCTGCTATATTCATGTTCCTCGCACTTATAGAGTGAAGTGGGGTGACAAAGCCATTACTGTGGCTCCAGCCAAGAGCTGGAATTCCCTCCCTCTCAATATTAGGGCTGAAACATGTTATTTACGGTTTAGGAAGTTGATTAAAACTTGGCTCTTTCCTAACTAATCCTTTCTTTTTGTTTTTCTGTGGGTTGGGTTTTCCTTATGAGTGTCGTGACGTTTTTTTCCTATGTTAGCGCTTCGATGCTCTTCGTGAGCCGGAATGCGCTTTTTTAAATATATTTATATACATACATACATTAGTGAAAGACATGGATATGTGACATAATCAGAGTCCAGGGTTGAAGGACATGTCATGAGGCATGATTAGGAGCAGTGTCCATTAGTGAGGAGGAACAAAACTTGCCAATTGGTATGTCAGAGACCATGACAGTAAATAGCAGACAAGTCAACAGTGGGTGGGTGAAAGGAGCAGATTTCCTACTGTCACAACACTGGCATGATCTTAAGGCCAGAACTAAGGAGAATTGCCCATGTGGCACCTACTGGTGCTACCAGGTACTCTTCCTACTGAAAGTAATTTGTTCCAAATCTTCATCCTCTGATGTGTGTGGTGCCTCTGTGCCATTGGTGGTGCTGTTGTAGAGGTAGAGGGGGCCACACACACTTCAAGGGATAAAGATGTGGAGTCCAAGTTCCCAGCAGCTGTCATTTGTGGTAAGACATACAGCATCAATGCAGCAAGAAGGAACTGCAGATTTTTCAATATAGCTGCAAAATCGAGGTGGTGGACAGACATGTCTCCCCTGAGGGATGCCACTTCCTACTGAATGGATTCCAGCCTGTTGTCTGCTATGCTGCTACCAGTTTGGGAGAGGAATTGTTGTGGCCTCTCCCTCATGGCAGCAACTATGTCTGCCAGGAACTGATGGAGTCCACGCAGTGAGGAGTGTGTGCCTCGGATGGCAGCTGTGTTTTCATTAGGTGTTATGAGGCACGTCTGCACTCCCTCTAGGCTGCCTGCAACGGTCTCCATCCCCACCCGTGTCTGCATGGCCAGCTCCCACTGGACTCCTACCACTGTACTCTGAAAGCTGGTCTCTGGGTCCTCGGAGTCCAGGGCAGTGTCAGTCCTGGCAGGTGGTATATTTTGGTTGTTGGGTGGTTTATGTGGAGACACCGCAACTCTGTGTGTCCTCCTTGCAAATGGAGGTGGTGACTGGAGGGATCCTAGGACATCCTGGAGTCTGTTCATTGATAATTGTCAGCTGGTCATCCAGGTCATCATTGAAATCCAGGGCTGGCAGCTCGGCAGGAGTGAAGCCATCATCCTCTGCAATGAGACGGTGTAAAATCAATATTAGATTGTTGTGGCTGTTGACATGGCACATAATGTATTCGGTAGTGGAGGCTCAGTGATTAGTTGAAGGCCCAAAATTGTTATTGTACATTATGTGGCATATATTTTTAGCCCCTAATGCCACTGGAGTGTCACGTAGAGGGAAGGTCCAGTGGTGCTACGGGCTACGTCGTATTTACTAGGTGACATTAAACCACATATTGTGCTTTGATGCTACCGTGTAAAAATCGGCCCCTTCCCATGCAGCACTTTGCGTGGAAGGGATGTGCAATGGCTATTGCTGTGGGCGGCCCACACCAACACCCATTGCATTTTGACACAGCCCCAGATTTACGTGTTTTTATAGACCTGAGGCTGCGCCAATATCTGTCACCACCCCAGGGGTGACATTAGTAGGGCGCAATGTCAATGTATATTTAATTAACTCCTCATGTTTTCCTTTGTCAATGTGTGCTGCATTACACAGCACACATTGACGATGCAGATTGTCATATCAGTTTTTTGTTGTGCAGGAAGGTACTCCTTGCTACACAACAATATTCTCCCCCTCAACGCAGCCTTCCTTGCACTATGGTGCAAGTGATGCGGCGTTGGGGCTGGACAGCTAATTTACCACTGGCACAAGGGTGGACACAAGGATGGCCCACATGCTTTTGATTTTTGGTCAAGACTGCATTTATTAAATGTCAGTGCGTGATCCAGCTAATTTGGTACACAGGCACCCACCTTCATTTTCAGCTTGATCAGGGCCTCTCTCTTGTTTGATGGTGGGATTGGGGCTACTTGTACTACTGCACACATGGGCCCTCATGACGAGTCTGGCGGTCCTATGACCACCTGATTTGCAGTGGTGCTCGGACCACCAGCAACTGCAGCAGTCCAACCGGCACATTGGGACCATGGTGTATGCGCTACAGTCTAATGGTCTGGCACTGCCAGATTGCAGACAGCCTACGGGGTGGCAATGCCACAGGTCTTGATCCTCCAGGCCAACACTGCAATCAGCTCTGCCCTCTAGATTAGTATCCACTTTCCCACCAGCCTTTGCATGGCAATCCGTCCATCATGTAATGAGGTGTGTGGTGCCCCTGAAAGCCCCTGCACTGCACTTGGCATGCGCAGTGCAGGGGCCCCCTGTAGGCAGCCCCTTTTTGCTTTCCACTGCCCAATTTACAGGCAGTGATAAGCACACCCCAACGTTGGTGCTGACTATATTACAAGCCAGTGTCAATGTTGTGGTGAGTTTCCCACGGAGCTGCCAGCGTCCCAGTCGGAATCTCGTAATGTCTACAGCAGAGAGAAGGCCTCACTGGCGGTCTTTCCAACACAGGACTTTCGCGGGTAGCCTCCGCCGACGGCCAATTTCGTAATGGGCACCATTATGTTCACAGACATGCACCATGTGTTGTACTTGTTCAATTATTTGCCCATTCCCATGTGTGTGATATGGTGGTGTCTGAGTTGTGGGTTTACCCGGTATGTTTTGTGTTACACAGATTGCAAACTTTAGTGCAGATTTTTCTCTTGTGGCATAGCTCAGGTCAGCAGCAATATGTGTAGCTCAACACTGCACCAGGTTAGTTAGTAAGTGCCATGTTTACTGGGATACAGGACAGCCCTGCAATTCCCTCTGCAGTTGCATTGATTTGTTCTCCCTGCACCGAGACAGGCATTATTGCTGCATGATGTAGGAGTGGCTGCCTTGAGGGGTTGAATTGTTTCTGTGCGGGGTGGTGTCCCTTCCTGCACATGTACAAGTCATGTTAGCTAAGGTGGCATTTTAATGTGTCACACAAGATGTAACACACATGTGTACTGGCAATGCAACAAGGAGGTAGGGGAGCATTTTTGAAAGGTACACCACCCTGAGACCACTCGATGGTAATGACTACCGTCCTAGTCTCAGATGTCTACGTTGTGTGGTTACAGGAAGTTTGACAATATGCGAAGGGTATTGGGATGGCAGAGCCCCAGGCACAGTATTTACATGTCCCTTCCAGCCAATGCGCTGCATATTTACGTGGTGGAGTATAGCCCTGGTGATTAGAGTATATCCAGGTTGTGTATATGTTGGGGGGGCATAGCAAAACCAAGGCATGTGTACATGTGTTGCTTGTATGGGGATGGGACATCTGGATTCAGGGCGCATGTGTCCCCATGCACTATTGTTGCATCCATTTGGTGTGTCCTATCTACCTTCCCCTTCTGGCATATGTAAGATTCCAGTTAATCCCCCATGCAACTTACCCTGCATTTGTGGTGGTGATTGGTAGTCTGCACTGTCCTGTCTTTGGATTCCTGTGACCAGCTCTTCTGGGATGGCCGTTGAAACCATCTCCTCCAGCTCACCCAGGTCCTTCTGTGGTGCAGGACTTCCTCCTCCACTACAGGGCTGCCTTTCTGTTCTTGGCCATTTTCTCCATAGTCCTATGCTTGTTATCATGCCAGCGCTCCTTGCACTCAGTGACAGGTCTCTTCACCTCTGCCAAGCAGCTAATTTTGTCCACTATTTGCTGCCATATAGCCTTTCTCTTACCAATTGGCAATTTGGAGGTGACGAAGAGCTGGTGTTGGTGCTCTGTCACCTCTCTGATAAGGATGTCGTGCTCCTCCACACTGAAGCAACACTTGCGCTTTCCTTCTCCGTGGACTTCTGTGGATCCTCCTGGCTAGTGCTTGGGCGATTGGGGTCTTCCTGGGGTCTCTCCTGGCCTGATTCTACCATTTTCAGTTGCACTTGTACTTTTCCCTGCTTGTGCATTTAAATGTGGCACTAATGCGGGCTAAAAATGGTGGTAACCCTTTTGCGACATGTTTAGGTGCCGCAAAACGGTTTTGAACCACTTTTGCAGCATTAATGTCATTTTTCATTACAAAAGGGTGCAATGGTTAATGTCCTTTTTTTACGCTTACCATTCCTTTGCGCCGGATTGTGCCATTCCATTAATATGGCATTGACCTTGCACTCAGAAATGGCTCTAGCAGGTACTAAGATTTTTGACGCTATACTGTGTAAGCACAGTTATGCGTCAAAAAGTATACATCTGCCCATTACTTTCCAGGCGCCATCCAGGTTGTAGTCTACAAGGGCCAATGGCATGGGGTCTAATTTTTAATGGAACACATGAAAATCATGATCTACCCACACAAAAACTGCCTCAAATCTCTGAGGCAGGAATGTATACCATCATTTCAGACCTCATAAAGCAGGCAGTTTTAAAGCCGATTATTTTCAGATGTAATGCCCCAAAAGTCCCTGTCAAGAAAGTGGAAAAAGACCAACGTTTGCTAATTTGTCCGAGATCTGCCATTAATAATGTTGTTATATCTAGCTTCCCTGTGGTTTCCAACTCTACTGCCATCCTTTCTGAAAACCCTGCAAGTACCCAGTGATTTACCATTGTGAATCTTTATTCTGCCTTCTTCTCCGTCCCCATACACAAAGAGTGTTGTTTTACTCCTCACGTTCAGCAGATTCCAACTTTTGTAGCGAAGGAAGGCACAACAATTTAAACAATCACTATCAATTTTTTTTCCAAATTTTAAAGGAAGATTTGGACACTTTGGTCTTTCCCAAGATTTCCATTTTCTCGAAATACTCCGATTATTTGCTATTGCCATCTGTTACTTTAGATCACTGCAAGGTTGATTTTCCCTATCTCCTTACAAAAGGGTCAAAAAGGCATAAAACATCTAAAAAGAACAGCAGTTTTGACTTCTCTGAGTGCAAGACGTGGGTCATAAAATCTCAGCCAGTGAGCGCCATACATCAACTTAGGAAATTGAAGGCCATCGTAAATTGCCCGATCACGTTAATGTCACCAAGTAGGAACTTTCTTGGGAATGGCTGTGCACTGTAGACAGTGGTTATGCCACTGCGGCAAAGACGTTGCAATATTATGTCAGAAAAAGCATTCCTGAGCACTTGTAGTGGTGTTACGAAGGCAAAAATGCATTTGTGCAAATAAAAAAGTGCTGAGTTCTGCGCACTCTTCATGGCTCCCTGATTATACTGAACCATTTAACCTGTTTTGCAATTAGTGCAATGGTTTGCTCGTTGAGTATTAGTACAAGATCACGGTGATCACACCAGCACATGGCTTATCATTCTTCCACCTTAGACCAAGTCATGGCATGGCTTCCTCGTTGTATCTGCTCTGTAGTTGCTCCTCTTCATCTGGTCTCTGAAAATGTTGTTCTTAGTATCACTCTGATTGTTGCTGTGCCCCATGCAGTTGTAGCTCTTCTCACCACCAAAACTCAGCACCTTTCTACTGCCAGATTGTCTAAATATGAAATATTGTTACTGTCTCCTTCTCATATTACAAATTCAAATAGTCAACGAAAAGGCAATGAAAATTGTCGAACTCTAAAAAGCTTTGTTTCTCATTAACTGTTTGGGGGGACATCCACTGTAGTATTGCACTCCCATTTTTAGGCTCCATCTGAATGTCATCTGAAGTAAGAAAGGGCGATAAAATCCCACCCTTTTGTATAGAATACACATTTCCCTATTTAGTGTAAAGATAGCCTTTCCCTGCTTCAACAGTGTGGCCCCTATCTTTTGGGCATTGTTGGACCTGGCCCTTGTGGCAGGATCAACCCCTGACGTTTTGCCTAATTCCTCCTATTTTTCTGACCTCTTGCTGTTGGTTCCAGGACTCTGAGCACTTTATCACTGCTGACCAGTGCTAAAGTGCAGGTGCTCTCCCATCTAAAGTTGATTTGATTGGCTTATACCTAATTGGCATATTTAATTTACCTATAAGTCCCTTGTACAGTGGTATCTCTATACCCAGGGCCTGTAAATTAAATGCTACTAGTGGGCCTGTAGCTCTGCTTGCGCCACGCACTGAAGTAGCCTTTCAAACCTGTCTCAGGCCTGCTAAAACAGGGCCTGTGTGTGCAGTTTTCTGCCACAGGGACCTGGCATCTAAATTTACTTGCCAGGCCCAGAACTCCCCTTTTACTACATGTAAGTCACCCCTAAGGTAGGCCCTAGCTAGCCCTATGGGCAGGGTGCTATGTGTGTAGAAGGCAGGACATGTGCCAAGTTGCGTGGCCTGTCCTGGTAGTGACAACAGCCTGCCTTCTCATAGGATTGCATTAGAAATGCCCTGCTTTACATGTAGGGGGTGTTGGCTGATTTATGAGGGGTAGCATAGGCATGTTTGGCATGGTTGTAATGGTGGTAAGAAATGCTGCTTACTGATGTAGGTGTATTTTTTATTACTATTACAGAAATGCCACTTCTAGAAAGTGAGCATTTCTCTGTGCTTATGTCTCTGGTGTTTTGCAGCTTGACTCCAATCCACGTTTGGGCAGAGTGACAGTTGGGGCTTTGTGCATACTTTTCAGACAGCCTGTACACAGGGAGGGTGGTGGTGTCACAGAGGTGCATCTGCATACTGAATAAGCACTTGCCACTTGCTTGCATCCTCTTTGTGCTGGCCTGTTACTGGGCCCCTCCACCTGTGGGCCTTTCTCCCTGAACTCCGCTCCCCAGGGGCAGGGTGCCGTGGCACCTGTCCCCTGCAACCCTGTGAAGAGTGAGGAGTGCTTCACATCTTGACAAAACTAGTGCTTTGGAAAGCACTTCATCTTTTTCTTAAATCGCTTTGAGAGCGCTCCTTAATTGCTCAGAAACACCGCCGCAAACGGGGCTTACCAATAAGTGTAAAGCACTGTGTGAAGCGCTTATTGTGCAGTGGAAAGATCACCGCCACAGCCCGAGCAGGCTGCTAATCGGGAGCGCGAAGACGCATTATCTCATTGTGCCCCAGGGACACCACCAAAATAAGAAAATTGGAGTGAACGCACTCCTATTGTGCCCCTGGGAAACAGGCAGGCACCTACTCTGGTGCCTGCCCTCTCGGACGGCAGGGCGGGCCACCGAGTGTTGCTGCAGACATTGGCCGGGGACGGAGGCCTCATCGGAAGGCTCCCCCGCCCCACAGGGTCCATGCTCTTGGTTTTGGGAAGGGGAGAAGGTAGCCTCTCCCTGCCCCACCTGAGCCCCGTAGGAGTAGTTTCAGGGCCACGGGTGGGGCTGAACCCTCGCTGGAGGCCCCCTGCGCCATCAGTCCCATTTTAGAAGTCCCTTGTGGGTTTGTGCCTTCTGTTACCCCACCCCTGGAGGGCAGGTAAAGGTCAGGGAGGGCCCTCCGAGATCGGGCCGCAGGAAGGGCCTGTTATTAAAGCAGGGGGGTGCGTGGTGCCCCCTCCTCCCTGAGTATTGGCTGACTTTGCCCCCCCCCCATGAGGGTCGGTTGAGGCCCAGGGGGCCCCCAATGATCACTGGCCCCAGGAGGGGCCCGTCACTAATGTAGAGGGTGTGCGTGCCGCCCCCTCATCCTTGAAACTTCTAGGAGGCCCCCGTTTAGTGCAGAGGAGCACCGGGGGCCCCATTTTCGTGCTGCAGGCACTGGAGGTGCCTACATTTCACACAGGTACTGCTCAAAGACCATATAAATACAACAAAGGTTCTTTTTAACCTCTTAGCTGCTGGGCCTTTTCCCTCCCCAGTGCTGAGCCTTTTTTGGCTATTTGGGGTAGTTCGCGCTTAGGCCTTCATAACTTTTTGTCCCCATAAGCTATCCTTGCCAAATTTGCATCCTTTTTTTCCAACATCCAAGGGATTCTAAAGGTACCCAGAGTTTGTGGTTTCCCCTAGAGGAGACCAAGAAATTAGCCAAAATAGAGCAAACATTTCGTTTTTTTCAAACAAATTGGAAAAAGGGCTGCCTGAAGAAGGCTTGTGTTTTTTTCCCTGAAAATAGCATCAACAAAGGGTTTGCAGTGCTAACAATCCCAGCTTCCCAGATTTCAGGAAAAGGCAGACTTGAATCAGAAAACCACATTTTTCAACACAATTTTTTCATTTTTCTGAGACATACCCCATTTTTACTATTTTTTGTGCTTTCAGCCTCCTTCCAGTTAGTGACAGAAATGGGTGTGAAACCAATGCTGGATCCCGGAAAGCTAAATATTTTTGAAAAATAAACAAAATTCGGAATTCAGCAAGGGTTCATTTGAGTAGATCCTACAAGGTTTTCCAACAGAAAAGAACAGCTAAGATAAAAAAATATTGAAACTGAGGTGAAAAGAACAGGCATTTTTCTTTATGTTTTACTCTGTAACTTTTTCCTGCGATGTTAGATTTTTGAAAGCTGTTACGTCTGCTGGACTCTTCTGGTTGCGGGGATATGTAGGGCTTGTAGGTTCATCAGGAACCCTAGGTACCCAGAGCCAATAAATGAGCTGCACATTACAATAGGTTTTCATTCTATACCGGGTATACAGCAATTAATTTGCTGGAATATAAAGAGTGAAAAATAGGTATCAAGAAAACCTTTGTAGTTCCAAAATGGCCACAAGATAAGGTGTTGAGAAGCAGTGGTTATTTGCACATCTCTGAATTCCGGGGTGCCCATACTAGCATGTGAATTACAGGACATTTCTCAAATAGACGTCTTTTTTTACACACTGTTTTACATTTGGAAGGACAAAATGTAGAGAAAGACAAGGGGCAATAACACTTGTTTTGCTATTCTGTGTTCCCCCTAGTCTCCTGATTAAAATGGTACCTTACTTGTGTGGGTAGGCGTGGACACATCACATTTTCCAAAAGAAATCAGAGCTGTTTTTTACAAAGTGCCTAGCTGTGGATTTTGGCCTCTAGCTCAGCCGCCACCTAGGGAAATCTACCAAACCTGTGCATTTTTTTAAACTAGACATCTAGGGGAATCCAAGATGGGGTGACTTGTGGGGCTCTCAGCGGGTTCTTTTACTCAGAATCCTTTGCAAACCTCAAAGGTTGGCAACAAAAACACTTTTTTCTCACATTTCGGTGACAGAAAGTTCCGGAATCAGACTTGGGTGGGTAGGCCTGGTGCCCGCGACAGGAAATGCCCCAAAACACAACGTTGACACATCACATTTTCCAAAAGAAATCAGAGCTGTTTTTTTCAAAGTGCCTAGCTGTGGATTTTGGCCTCTAGCTCAGACGCCACCTAGGGAAACCTACCAAACCTGTGCATTTCTGAAAACTAGACACCTAGGGGAATCCAAGATGGGGTGACTTGTGGCGCTCTCACCAGGATCTGTTACCCAGAATCGTTTGAAAACCTCAAAAGTTGGCAAAAAAACACTTTTTTCTCACAGTTCGGTGACAGAAAGTTCTGGAATCTGAGAGGAGCCACAACTTTCCTCCTACCCAGCGTTCCCCCAAGTCTCCCGATAAAAACGGTACCTCACTTGCGGCCTAGTGCCCGCGACAGGCATTGATCACACAAGGGTCAATGGTAGTCCCTGCATGAGGGCTACTGTTAACCCCAGAGTGATCCATTCCTGATGCAGGCACACAAGCGGGGTTGTGTTTTTATCAGGACAAGTGGATAAACACTTGGTGGTAGGAATTGTGAGGATCCCTGCACATTCCTGTAGTTTCTGTGATAAAAAAGAAAGGAAAAATAGTGGTTTTAATCAACGTTTCACTTTTGCAGGGTATTCTGGGTAAGAAAACTTTGTGAAATCCAACCACGCCACACTTACGTAGGCTGCCTTGGGTGTCTAGTTTTCAGAAATGTCTGCATTTGGTAGGTTTCCCTATATGGTTGCCGGGCCCAGGACCAAATACTTAGGGGACTGTCTTAAAAAATTAGGCTGTTTTGCGGTAGATAATTTTAATGTCTCCAGAATACGTTTTGGGTCACTTGTCCACTCACTAAAGTGAGGCAGTTTTTCGCTGGAGACTTAGTAGAACGCTGAGTGGTAGAAACTTTGTGGATGCCTGCAGATCCCTGGACTTCTGCTCATTGGAATACAAGGCAAATGTGTTTTTTAAGCACATTTTGTGATTTCAAGGGGATTCTGGGTGAAGGAAAACTGGTGAGAGCCATGCAAGTCCTGCACCCTTGGACTCCCCTGGTACTAGTTTGTTAAAGTTAACCCACCTCACACACCTGTTGGTTTTAGCACCTCTAGAAATTATGGTTTCAAAGCATGAATAATTTTGAAGCCAAGCCTTCTGAAGGTGGGCCATGAAGCCTCGTCCTGGCACCAACCTGTTTATGGTCCATTCACACGCCATTCACACACAACAAACAACCCTTTCATACCTCCGGCCATGGGCCCAATCCAACCAATCACTGCACTCACATTAACTTACCACTGCCAGACAAGGGCATATCACATTCACACGCCAAGTTTGACAACATTTTACCACCTGTCAAGTAACTGCCTCCTTCCTTAACATTACCAAATGCATGCGTAACGAACCTTTAATAATGCCTCCTGTGACAGCCACCTGAGGCTCAGGGAGACATGTTTTCCATGCGCCTTTAACGCACTCACTGTGCTAAATCCAACTCCTTCCAGTTTTTGGATACAAGTTGGGGGTGTCTGAGTATGCCGTACAAAGCGATTCCTCGAACTGAGTGAGCATATCTACCTTTGAAACTAAGGAAGAAATGCTGGGGATTTCTCATGATGTTCCCTAAAGAGAAGGTCATAGGCTATGAAAAAGGGTAGTGTTTGGCACACAGGGGAGTCTATGAGAACGTAGCATATCTCACAGCCAACATTATGTGCAGTGATGTGACTGTAATGCACTTATACAGCAAACTGAACATCTACTAAGTTCTGATGGAGGATGAACATGAAAAGCAGGTCAAACACTGACCTATACAAGTCATTCTCCTTCAGTGCTGGGGTGGCACCAATGGGTTTGAATCCATAGGTGTAGATGATGTACATCTGTACTACCTTTACTATCTGCCTTCTACCTGTGCAATATCCCTGTGAAGGCACACTTAACATAAGCTTTCCTTCCCCTTCATGTCTCTGTTCTTATCAGAGTCCTGACTAATCCTGTATAATTGCCAAGTGAACCTATACTAGTTTGTGGATGAAAGTTGGGGGTGTCCAAGTATGCTGTACAAAGTGATTCCTCGAACTGAGTGTGCAGTTGAAAGTAAGGTAGACATGCTGGTGAAGAAAGGGTACTCCGGGACAATGTGGCATATGTTCTGTCCACTAGTATATGCAGTAGGGGGAATATAATGCACGTTAATTGAACAGAACACCTACCACGTTCTGACAGTGAATTTGGCTCTCAAGCAGTCCAAAAGGAAGTCCATGATGAAGTAGATGAAGTAAAATTCTGTGGCTCCTTGCCTAACGAAGCAGTGGCCCATTGATGTTCGGTATCCATGCACTGCCACTGAAAGGATTACCCAACGGCATCTCAATCTCAGACGATTTCCCTGAACTTTGCTTTAGTATGATACAAAGTAAAGCAAGTAGGGATAAAGAGGCCTGGTTGTCATGGACACCGGGGACAGTAATACTGACTCTCCTGCCGCTTTCCATGCTTCGAGCACACTTTACAGTGACAACATTGACGATCCTTTTTGGGTGTTTTAGGAATGCGATCAGCAAAGTGTCGCTCCTGCAGCCTTGCCACATGCGCCAGAACATATTAGGTGGAGGCTGCTGCTGCTTCTGTAACAGCAATGAGGCTTTCAATTACAGACAATTGGAGGTCAAGGAAAGTCATGAGTCTTCCTGTGGTTGTCTGACGGTAAGCAACATATGCATTATATGTTGCCATCTGAATCAGGTGGGTAAACAGTTTCTTGTACCAAGTGCGAGTTTTACGACACGCATTGTATGGGTGAAGAACCTGGTCGTTCTTGTCTACTCCACCCATGTACTTATTGTAATCAAGTATACAGATGGGCTTCTGGACTTCGGCCATCTGACCCCAAACCATGATGGGTGAAGTGCTCTCATCATGAATTGTAGTGAGCACGTATACATCACACCTTTCCAAGAACTTGACTGCGAGCAGTTCGTTAGAACGCAATGCAGTACTCTCTGATTTCTGGAGCTTCTTGCAAACAAGCTCCTGCGGGAATCCTTTGCGGTTACAACGAACTGTACTACAGGCCACAGTGCCAGCTTTGTAGAGCTCACTGAACAGCTCTACTCCTGTATAGAAATTGTCCACATAAAGGTTATAACCTTTGTGAAGAAGTGGCTGGACAAGTTTCCATACAATCTTACCTGTCACCCCTAACGCAGGATGGCAACCTACAGGGTTTAGGGTAGAATCCTTCCCTGTATACACTCTCAAGCTGTACACATAGCCAGAAACGCTCTCACACAGCATGTACAGCTTTATGCCATAGCAAGCTCTTTTGCTCGCAATGTACTGTCTGAAAAGCAGCCGTCCTTTGTACAGGATCAAGGACTCATCGACTGCTATATTCTCTCCAGGAGTATAGATCTCTGGAAACCTGGCAGACTAATGTTTCACGACAAGCCGAATTTTGAACAACCTGTCATGGTCTGGATGGTCCCGGGGCAATGCAGCAGAATTGTCATTGAAATGCAGCATGCGCTGCAGTAGCAAAAAATGATCTCTGCTCATGTATGGTGCGAAGATGGGAGTTACCCAAACCGTGCGAGTCGTCCAGTAGGACAGCATGGTGGGTTTCTGCACTAACCCCATTTTGAGCGTAAGGACCAAAAATATCTTCAACTCCGCCAGCGAAGTGGGAGTCCACTGGCGTGCCCTAGAACGGGGCCCTAGAGTGCCTCCACGCTCCCTCAGAAATTGGTCTGCACGCAAATTTGTTTGCTGCACAATTTCCTGAAGGAAGTCAACATCCAAAAATAGATGGATGTAGTCGACTGGCAAAAAATTAGCTGTATCGACTTTACATCCAGCGTCCCCAGTAAAAGGTGGAATTTGGGGCTGAACTAAACAGGGGGGCTTCCAAGAGAGCACTCTCTCTGTGCTTGCGGCCGCATGCACCTGCTCTCTGGGTTCGGCTAACCCAATGTTGTCCCGCTGCACAGAATGTGCTTGCGAAGGCACAGCACGGCTGTCGTCATTGTCTCTTTCAGACTCACTGGACAAGGTGTCGTCGGATGGTACTCCGCCGACTGAAAAATCACTCCCAGGTTCTGCCCCATTGTCCTCTCCCTGAGATGCTGTCTCAGTATCTGCTGTCTCAGTCTCTGAGCCTACATCAGAACTGTCCTCCATAACCCGAGTTAGGGCTTGATCAGCAGTCATCCAACGAGACACCATCTCTGCTACTTGCTAAACTGTCCCTCTAAATTACTAGCCTACGTAGAAAGCAGATAGTCACAAAATTGCTCGTGGGTATGTTTGATGTGTCGAATAGGAAATATCGTCACCTTACCTTTGCTTCTTCTCCAATTCGGCAGATTCTCTGAAAACACTGAAAAAAAAACAAAAAATAATGTATTACTTCACCTTACCACATACACATCATCACAGCCTTTAGCGCTGGTGGCACCCAGTGCGACAGTCTCTTTTTTTGCTCTCCCTCCGATTACCTCCTCTTCTAATTCTCTCAGTACCACCCAGCAAAAGTGCCCCTCATATCTTCATAGTCCCCCTCGCATACCATTTGTTTTAATACTCAGGTAACGCTTGCCTTTACTAATCCACTCAGCTAAATACATATAAATGTATATCCTTTGCAGCAGGACAATAAACCATCTGCGCTACTACACGGCCAACTTCATAATGACCACCTAACTCTCTACATATCTTTCTTTTTCATACATGTGTGCTTTCCCTTGGCAAAGCACACATGTATTAAATTAAAATGGCCCCATAGAGGGTCAGCCTAAGCGCTAACCCCCAACATTTTCTATTGTTTTTTTTTATATTCCCTGGGGGGGCCCGAACGCCTCCCCCAGGGAAAACTAGATTTTTTTTAGATCCCCCAGGGGTTGGCCCGTGTTCGGAGGGCCGACCCCGCCATTATTTTTTTTTATTTTTTTTTAATTTACCCTTTTTTTTTATGTGGGGGGCGCGATCGCCACTCAAAGCAACCCAAACGTATTTTTTTTTTAATAGTGCACCCACAGGGGGGGCTGCCCATTTTCAAGGGGGCCGACCCCCCCAAAGAAGACCCCTGGTGTCTAGGGGCGTTTCCTGAACATGGATCGCAGCCGCGCTGTGATCCATGGCCAGGAAACGGTGCCAGTGAGGAATTGGTTCCATTAATGCCTCCCTGGCATCTGGGGAGGCCGTTTTGGCCTTTTTTTCCCCCACCGGAGTAGGAAGAGGACGCTTACCTGCTCCTCTGCTGCTCCGGTGGGGAAAAATGTGACATCAGTGTGCCTCGCAGCGTGCTGATGTCACAAAGGGGCGGGAGGGGGGTGGAGGGGAGACGCGGAAGTTGTTCCCCGTCTCCTAGACAAAAAAAATATATAAAAATCCTCCAGTGCATTGCACCGAAGGATTTTTTAACCCCCTCCCTGGTTTTGGCCACTGGTCGTGACCCGCAACAGGGAGGTAGTGCGGGCGTCGGCCAGTGCCCGACACCCGCACTTAATGGGTTAAAGACTTTATTGACTTATATGTTGCCTACCTGTTTGATGATGTTTTCATATATGTATGCAAATGTTCCTTTTATGGGCATAACATGCTAATATGCTTTTCTGACTTGCCATACGTTTTATAATGTTCCTAATACGGGCGTTTATGATATTCTTATGACAAGTGCCTTGGTGTAATAAAGTGTTTCCTGACTACTGTTTATGTTGCAGAATACTAAGTAACCTGTGTGTTATATGTGACTACTGCTAGTTTTGCAGAGTAACTACTGTGTAACGTTCTGACAACTACTAAGATGGCAGGATACTACTGATATGTGATGTTTGGTCTAATAATTGTGTTGTGTACAATATTGTATATTTTCATATAACTTAGTGTTGTGTTTCCTTTGTGGTGGGAATAGTGTGTTGTGCAAACGCTTTACACATTTCCTCTGGGTTAGGTCTGACTGCTCGTGCCAAGCTACCAAGGGGGTGAGCAGGGGTTATCTTGGACGTGTAACTCCCAAGCCCTGACTAGAGTGGGTGGGTTCTGCCTGGCTTAGGTACATACCCTAGCCAACCAGAAACCCCATTTCTAACAGGAATGTTCCTCAAATGAGTTAGAGTAAATCAAAATATTGTCTAATTGGGCTACGTTACAGGCATCAATAAATTCTCTAAATACTTCATTGATGAAAAATGGAAATTGGAAGGGGTGTTACGCATAACAAAAAGTATTATTAGGTATTCAAAGAAAACATATCATGCGCAAAAGTCAGTCTTCCACATCTTTTGAACTCTAACCAGATGATAGCCACATCTAAAATTTAGCTAAGTGCAGATAGTGGCTGATTTCAACTGATCTAAGAATACTGAAATTTATGGTGGTGAATTCTGTTTTTTGCTAAATTTGTTTAAGGATCTATAGAGGATACAGGGTTTCAACTCACCTCCTGTCTTTAATACAAAAATAGAGTTGAGATTGCCATTAACTTAGAATGTTTAATGAATCCAGTTGTTAAATTGTCATCAGCTGTTTCTTCCAATATTTGTTTTATTCTCATCAATGCATAAATCCTAATGCAAGGGACCTTAGCCCTTGATTCCAAATCTATACAACAGTCAAAATCTCTCTGGGGCGATAGGGTACTAACTTTTCTTTCATCTAAAATGACCAACAAGACATGATATCACCTAGGGATTTTTTTTTTTAAACTTGTTCTAATGAATTCCTTTCTAACTCCACCTAATCCACAGTTAGCTACTCTCAATGAGGGATGCAAAACTTGTGCAACAAGTAGCACAAAAAAATATGGTCCCTTCTAGCCACTTGATACTGTGTTTGAGTAATTGCAACCAAAGTAAATTGAGTATAACTTGGAAAAAGGGACATTAAGTCCAGCCTTAATTGTTTGCTATATTTTCTTTGTATAGACAAGAGTATTTCTTTAGTTTCACCACTAAACCAGATGTGAGCTGATGTCCATCAATGGTTTGAACAGGTTCTGGAACCTTCTTTTTAAACAATGGTATCTCTAAGGACTAGACAAACTGTATATCTATAAAATTACCAGAAGCACCAGAGTCAGTCAAAAGTTGCACTATGGATGTATGTGGTTAATAGGGAATAAGTTTGCTATTTCTATAGAATCTGTGCTAAATGGTGAGCAATCAAGTTTGACCCTTCTTTTCTTGTCCTCTGAAATTCCTGACTTACATTCTAACAGTTTTTGTTTTAACTAGACAATTTCTTTTAACAAAAATGATTGCCTTTGTCACAGGACATGCAAAGGTTCCAAACTCATCTCATTTCTCTCTCCTCTCTGCATTGATTCTTGAGGGTCTGAAGAGCAAGTCATTTTTGTCTTTTTCTCATGAAGTACCACAAACTTATGATCTACTTTACTTCTCTCACATTTTCTCTCTTGTGTGTGGTGATCCAACTGGACCACTAGATCTTTGTATTTGGAATAATATTGTGGGGGAGCTACAATTTTCCCTAATGTGTCAATTAATTAATCTTTACGACCTCAGTAAAATAAGGAAGCCCTATTTCCTGCAGGCCATTTAGCTTCACCACAGAGTTGATTAAAGGTAGGTTTTTCTTTTATTAATCTTTTACCTTCTGCAGATTTCTACTTTCCCTATGCAATGATTTTGAGCTACTCTTGAGCTATTTATTCCTTAGCCACAGTCTCATATTTCTCCCCAGTGATTTGAAATTATGCTTGTGCTCATCTCCATCTTCTGCCCCTTTCTTTCAAATATTGATTCATATAAATGATTCCTGATTTCAACACCTCCATGGGTTAATCCTGGCCCTTTTCTGAGGTCATTTTAAATAGGGATAAACATGGATCTGAAGTGTGCAACCCACATTCTGTTATACCTTTATTTGTTTGTCAAGCCTTGTTTTTGCTTTGCTGTACTCCCCTGAAACAGATTTTTGAGCCCACCCCAGTTAAAACATTTCTTTCACCTGTACAAGACAGCCTGGGAATGGACACAGGGTTGGGTGCTGTGCAGCGTTTTTCGGTGGGAGGCTGAATGAAGAAAAAGGAGAACACCATTTAATTCCCCTCAAAGACCACACACACATAAACACATGCACATATCCACACACACACTGGACCAAGAGGGCTCTATATATGTCACAATGTGGAGGGGATAAGGCAGTTAAATAAAGCACGCTGCCAGCCTGATCAAGCAAGAGGCAGGAGGCCACTGACTGGAGGGATTCAGTTGCGACAGCCATTTAGGTCCTTGGCCTAAATGCTGTGCTTTCCCTATTCCTCTCATGGCCACCTCTTCCACTGTCTCTGCTCACTTTGATGGTCTAACCCATGCTTCTTGTGCCTATTTGCACCTTTGTTGTAAGATATATACTCCAGCTGGACCTGATGCCTATGCATGAGCTATTCACAGGGGTCTTACCGGTCTGTGTTGTTGGCTGTCTTGTCCCTTCCTGTTACCTACTTTCAGCTATTTACTCCCCTTCACATCTACGATGCCAGTAATTCTATTCAGAGTCTGGAGGGTGGGGAATTGAAGAAGTCTCTCTTGACAGTAGCTTAGGTCCCTTATGTAAGCTCTGGGCTGACTCCTGGGCCACTCACAACTGTGCATTGTGCCCCTTCCTTGCAAAAAACAACAGGGTGATGGATGGAATGCTTGAATTATTCTCAGCTACTGGCAATCGCTCTGGGTTGCATCCCAATCCATAGTTTATTTGCCCACCATGCCATCTCTGTTTGGACCCAGTCATATGCAAATCAGTCATGACCCTATTCCTCGTGGGAACAGTCCAGCCTGAACTCCCTGAAATGGAACACAAGCAACTTAGGACCGGTGCTGTCCTAGTTATGGCTCTTTAGCCAGTTATAAATTGGATCAGGTGGCACAATGAGCTGGGGACCTACGCCTGGGAATACCCAACGCATTTAGGGTGTCAACTGCAAAAAACAACAAGGTGATGGATAGAATGCTTGAATTAATCTCAGCCACTGGATTTTGTTTATTTGTCCAGCTGCCTGAGCTTGAACTTTTAGGAGAACACACATGACATTATGATGTTATACAAGTATCTTAGTTAACTAGATAATGTACAGTGTTTTTCTCTGACAGCAGCTCAGATGGGAGGAAGGCAGTCATTAACCTATGCAGTGCAACTATCACCAGACCTGATGTGATCAACAAAAAAAGAGATTTCAGTATCCTATTGAGAGAGGAGCTCTGGATCTACTCAGATATTGGTCCTGATTTGATTGGGCTGGATGTGTGTGCTTCTACTAAAAGGACTGCATGTATTGCACTTTTTCCCTGTGGCATAGTTTATGTTCTGTGCAGCAGGACTGAGATGGTTATGAAGGCAATCCAATGACAATGGCTATAGGCCTGCTATTTAGGGGCATATTTAAGAAAAATGGTGCTGCACATAGTGCAGCACCACTTTTCCTGCGCCCCTTAGTGCCCACCTATTTTCACCATGTGTGCGCTATATTTCAAATATGGTACACCATGGCAGTAGTTAGGGGACTAGCGTCACAATGTTTTACGCTAGTCCGGTGCTTTGCTGGATTAGCATCAAGAATTCCCCCGTAAGAGGGCCCCTACAAGTATTTCACTGTCTGCTTGGCAGACAGTGAAATACGCGACGGGTGCAACAGCACCCGTCGCACCTTCCCACTCCGCCGGCTCGATTACGAGCCGACATCCTCGTGGGAAGGGAGTTTTTCCCTGGGCTGGCGGGCGGTCTTTCGACCGCGGAGCGGTATTTCGGAGGGGGGAACTCTGGCGGGCGGCCCCCGCCACCCGTCAGGGTCAGAATGACCACCTTATTCTTTTCATTATTTTTCAAAAACATCTTGGGTCAAGGAGAATGAAGTAAGATTACCTGGACCATTCCCAATTGTTTCGTTTTCAATGTTACTCTACTTTCGAGTTTAATACTTGACAATATTTGCATTTCAGTGTTTTTTTAATCCAAAATTAACAAGTCTCCAATTTATAATGTGCCTCAAAATAGAGGACTCAGGAATCACTGGCCCACCTCATTTCTTATATTGGACTCGTAATACAGCTGGTGGTATATCCGTCACATTTGGGACGGATTAACACCTTCCTCCAAAGTTGTAATCAGGCCCTATATATTATGCTATATTATGTTAAGAGGTCTCATATAGCGCATGGCTACCCGACGGGCCTCCCAGTGCTTTTATGGAAGAATTCAGAACACAGGCTACGGATAACGATCAGAATAACCAGGTCTTAAGTAGGAAGCGAAAGGAAAGTTTGTGGCCCGTTTGTTGTAGATTAATCGGCAATGAATTCCACAACTTTGCTCCAAGGAAGGCCATTGATCTTCCCCCCCATTTGGCCTTTTTTGTTAAGGGAATTACAGCAAGGGCCCTTCGTGGAAGACCTAAGATGCCTACCAGGAATGTGGAAGGAGGCAAGAGTTTGTAGAAGCGGGGGCCCATTATTATGGAGAGCTCTGTGAATGCAACACAGAGTTTAAAATTTTATCCGCTGCTCAACTGGGAGCTAGTGCAAGGTAGAAAGAGGGGGATTAGGCGATTCGTATCTAGGTACAATGAAAAGAAGGCGGGCGGCCGTGTTCTGCACCACTAATAGTTTATTTTTTTACATATTTTGGAGCCCCGATGAACAAGGCATTCCCATAGTCCAGGAGAGAGATGATGAGTGCCTGGACTATGAGTCTCTTCACAATGAATGGAAGTATTTTAAATACCTTTCTAAGGAGTCTTAGTGTTCCAAAGCAAGAGGAGGAGATTTTCTTAGCTTGATGATCTATGGTTAACCCTGGGTCAAGCCATACTCCTAAACTCTTGATATGTTCCTAAGGTGGAGGCATCTCTCCTAGGGTGTGGTGCAGAGGGGAAATAATCTTGGACCGAGAGGGATGTCATAGAATCATAACCTCTGTCTTATCTTTGTTTAACTTGAGTTTGCATTCGGACATCCATTCAGATACTGCCTTTAAACAGGGAGTAAGTGCTGTCTTCGATGAGTTTTTCTCGGTCGTCAGGGAGACTACCAATTGGGTGTCGTCTGCATATGAAACTGTTGATAGACTAAATGGTTCTGCTATCTTTGCCAGAGGTGACATGTAGATGTTAAATAAGGTGGGGCTAAGTGAAGAGCCTTGAGGTACTCCCCAGCTGTTTTTAAAGCTTCTGGACAAAAATGAGTGATCTAGTACCTGAAATGATCTAGTTTCTAGGAAGGAGGAGAGCCAATTAAGAGCATTGCCTGTGATTCCAATCTCCTTCATTCTTTGATAGAGGATACTATGATCCACAGTGTTGAAGGCGGCACTGAGATCCAAAAGAATGATAGCTAAAGCAAATCATTGATCGGGGCGTTTCCTGACCTCTTCCGTAATGCTGATTCAGTGCTGTGTAATGGTCTAAAGCCCATCTGAGAAGGAAGGAGGATGTTGTTTTCCTCAATAAAATTAGAAAGACAAGAGTTAAAATGTCTCTCCAATATCTCGGAGAGGGCGGGCAACATGCAAAAAGGCCTATAGTTGTTAAACACAGATGCGTCTAGATGGTGTTTCTTAAGCAAAGGTTTCACTGTTGAATGTTTCCACTGATGAGGGATACTAATATTGGTCAACGACAAATTCAGTATGTCAGTTAGAGTGGGGACTAGATGACGCCTGAGCTAGAATAGTGGGCGGTGAAGGGTCCAGTGAGGAACCAGATTTAAGGGTCTCCAGTAACGTTGATACCAGTTCGTGGGAAGGCAGTGAAAAATGCGAGAGCACAGCTGTGTGGTTGATACATTCTGCCCTAGGGACCTGTGCATTGGGGGTCTTCATTGGGAAGGTTGTGTAGATGGCTAAGATATTTTGCTGAAAGAATATACCCAGATTATTACTGTCTTTATAGGATGCTTCCACAGAGTGAGTATGAAGGTGTGAATGAGTAATTTGTCTTAAAAAATTAAAGATCTCTTTAGGAGAGTAAGAGCTCTGTTTTATTATATTGGAGTAATATGTGCTTTATGCTAATTTTATTTCTGCATGAAACAGCCTAATGGCTTTCCTATATTAATCTTTTAGTGAGACATCATAGGTTTTTCTCCATCTACTTTCCAGGCGCCTGCAATCCCTCTTTAGTGAACGTAAGTGAGGGGAGAACCAGGGAGCACCTTTTTTCACATGGCATCTCACCCACGCTCTATAAGGGAGGACAATATCCAAACGTTTGCTAATCCAGTCATTAAATAACTCAAGGGAACAAATCATGTTTCCCCTTAGGACAGGTCTCAAAGGTGTTTATCTAATCTTTGGCTTTAAGCAAGTGCCAGTGCCTATAGGACTGAGACATAATTTGGTAGGTATTAGCTACAACCGAGGTAGCCATGTTGAGAGTCATAAAAAAATGGTCTGACCAAGCTAAAGGAATAGGGGGCAATTCCATTAGACCGGTGGCATTACTAAAAACTAGGTCTATATTATGATCTTTAGTGTGTTTGGATCCTTCAATCAATTTTTTTTAGGTCCAGAGCAGACATGTCAGATATAGAGCTTTTAGCAGCAGCATTGTTTTGAATTTCAGAATATCCATACCTATGCTGTTGAAGATATTTTTAAACATATTTTTGTGGTGGTTTGACAAATGGCTTCAACAGCATGCATGAGTAAATACATAGGCCTTGATACATTTCTAACCCACTGTAGTGCAGAGCAAAACATTTTCACATTTCGAAAAGAGTCATGTTTTGGGTCTGATACTGACCTTTAAAGATGGGATACTCCAACATATATATGATGTAACCTTCTATCTGAAAATGTCCCTTTAAGTGTAACATTTCTCACCATCACTGATTTATCCTCTGGACATAACTAAGGACACTAAAATGTTGTTTGGGTATGGGTAACTATGTCACCAATGTGGACACATTCATGTATGTTTCAATCAATACAGTTTGGCTGAAAAAATTATGTTGGTTGAAAGAGACTGGCTTACATGCACATTTGTGAAGGACTAAGGGTTCATGCCAATCTGCTACTGTCAACATGAACTAACTTGAATCTTGCTGTGAAGACATATTTCCAACATGTTTTTGATAAGGAATGATGCCAGTGTACTCATGGATCAAATGCTCATTATCATTTGGTCATTGTACCAACTTACCAATGTAAAGTCAGAAGCATCAGTTGTATCATATGTGCTTCATATGCCATGTCACCTGTAATAGGGCTTACATTACCTACTCACATTTGTGAAGGAGCATCACACCTGATCCAATCCTCAAATGGGGTATGTTTGATACAACTGTCCCTCATAACACAGAAAAATGCAGATAGCTCTTTTTTCTTAAGCAGCCATGTGTCTGCTCAACACAGTACTTGGCTTACAATGAGGAATCTAGCGGCAACCTTTAGCAGATATCAATTCACCAAACACCTCATCAGAAACCATTTGAAAAACGTACACTTCTAGAAATCCTTGTGTACGTTGGATGTGTGCCAACCGTCATTTTGATGCCATAAAACAGTGCTATAAATAAAAAATGTTAAATACCAAGAATAGCTACAAACAGTAACTCACCCAGTCAATGCTGCTGTTGGGCCCTCAGTTGCCCACCAAGCTCCAGATAGGCCCCCAAAAGGATGCAGGCCATTAGGGGAGGTCAAAGTGTGGTGTACAAGCTTGCCTAATTCGGAAGATTTGCAGAGCTGGACTTTGGCTGACTTTCTGGTCCCACCTCTTCCTGTAATGCAGGCTTTGCCGGGGGCAGATTTAAGAGCTCCTAGCGCCTTCTTGCGCCACATTAGCGTAATTTTTGTTTTACACTAATGTGGCCCAATGAGGGCAATATCGCTGTGCGCAGGCGTTAAAAGAAGGCACTCCATCCTTTACAATGAGCCTCAATGGGCTTTGCCGGATTAGCATTAAACATTTTCAACACTAATCCTGCAAAGCACCAAACTAGTGTAAACAATTATGACCCTAGTTCCCTAACTACCACCATTGTACACTGGATATTAAATATGGCGCACACATTGGTGGTGCTAGGGGTGCGCTAAGGGGGGGGGGGGGCTAGTAAAGTGGTGCTGCACTAGGTGTAGCACCATTTTTCATAAACCTGCCCCCAGGGGCCCACACCTTTTTGGCGACAGCCTTCCAGATTTCCTGCTTTTGCTGAGCATTGACGTGTATGGATGAGAAAAAATAAAAACAAATGATCTTGTGAGTGATTTTGTTTGTTGCATCTCTCACATGCATTTCCAAAACAAGCAGTATAGATTATTTTCCAACATTTAAAAGTTACCAGGAAATACTAATTTACAGTGATCTCTTGGGTACCCTCTACATTTTCCATCTCCTCATGTTTCCAATCTAGGCCAAAAACATCATCTAAGTCAGGGCTATGAAACCTTTCCTATAGTGAGACCTACTCCCAATTAGTCCAAATCATTGTAAGCTACTAAAGGCTAAACAACCTGTACATAATTTGCACATACCCTCACACACAGCTACATTGGTTTAATGCCTAATCTTAGTCAGATGCTATGGTTTGAACCCCATAAATAGACTAGGGGCAGTATGGAAAGGCTGCCATGTGTCAGTGAGAGCATGTTTTTTGGTGATGTATGAACAAGTTTGTGTAGTAATGGGACATACTTGTATGGGTGATTGAGAGCCTGTGTCATTTAGACTTGCAGCACATGAAATATCTTTCCTCATTTGTGGCACCATGACATGTTAATAAACATACAGATAGTCTTCGACCAAAATATGGGCTGTAGTTTTACTTGAAAGAAAAGCATTAGGCAACTCCATAACTTAAATGGTTCTTCTTGCACTTTATATTTCTCTCATCTCAGCACGGGCTGTATTGTTTCACATATACTAATGATACAGTGTCTACTGGCAACTGGAAGTAAGAGGCTTGCATTTTCGACTCAAACATGTACCTGTTTCTCAATGATGAGAAGTTCCAACTCCTCAGGGAGAAGGCAGGGGGCCCTGTCACCTGGTTTGCCTGGCATCCTGGCTCCCAGAGGTCGGTAACAGCAGCAAACGTCAAGGGGGTGTTGCTGGCTACAGTGTTAGGAGGCAAGTGATCATTTTTCCAGAAGCTGCGTACAAGTACACAGCATAAGCAATCCGCGATGGAGAAGGACACAGCCATTGACTTTTGTGCGTAGCCATCACACGAGTTAGCCTGTGGGTTTGTCTGCCGTGTAGTGTTACACCGACTACGCGGTCAACTTCCGCTGTCGGATAGCCAATGTCCTCATGTCAAGGTAAGGCGGCCGCCATTTTAGGATGCAAAGCAGTGTGTTTTTAAATTCTTTGTGTGTCACCACCAATCAAAATGGTGGCTAGTTTGTTTGGCAATGTCAGATACATACAACCATGTTTATGCAAAAATATGGCACGTAAAAAAGGGAACCGTTACTGTTTTCAACATCAATAGTGCTGCGGTGTATGTCATACTTTCATTGACAATTATATTAAAAAAAAAAAAATATATATTGTGCAAATAATACATATCAAATGTATTATGTACCCATTATTTGTTATAAATGTCAAACATGGTAAAATGTAAGAATTGAAGTTGAAACATTATGCAAAAATATGTGTACATATATAACACAATAAGATTACTGATTGTACTAAGACATATGATGTGTGTTGATTAGCAATGTATTGAGTAACTATTTTAAGTGATAGTTTGTTTTTCTTAAATGCAGAAACATGAACCAAGTGAGGGTTACAAGATGTCAGCCTCTAGTCTTTAGACCTTTTCCAAACCTTGCCACTATGGAGGGAAGGGACATCATAAAGAAATTCAGATTAAATAGACAGACTACACTGGATTTATGGCGCCAGTCAGTGCATGATCTCCTGCCTCACAATAGAAATACAACAGCAATAACACCAATTATGTACTTCATTTTGTGGACACTGGTTCTTTACAATATACAGTGCAGTATCTGGAGGCATGTCATAACCAACTTTTCAGTGGTGTGCTACAAGAAGTCCTTGCTTCAATGATGAGACACATGAAGAGATTTATCCAGTTTTCAAGACATCAGGATTTGGCCATTGTGAAGGGAGATCTTTATGCTTTGGGTGGCCTACCACATATGGTTTGAGCGATTGATGGCATACATATTGTCTTGTTGGCAACACACACCAGCGAAAAGATCTACAGCAATCTGAAGAACTTCCATTCCATCAAGTTGTCTGCTTACCTGATTTGTACATCTCAGGTGTGTGTGCCTGTTTTCCATGGTCACCTGATAAGGTGTGCAAAATCGCAGGTTCCTGCTGCATGTTGCACAACATATCCCTGAGGCAAAACATCTCAATCATCCAAAGGATGAAGACCATGAAGCGCCAGCAGGTGAGGATGTTGAAATGCCCAATGAAGAAGAAGGAATTGACCTAAGACAAGATTTTATTGACCACTTCTTCACCTGAGTGTAAGTTTACCTTTACATATTGTAATGTCAATGTGTAAGAACAACTTGTAACATACTGAATATATCAGTCTGTTTTGGTAATTTAGTAGGAATGGTCAGTTCAGGAAAGCCCAAGGCAAAGATGTTTGTGTATCAAAGTTTACTTACATTGCCTGCTGTGTTTATTGACATAGAGTATATCTCTTGTGCTAAGTATATGTGTCCTCCTAACTTATCATTTGAGACAAATGTCTTATGTGAATTCATACATTTTCCTTTGTTATTCTGTTTTAGGATCCTTCATCTTCATTTGGACATTTCACGTTGTAACATTTGCAATGATATGTTGTTTTTGGAAAGTACAAAGGGAACATTGGTTGATCCTGGGACAGACACATACTTTGGCTGTGCAGATCTTGTACAACAATAACTTGCACAGCGATTAAATGGAAGTTCTTGAGATTGTATCAGACCTGTTTTATGTTGGATGTTGCCATCATATCTAAATGTGCTGTTTAAATTGCTCTAATCACATGTATATGTCAAGCCATAGCATACTGATCTCCCTTCATATTGACTAAATCTTCAATTTGTGTTCAGTGTTTGAAGCTGCTGATGCCTCATAATATTTGAAATTACTTTTTGTAGCACAGCACTGAAAGGTGGTTGTGACATTCCACCAGATACCGCCACTGAGTACTGAATACATCATGTGGCCTCAAATTGTGTTACTGCCATGATGCAGACTATTGGTGTTATTGATGTAGGATACCCAGGGGCATATTTATACTCCGTTTGCGCCGGAATTGCGTCGTTTTTTTGATGCAATTTCGACGCAAAACTAACTCCATATTTATACTTTGGCGTTAGACGCGTCTAGCGCCAAAGTCCATGGAGTTTGCGTCATTTTTTAGCGTGGACACCTACTTTGCGTTAATGAGATGCAAGGTAGGCGTTCACGTCTAAAAAATTTACTCCTAGGCATGTGCGTCGGATTTATACTACCGGGCAAAAATCACACCCGGGAGTGGGCGGGTCAAAAAAAATGACGTATGGCCGCTTTTGCGCCGTTTTTTAGCGCCTGCAAAAGGCAGGCGTTAAGGGACCTGTGGGCTCTGAAGGAGCCCAGAGGTGCCCTCCCATGCCCCCAGGGACACCCCCTGTCACCCTTGCCCACCCCAGGAGGACACCCAAGGCTGGAGGGACCCATCCCAGGGACATTAAGGTAAGTTCAGGTAAGTGTTTTTTTTTTTTTTTTTGTGGCATAGGGGGGCCTGATTTGTGCCCCCCTACATGCCACTATGCCCAATGACCATGCCCAGGGGACAGAAGTCCCCTGGGCATGGCCATTGGGCAAGGGGGCATGACTCCTGTCTTTGCTAAGACAGGAGTCATTTCTATGGGGGTTGGGAGTCGAAAAAAATGTCGCAAATCGGGTTGAGGCGAAAAAATTGCCTCAACCTGACTTGCCCCATTTCTTGACGCCCAAGCCCCATATCCCCCTACGCCGGCGCTGCCTGGTGTACGCCGTTTTTTTACACGCACACCAGGCAGCGCCGGCGGCTAACGCCGGCTAACGTCATTGATTAAATACGGCGCCCGCATGGTGCTTCAGAATGGCGTTAGCCGGCGCTAATTTGTTTGACGCAAAACTGCGTTAGCGCAGTTTTGCGTCAAAAAGTATAAATATGGCCCCCAGTGTAAGGCAGGATGTCTCCAGCTGAGGTATTGATTCACTAATAATTTGCCTATTTAATCAGGTTTTATGAAATTTTGACTGTCAACTTCTAAATGGCACAGACTATTTGGGTTGTGCATTGTTTGTGGAAGTTATCTATGATTTTGTGAAAGACTTGTTACCTACAAATGTTGGGCACCAAAACATTGAGATGTCAGGGTTTCATTTTCTATTTTTTTTAAATGAGAAACACATGAACAATTTGTTATCTCCTATTTGTTTTTTAATCCTATTGGGTGACAGGTTTACAAAATGATGGTGTAGGGAAGATATAGAAAGGAAAATACTACAAAAATACTACACCAGTCTTTGAATTGATGTGATGTGCATTTAGTTTGATGACAAAAATTTGTGAAATATCTTTGAAATCAGAATTAAAATGTACAAGGAAAAATAACTGAAGTCCCTCATCATGGCTGAAACTACTTTTTTGAGCACAAATGTTTTGGAATCCAATGTACAAAATACACCTGCCCTAAAAAAAAAAGTAAATGTGTCCAAGAAATAGTCTATAGAGTGAATAGTAGACACACATTGGAGTAAATTAGTTTTGGCATCTCTTGGAGGTATCCTCTCCTGGTGGTCTGGGGTGGGGGGGCTACAGGGGGGTCACAGTTGCTAGGTCTGAGGTAGGTGGAGCAGTGTCCTGTTGTGGCAGGGCCTCCCTGTCAGTGACAGGTGTAGTTAGTCCTGATGTTGAGTTGGGATCCTGCATCTCTACATTGTGCTCCCCCTGCACCTCCTTCATCTCTTGGATCTCTATTATGTTCTGGCCCATCATGTCTTGACACTGCTGTCATGCTCCTGAGCCCCGGTCAATGGTGGTCTAGGTGATAGTTATCCCTGTGGCCACAATTTGCTGGCCCACAGATTCCTTTCCATGACCTCCCCCACCCCGACTACCCTGAGCTTTTGAGGCAGTGTGGCCCATCCCACTGGGTCCTGGCACAACTGGAGGTGGTGGTGGCAGTTGCTCAACAGTAGCCAGGACTAGGGGGCACAAGATTGTAGTTGTGTTCTTCTGGAAACAGGAAGTGGAGGTATCCTGAGGCTGAGGTGTCATAACAGCTGCAGTGGGAGGTGTATGTGTGGGCCGAGTGTGACTTACTGGAGCTCTCTGCCCAGACAGACCAGATGGACCAGGCATGTCCACATCCTCCAGACTTGCAGGAGTGGTGTCCTTGCTGAAGGCTGGATCCTGGTGTGGAGTGGATGTGTCTTCTATTGCAGACAGTGGTCCACAGGCCCTGGGTGTTGGACCTCATATGAATTACAAATAAAATGAAATTAAAGGTCTGTATTGTACCTCAAATGTGTCTTCGGCTACAAATGAAGCAACCTTAAAAAGAGAAATTAAGATTAATGGAATAATAAGGCCTTTGTATGATATTTAACTTTTTACACATGCAGGTTCATTTACACACATGCAAACTTCAGTAACAACGATGAAGAAATGTGCTGAAATGTAAAATGTTGTTTAGGAAGTGTATTGTTAGAAACGGGGTCTTTGGTTGGCAGTCAGGTTACTCCCTGTCCAAACAAGGACCCTCACTTTAGTCAGGGTAAGTCACACACATTCCAAATTATCCTGTCCCCACCCTCTGGTAGCTTAGCACTGAGCAGTCAAGCTTAACTTAGAGGGCAATGTGTAAAGTATTTGTGCAATAAATCATGCAATAACACAGTATAGGACCACACAAATACACCACACAGTGTTTAGAAAAATATTTAATATTTATCTGATATGATGCAGGTCAAATTGATTAAAATGCAATAAGTATATGTTGAGATAGCACTGTAAAAGTGATATAAAGTGTCTTTAGTCTTTAAAAAGCAATAAATGTCTCTTTCAAGCACAAAGTACCTGGTTTGAGTGCAAAATCTCCGCAAAGTACCGCAGAGGAGGAGATGCGTGGAAACAAAGGGGTTGTGCATTGATTTCTCATTTTGTTTTCACGCAGGGACGGCTGTGTGTCGATTTCTGGCGCTCGTTCGTGGATCCCCTTCGGGTTGCGGGGTTTTCGGACGCCCCTGGTATGATGATCACAAGGGCTGCATTGATCCGGTGGGAGTTGCGTGGAAATTTCTACCGCACGGCAGGCGCTGCGTCGATTCCTCTCTGGAAGTCAGGCTGCGTCGTTCTGGCTTGGCTGTGCGTCGATCCAGTGGGCCGTGCATCAAAATTCCGGTCTCCACTCTGGCGCTGCGTCGATCTTCTAGTTGCTAAGTTGGGATGCGTCATTCTGGTTCAGCGTGTGGTGAATTTTTCACCGCAGTGCAGGTTGGGCGTCATTTCTGGCAGGCTGTGCGTCGATTTTCGCCACACAAGAAGTCCTTCTTGTAGAGATGAAGTCTTTTTGGTCCTGAGACTTCAGGGAACAGGAGGCAAGCTCTATCCAAGCTTTTGGAGAGCACTTCTCACCACAGCCAAAGAGCAGCAGGGCAGCAAGGCAACAGCAAGGCAGCAGTCCTTCACAAAGCAGGTAGGTGAGTCCTTTGAGCAACCAGGCAGTTCTTCTTGGCAGGATGCAGGTTCCGGTTCAGGTTCAGGTCCTCTTCTCCAGGAAGTGTCTGAGTTGGTAGGGGCAGATGCCCTGTTTAAATACCCAAATGTGCCTTTGAAGAGGGGGAGACTTCAAAGAGTGGCATAGAAGTGAACAAGGTCCCCTTTCAGTTCAATCATGTTTGCCAGGGTCCCAGTAGGGGGTGTGGCAGTCCTTTGTGTGAGGGTAGGCTACTGTCCTTTGACATGAAAGTGTCAGGCCCTCCACCCCTCCAGCCCAGGATGACCCATTCAAAATGCAGATATATGCAAGTGAGGCTGAGTATCCTATGTTTGGGGTGTGTCTGAGTGAATGCACAAGGGAGCCGTCAACTAAACCCACCAAGACGTGGATTGTAAGGCACAGAAGGATTTAAGTGCAGAGAAATGCTCACTTTCTAAAAGTGGCATTTATAAAATAGTAATATTAAATCCAACTTTACCAGTCAGCAGGATTTTGTATCACCGTTAAGGCCATACTAAATATGACCTTCCTACTCCTTTCAGATCAGCAGCTACCACTCAAACAATATATGAGGGCAGCCCCAATGTTAGCCTATGAAGGGAGCAGGCCTCACAGCAGTGTAAAAATGAATTTAGGAGTTTTACACTACCAGGACATGTAAGTTACAGAGGTACATGTCCTGCCTTTTGCCTACACAGCATCGTGCCCTATGGGCTACCTAGGGCATACCTTAAGGGTGACTTATATGTAGAAAAAGGAGAGCTTTAGGCTTGGCAAGTACTTGTAAATGCCAAGTCGAATTGGCAGTGAAACTTCACACATAGGCCTTGCAATGGCAGGCCTGAGACAAGGTGAAGGAGCTACTTAAGTGGGTGGCACAATCAATGCTGCAAGCCCAATTGTAACGTTTGATCTACAGGCCCAGGGCACATACAGTGCACTTTACTAGGGACTTACAAGTAAATTAAACGATCCAATAGGGTACGATCCAATGTTACCATGTTTAAAGGGAGAGAGCATATGCACTTTAGCACTGGTTAGCAGTGGTAAAGTGTGCAGAGTCTTAAAACCAGCAAAAACAGTATCTAAAAAGTGGAGGGAGGCAGGCAAAAGGTTAGCGGTGACCACCCTCAGGCTGTCCGGTCTAACATGTACATTACATGTACCAGACATGCAACTCAACACAGTAGAGAGGAGATTTGAGAGCTGAGCCATTTCAAGGTCTATCAGCCACAAAAACAAACTATTTGAATAATGGCATGGGTCATCATATGAACACTTGAAAGTAAATTGTGAACCAATACTACTTATATTCAGCATGCCGCAGAACATGATTGGAAACCTTTGAATCAACATACTGTGATTTATGCAAGCAAGTAGATCAATTAAATGGAGTAACAGGAAAGTGACAACATTCTGGATCAACACACCAGATGAAATTTTCATACATACCATGAAATGGTGAATGACATATACATAAAACTTTGGCATGTGTGCTTATATAGAAGATATAAAGTGCAGTTGGACAACATCACATTGCACTATTGTTTTCCAGGGACAAAAACAATGGCATGGTAGTTGTGGTCATTTGTTAACACCATTGACATTACTTATTTAAAAGTGAGGTATGCATACCTGTTTAAATAACCAGTGAAAATGAACATGTGTTTACAATTTGTGCAAACATGTATTATGTGAAAAGGTGAAAATGCCACTTATTAGCACTAGACCTTCATGTGAAAATAGGTGGAGTTTGGAACCTGTTTTTTGGAGTACAACAACATTCATTGAGATAAAGCAAGGGACTAGGTAAATGTAGACAACTTCTCAGTCTGATAACTTCTTAACAATAGGAGCATAAGCAACACACACATTCTACAATACCATGTTAAATCTCAACAATAAACAATTCATAACGCATAATGCTATTGGTATTCACACTTCAAATCTGCACTCATTTCAAACTCACACGTGGTCAATTTTCAGATTTGGGCCTTGGATATGGGACATGGGTCCCTCTATATCAGGGCAATTAGTTACAGCTCCTCTTTCCCATAACATAAACAGCCCTCTGCTACCAGATTGCTAAAGCGGGTACCTCAAGTTAAATAACGGTTTACAATGGAGTCTTACCAACTCATTTGAGAGATCCCTGGACTTGGATATATAATCCTCCAGTCTACGGATCTTGGCGGTTAGTAGGGAATAAATCAGGAGCTGTACATCATTAAAATAATATTCCAAATCTCTAATTTAAATTTGAGTCAATGATATGAGTTTGGGATTACTTCAAAAACTTTAATAATCATCAATAATGGTATTAATCTTTATTAGTCAGTGTATCAATCAGCATTCACATCTCTCAATAATCAAAGCAATTTTATGCATGTTCCATAAAGAAAATGTCTCAATTCTAATGAATAAGGTCGAAAGATGACAGCAAAAGCCATATTTCAAGTTAAGAGTGATAGTGATCATACCCTTGAAGCTTTAGCATCTAAATAACAAATATTCAATAAAAATAGAACTTCTCAAGAAGAGGAATTCAAGAGTCTCGGTAGAATCTCAATAGGTAGGGGACGGGGAAAAATTAAGTAATAGTGTTGGCTGCCTAATGGGTGAAAGTGTCTGAATGGGTCTATAAGTCCTAATCTACTTGAGGAACACATATTATTAAATAAATAAACATCACATTTTCACAAAGTATCAGCTTGGTCTCCTATTCCTCTGTTTAGGAACCAATCAGCAACTGCCATCTTCATGGGAACAGGCTTACTCTTCTCTCATCTCAAGGAAATTATAGCGTAACTGTGATAAAAGTGACCACCACCACTCAATTATCAACAAATGTGCTTATTTTTCTCATTGTATATAATCCTCTCCTAGTGATAAAAATACATTCTTTGAATAGAAATGCTCACTTCTAATCTACTAAACAATTACTTGTTCATGTTATCAGCTGTGATCATTGTCTGTCATGGTGATACACATTCTTTTTGATATACTATATAACTTTGCATCTCTTTCCCACCATTGTACATTTAAGCTTACACATTTTGTCACTTATATACACTATACCTAATTATTATTCTACAATATTCATTGTTTTAGCTGCAACAGTGTGAGATTATATGTCAACATATCAGTCAAGTTAATACATTGTATGAAACATAAGCTTTAGATAAGGTCATGGAACATTACATTTCACATCTTGAACTATATCTGTCATTTCAATATGCTGCTTAAGCTTTTAAAGTGAAAGGCATGTAACTATGGCTGCTTAATATGTGAATTTTCATTTTCTTCAGGTCAAATACATTCATTTGGTCATGAGGCCTGCACGTTAATTTTGCACATTTACTAATATGAAAGATTATATTTTTGTACATTATAAAATCTACTTTACCAAGACCATCACCTGGAAGATTTTTTGACTTAGCAATACTAAATACAGAGTCACCATTTAGACTTAAGACCTAATTTAGAGTTTGATGGAGAGGGTATTCTCTCCAAAGGCAATGGAATACCCTCTCCACCAAACTGACGGTCCACCCTCCATATTTGAATCAGGCAGACCTTCATTGTGTCGATGGCAGATCTATTCTACTCTGTCTCCGCTACCATAATAAACCTCCAATGGTCCAACAGTGGAAAGGGTGTCAGAGGTTTGCCTTTGTATCCACCCACACAATCTAAAGTGGGCAAACACATGGCCAGTTTTCACTGTCTGTCACCATCATGGCTATAAAGGGCAGTGAAAACCGAAAAATGCCTTCTCTACATGGGAGGAAATTCAGAGAGGGGCACTGATTTTTGTTTATTTCCAAAACAAAATCCCACTTTGGGTTATTGTTTTGAAAAATAAAAAAAAGTAAGATTGCAGTGGGGCTCTGTCTTGTTGACGGAGCCATCTGTCAGACCTACAAACTCATGATGACCATTCCTGCCCATGCTAGAGATGCCCACTGGGCTAGCAGACATCTCAAAATTTGGCTGACAGGGACTTTGGCAGGGCGATGGAGTAATCTGGGGCCAGATGTACGAAATTTGAGTTTGCTACTCGCAAATTGCAAGTCTGAGCGACTCGCAAATTGCAAGTCTGAGGGACTCTCAATTTGCAAGTCGCAAACCCAGATGCAGAATGGTGTCCCTGACACCATCTGCGAGTCGCAAGGGGGTCGCAAAGGCCCACCTCATTAATGTTAATGAGGTGGGTCACAATTTGCAACCCCCTTGCGAACTGCAGCACTCACAGGGATGGTGGCCTGCTGGAGACAGCAGACCACCATGTCTGTGACTGCTTTTAAATAAAGCAGTTTTTTTTTTTTGTAATGCAGCCCGTTTTCCTTAAAGGAAAACGAGTTGCAATACAAACGAAAAAATGAAACGTTTTTGTTTCATTTTTTCAGAGTAGGCAGTGGTCCATAGTCCACTGCCTGCTCTGAAAAAAATGTTTTCAGGGCCATTCACAAAGGGGAATGGGGTCCCATGGGGACCCCTTCCCTTTTCAGAATGGGTTACCACCAGTGTGACACTGGTGGTAACTGCGAATTGCTTTGCGACTGCGTTCGTGGTCACAAAGCAATTCTGCATCACGATGCGAATCGCAAATAGGAAGGGGAACACCCCTTCCTATTTGCGACTCGCATTCCCATTTTGCGAGTCGGTAACCAGCTTACCGACTCGCAAAATGGGAATGGGCATCGCAATGTGCTTTTTAAATGTCACAAACAGCGAAATTCACTGTTTGCGCCATGCAAAAAGGTTTGTACATCTGGCCCTTACTCTGTCACCCTAATGGAGTAAAACCCAGACAGCCAATGCTAAAATCAGGGCCTTAGTGGGTAATTGCTTTTAGCGTGGATATACTGAATATTTGAACTGGTTCCTGACACTTGGACCAGTACTGAGCTCCTCTGTCCAAAGTGAAGCCACTGCAGAACTGCATAAGACACATGAGGAATGAAATTTATATACATCTATCACTCAACTCTCCAAAACAGTGCTATGTATGCTCTGTAAATGTAAGAGCTGTGCAGGTCAGATACTCTTGAACAATCAGGTGAGCTTAGTACAGCTATCTACTAGTCCCAAGATATGAGGGTTGGTTTCAACTAATCAAGGTTTAGCACCAAGAGCAGCATGAATGCAGGGGCTTGTATGCGCACACTTGTAATTGGGAATGTGGTACTGTATGTCCCAGTCTTCTAAGTGCTGCTGGATGAAAACAAAGGCCTCTTACAGGCCACCTTCATGACATAGGCCAGTTGATATATATGGCTCAGCCCCACGCTGGAACTTTTTGACCCATTAATTAGTGGAATTCCCACAGGTTTCCAGAGCCAATAGGAAATATGCAAATCATGTCAACTGAAATTCACTGCATGTAAATGTGCCTCCTACTTACATAATGTGCATAATGTTACTGTCTTATTAATTATTCCCAACTATGTTCTCCTCCCACCCTTGCTACTCCCAACCCCTTGCTGGAACTTTTCAAAATATGGCAGTCACAAAATGATCGTTAACCAGAAATGGATGATGGGAGTATGTTCTATTGAATACTTTCTCTACCTAATTTTAACTAGGCCCGGGCTCAGAACTCCACTCTGCCTGTGGAGTTTGAAAAATTAAGGCACTCTGTTCTACATGGAGTTTTGAGGACTTCCTGAATTGCACAATCCCGTGTGGAGCGATTAGTTCATGCACGCGAGATTTGGTTTTGCCGCTTTCTTGCGACCACCACAATACTCTAGGGCCACTGGCAAGGGCACGTGAGACTTTGCATTCACTCACTGTGTTTCTGGTCGCACATGAGAGACTTTGCATTTACCCACGCTGCTTCCAGCCCGCAATGATGGTCAAAACAGTCCCGTTCAGGAGGGCAAATGCACCTGGTATAGATGTTCTACTTGAGATACATCTAAATCTAGTGAAAACGTGGTTTTTGAGTTGTTTTTCTTCCCCAATAGACCCTTCAAGTTGTTTTTTAGATTGAGAAACCTTTTTTCTTTTCTTTTGAACAGGACGGAAGTGCCCCAGAGACTCACACTTCTTGTTCCTGGCCAGCAGGCTGCTCCCAGTGCTTTGTCCATCTCCTGGTCACTTTTCACTTGGACTTCAAGGTGGAACAATCACTCTCTTTGTCTCCTGGATATACCTTTGGAATTAAAGACTTTTGGGGGTCATTATGACCCCGCCGGTCGGTGTAAATGTGGTGGTAGTACCGCCAACAGGCTGGCGGTACATACAGTCACATTATGACAGTGGCGGGTTGGCTTAAGCCAACCCGCCAATATACCACACCGACCAACATGGTGGTTGCAGGCGCCGGGCCGGAGATAAGAATTTTCATCCCGGCGGCCGCTACTGTACTGCCGGCGGCATTAAGACCCTGCCTCCCACCATGGTTTTCATGGTGTTGGTAATGTCACAAAAAGCATGGCGGTAGGCCCTACCAGTGACAGGGAATCCCTTCCCTGTCATTGATAGGAGGCCCACCCCCCTAACACTCCCCAGACATTCCCCCCCTCCATCCACGCTCTCCCTTTCCAATCCTCCCCGATACACGCACACTCGCAGGCACACACCACGTATTCACACACTCACTCACATACACGCATGCATCCATTCATTCACACACACATTCGTACACACATTCAAACTGATACACAGACATGCATTCACATTTCCATTCATACACGCATTCTCACACATGCGCACACACACACGCAAACAACACTACACACTAATTTGCATTCATGCACGCACTCACACATTCATGCACACATACACACAACACCCCCCACCCCTCTCCCCTGTCGGAAACCCAACTTACCTACATCCAGGGGGTCTTCCGCCAGGTTATGGGAAGCTGCTACCGCCATCAGAACACCGCCAGGCTGTATTATTTTTCATAATACGTCTGGCAGAGGTCTACTGACGTGGCACTGCTGGCAGAAGCAGCGCCACCTTAACACTGTCTGCCAGCATGGCCACAGCCGGATTTCTGCCCTTCTTGTGGCGGAAATCCGGCGGCGGATGTATGTTAGCAGGCGCAATGGTCTTTTGTCAGCTGTCGCTGTTGCGGAAGGCGGCACTTACCTCCAATGTTATGATGTGGGCCTTTGTTTTTGTGAAATCACACAAGTGAGTTCCAAAACTATTTAATAAAGGTGCTGTTTGTTTGCTTGGGCATGGACCATTATTTCTTTCTTCTTTAATTTGATTAAAAAAATGTATAGTGGTGGATGGACCAGATTTTAAGTATGGGCCTAGTTATTTATTTTGCATTTCATTGATTTTTCATCGTTTTTTAAGGAAAGTTGTTGCACAGCTCAGTACCTGTCTTTTTCTACATGTTTGTAACTTTTGCAAAATAATTTTACTATGTGACCTAAATTTTCAAAGAGACATCTAGCCAGTAGGCCCACTATTAGCAGTCAACAGTGCATGAAATAAATATTTCAGTGGTATATCTTTTTAAAACTTAATTTAGGGGAGGGACAGCATTACATTAAATTAGACATGTTGGCTATTGTTTACATTTATTTTTTTTGCAAAAAGTGTATATGTTGTGGGGTGATATTTGATGGCATAAGAGGATGTGTGCTGTTGTGAAATTTGTATAGCTCAGTTAACTTTTGTGTTTTGCATTGCTGAATTAATGTTAGTGTTTTCATTGGTGTTACCACCATGCCTCCTTATGGCCAGAGTGTGTGTGTGTGTATGTGTTTGTCATCACTCACCATTTGTATTTTTATTCTCCATGCCGTGTGGCCAGGGACCATTTTGTGTAGTCTATGTCCATAGACTTGCATGTGCTTTTTGTTCTCCATGGCTTCTTGTTTGCAGTTCCTATTTGACCATGTGGCTGACTGCCATTTTCTGCATACAGTCAGTGACTCTTGCCATAGGTTTGCATGTGTTCTTTGTTTGCCATACCTTCTTGCTCCTTGTTTTTTTTTTACCATGTTGTTGGCAGCCATTTTGTGCATCCAGCCATAGGCTTGCATTGGTTCTTCTTTGTTCCCCATGCCTCCTTGCTACTTGATGTTTGACCATGTGGTTGGTGGATATTTTCTCCACCCAGCCAGTGTCCCTTTTCCATAGACTTGCATGTGTTCTTTGTTTGCTTTGCCTCCTTGCTCTTTATTGTTGTCTTACCATGCTCCTGTAAGCCATTTTGTGCAACCAGCCACTGTGTCGTTGTCATAGGCTTGCATGGATTCTTCTTTGTTTCCCTTACCTCCCTGCTCCTTGTTGTTTAACCATGTGGCTAGCAGCCATTTTGTGCATCCAGCAAGTGTGTCTTTGCAATAGACTTGCATGGGTTATTTTTCGTTCCCAATGCTTCCTTGTTGTTGTTGTTTGACCATGTTGGTAGTGGGTATTTTCTGCATCCAGTCAGTGTTCCTTTGCCATAGGCTTGCATGTGCTCTTTGTTTGCCATGCCTCCTTGCTCCTGGCTGTTGTTTTAACCATGTGGTTGACAGCCATTTTGTGAATTCAGCCAGTGTATCTTCACCGTAGGCTTGCATAGTTTCTTCTTTGTTACCCATGCCTACGTTCTCCTTGTTGTTATTGTTTGACCATGTGGCTGGTGGCCATTTGTCATCCAGCCAGAGTCCCTCTCTGATAGGCTTGCGTGTGTTCTTTGTTTGCCACGCCTCATTGCTTGTTGTTGTTGTTGTTTTACCACGTGGCTGGCAGCCATTTCGAGCATCTTTGCCATAGGCTTACATACAAATATTGTTAATTATTGATCATTTGTTTATTTTAAGTTTATATTTTATTTTTTATTTACATTTTCTATTTTAATTTTCCATTTAAATATTTTACTCTATTTTTTATAATGTATTTTTTTATTTCATTTGTCAAAAAAATTAAATGTTATTTTTTTAATTTCATTTTCTTTATTTTTTTATTTTAATTTTAATTTTAGTTTTTTTAATTGTTTTCAATGTTTTTTTATTTTTTATTTCATCTTACTTAATTCTGTATTTTGTATTGATCCATCTATCTATCCACATCCATTCCTCGATCCATCCATCCACCAAAGGTGCACAGCCCCACTAAAGCATTCGGTTTCTTTAAGTGTATAATAATTACATTTCCTCCTGGACACCCTGGCTGCAGTGCACTGCAGACAAATCAGCAGCATAATTCATTTTTTAATGACTATTCCATTTCCCTTGGGCCACATTGCCGCCATAGGTTTTTGTAAGGATTATTCCATTTATGGACACACCTCTCTCTGACTACTGCAGGTGTGTCCTTTAAAACAGATGGAGATAAAGCAAAGAGCTATGTCTGCATTTTGTGCTGCCTGAATGGAAATAACATTTTATGGTGTAGTGGTGTGGATTGACTTTACGATGTTTGATGAAATGGGCATTTATTACATAAGCAACTAACTGCACTAATATTGCATTTGACTGTACTGTTTCAACCTGCAACAATGCCATGTTTCACTAACTACATGTTTCTCTTACTTGGTTGCTTTTAGGTGTGCAAGAGAAGAGATGTCACATCACCTGCATAAATGTACTTATCTAAATCAGATTGCCTATGGTACTAGTATCGACTATCGTTGAGTTGGCTATACTCCTAAAATCCTTATTACAAATTTCCTTAACAAAAACTACATTTGGAACTAATGCATTACAATGAATGATCTTTGATTCTATTTTCATTTATCAACCCCTTTGATGGATCAACTCAGTCCCCCTTTTTTGCAATGCATAGATGCATACTAGTACTACACAGTGTGAAATGTCTTGGGACTGATTGAACTACATAAAGAATGTCACAGAGAATGCTAACTCACTGATATCACTAATTCACTATGGTGACAGGAGGACAGAGGAGTCTGCATTACAATGGTTTCTTAAATAATCAGGCAATGCGAGCACCGACGAGTATGATGAGGTAGCGCCCAGCACCTGCCTAGCTCAAACTGGATCACATAATAATATTCTTAACATAACTTATCGCTGAGTGTGAGCAGCATGCTATTCAGAAAAAGTTAGCATTGTAGAACACAAACACAACAAATAATTTAGTTAATACTCACCGAGCTCCGGAATCTCAGCACCTAAAAGGACGACCAGGTTCTGCTCCCAGTCTAGGACATCCGCCCAGTGGTGCATCAGATGCTGGGTGGTGTGCAGTACCTAGTTGGTGCACTCCACTGACCTGCGTACCCTCCCTCAACACAGCTGACCCCCCAGCAGGGGGTACCCTCTGCCAGGCCTGCTGCCTGCTACCAGCATGGAGGGCAGGTGGCGCTGTATGTTAAAAAACATGTCCAACTCCACATCACAAAACAATAACCCAGGGTTGCACACCTTGGTGGAGCTGCTGTCCATAAGGTAAGTGGCTGCTGCTAGCTGTTCAGGGAGGTCTAGTGCCACCACTCCCCTGTTCGCAACCATGCTCTGCCATTGTGCTGGGTGGGGTGAAAAATAGAAACAGGAGAAGCAAGGAAGAAACAAGGAAGTAAACGGAAAAATAAACAAAAATTCAAAAGTCATGAAAAACATGAAAAAATATACAGACACAAAAATACACACAAATACAATAAATAACATGCATTTGCAATGCAATAGGTCTCACATTTGCTAGAGTTAGAGCTATTGGCATTGTAAATGCATAATTTGAGTTTTCTTGCTTCATAATTTGGCCAACCCTGTCGTATAATTTGGTCCTCTCTGCCACATGATACCAGTGGGCTTGTTTATAACTAAAGCACTTCCATTTACTGGAGAGTCTTGCCCTGATGACCTTGAACATGTCTCAGATTGTTTTTAGCACTGTTTTCTTATAATTTATTTTTAATGTGGGTGATGTGTGAGGGAACGTTACTGACATTTTCAGAAAGTGTTGTGTTTATTTCAATGCAGCATCCTTTAAAAAGGTTCTTTAACACAAAACAGGACGTCACATATGAGAAATTCCAACCACAGAAGACCCAGAAGCTGCTCTGATTGGTTTGGACTAACTCTTGGGCATCTGCACAAAAGCAGTGTTGGTGGAGTGCATGAAAATGAATAGAATTCATTATGCGGAATCAATGCTGCTCTTATTTTTTGTTTTCCATAACACCACATTGTTTGCAGAGCTTAATTAAACGTATCATTTAATTAAATATAAAAGGAGTGGTTTACTGCTGCTCAACAGCTAGGAGATTTTGGTAACAAGGAGCCGTTTGTAACAGGGCATCCGAGGACACTGAGGCCCTCATTACAACCCTGGCTGTCGGTGATAAAGCAGTGGTAATACCGCCAACAAGCCGGCAGTAACAAAAATGGAATCATGACCATGGCGGAAACTGCTCAGACAGACAGTCACTTTAACACACCAACTGCCAGGGCGGAATCAACAAGCACCACAGCGATAACCGCCAACAGTCAGATGGAAGACAATGTACCACCCACTCTATTATGACCGGCCTATCCGTCACCTTTTCCGGGGCGGTACCAACGACATCAAAAGCCTGGCAGAAACAGATCTCAGAAGTCAAAGGACTCACCTTTGGAGAATCAGGGAAAAACCACGACGCCATGGAGTCCGAGCTGCAAGTTTTCCCTATGCTCGTCTTCCTTCTGCTTCATTATGAACACCAACGCCGGCAAAGACGACCACGGTGAGTACTTCCGCCTAGCACACAAGGGAGGGGGGAGGAAAAAGAGAGTGACACACACACACCCACAACACCTTACACACAACCAGAAGCAGCAACATAACATACCTACCCCACATCCCTCAGGAATAATGCAAGGACAAAATGATTTGAAGAAAGTGAGTGTAATACGATAAAATACTATGAATAAGTGCATCAAAATCCAAACATATATACATATTTACAAATGTAGGGACAATGACCAGTCCTCAATGTCCGTGGGCCACAGGGCCACAACACATAGGCCAAGGCCCCACCTCTCTCCTGCAACAACATGGAGATAACACTGCAGGGGCATCAGGTCAAAATAGACAGGCACCTCAGGGGGACGGGGAATGGGGGGAACCTCAGCCGGAAGTTAGTACAACACCACTGGTCCTGGAGGGGGCAACATGCCCTGTACGCTGTCCTGGGGAGTGCAAGGCCACAGTCTCTCAAGTGGGTGGTTTGCCCACTGCTTGGTCCTGGGGAGTACAAGGCCACAGTCTCTCTAGTGGGTGGTCTGCCCACTGCTTGATGCTGGGGAGTGCAAGGCCACAGTCTCTCTAGTGGGTGGTCTGCCCACTGCTTGGTTCTGGGGAGTGCAAGGCCACAGTCTCTCTGGTGGATGGCTTCTTCCACTGGTTCTGGAGGGGACATTGTGCCCAGTGAGCTTCATCCTGGGAGGGATGCAGTGAGTGGATGGCTTCTCCACTGGTTCTGGAGGGGGCATTGTGCCCAGTGAGCTTCATCCTAGGAAGGATGCGGTGAGTGGATGGCTTCTCCACTGGTTCCGGAGGCGGCTTTGTGCCCAGTGAGCTTCATCCTGGGAAGGATGGGGTGAGTGGATGGCTTCTCCACTGGTTCTGGAGGGGACATTTTGCCTAGTGAGCTTCATCCTGTGGAGGATGGGGTGAGTGGATGGCTTCTTCCACTGGTTCTGGAGGGGCATTGTGCCCTGTGAGCTTTATCCTGGGAAGGATGCGGTGAGTGGATGGCTTCTCCACTGGTTCTGGAGGGGACATTGTGCCTAGTGAGCTTCATCCTGGGAAGGATGCAGTGAGTGGATGGCCTCTCCACTGGTTCTGGAGACGGCATTGTGCCCAATGAGCTTCATCCTGGGAAGGATGCGGTGAGTGGATGGCTTCTCCACTGGTTCTGGAGGGGGCATTGTGCCCAGTGAGCTTCATCCTGGAAAGGATGCGGTGAAGTATGGGTGAGTGGATGGCTTCTCCACTGGTTCTGGAGGGGGCATTTAGCCCAGTGAGCTTCATCCTGTGGAGGATGGGGTGAGTGGATGGCTTCTTCCACTGGTTCTGGAGGGGGCATTGTGCCCAGTGAGCTTTATCCTGGGAAGGATGGGGTGAGTGGATGGCTTCTCCACTGGTTCTGGAGGGGGCATTGTGCCCTGTGATAAGATCTTGGGGAGTGCAAAGTCACAGTCTCTCACCTGGGTGTCAGACCCACAGGATTTGCAGGGGCCAGGCCGCACAACAGCCCATGGATGCAGGAGTACACACTGTCCGCCGGCGGTGACGGCTGCTCAGTGGTGGCAGTGGTGCTGGTGGCGGTGCTGGCAGTGGTGAAGGAGAGGCTCCAGCCCTTCCCCTGAAGCCTCGGACGGCTGCCCACTGGGGCTGCTGCAGCTGGCAGTGGTGCTGGTAGCGGTGCTGGTGGCGGTGCTGGCAGTGGTGGGGGGAGGCTCCAGCCCTTCCCCTGCAGCCATGGACGGCTGCCCACTGGGGCTGCTGCTACTGGCAGTGGTGCTGGTGGCAGTGCTGGCAGTAGTGGGGGAAGCTCCAGCCCTTCCCCTGCAGCATCGGACGGCTGGCCACTGGGGCTGCTGCTGCTGGCAGTGGTGCTGGTGGCGGTGCTGGCAGTGGCGGGGGGAGGCTCCAGCCCTTCCCCTTCAGCTTTGGGTGGCTGCCTACTGGGGCTGCAGCTGCTGCAGTGGTGGGAGGAGGCTCCAGCCCTTCCCCTGCAGCCTCGGATGGCTGCCCACTGGGGCTGCTGCTGCTGGCAGTGGTGCTGGTGCTGGTGGTGGTGCTGGCAGTGATGGGGGGATGCTTCAGCCCTTCCCCTTTAGCCTCGGGCGGCTGCCCACTGGTGCTGCTGGCAGTGGTGCTGGTGGCAGTGCTGGCAGTGGTGGGGGGAGGCTCCAGCTCTTCCCCTGCAGTCTCGGACGGCTGAACCATCATGGTTGGTGGTGGGGGCTCTGAATGAGTCCCAGTAACAGGCCTCCTGTCCTTCCTGCCTGCTGGTGCAGGCCCCTTGCCTTTCCTGTCAGCATCCGGGGATTGCTCCTTGCCCTTTCCTGTAGCAACTGGGGGTGCCTCCTTGCCCTTCCCTGTAGCAGCTGGGGGTGCCTCCTTGCCCTTCCTTAAAGCAGCTGGGGGGTGCCTCCTTGCCCTTCTTTGAAGCAGCTGGGGGGGGCCTCCTTGCCCTTCTCTGTAGCAGCTGGGGGTGCCTCCTTGCCCTTCCTTAAAGCAGCTGGGGGGTGCCTCCTTGCCCTTCTTTGAAGCAGCTGGGGGTGCCTCCTTGCCTGTCCTTGACGCAGCTGGTGGTGCCTCCTTAGCCTTCCTTGCAGCATCTGGTGCAGACATCGTTTCAGTGTGGCTGCCTATTGCCCGGTATCCTCTCTCACCTAGAGTAGCTGTCAACACTACTCTGGCCGTGGACTGGGTGGCTGAGGTGCTCGCCTGGGTTCTCACCACCCTAGCCCGACGTGAAGGACGGGGGAAGTGGTAGGGAAGAGGTCAACGGTGGAGAGGAAAAGCTTTTTAGGGACATTGGGGCAGGAAGAGGGTGAAGGTTTGGGAGTGGAGGAAGAGGAAGTGGTTGCAGGAGGTGTCTGTCTGCTGATTTTGAGTGCAGGTGTATGAGCTGGATGCTGTTATGAGAGGGATGGCTGTCAGGTGTCTGAGTGCTTGCGTTTGTGTACTTTGGGAGGAGGGGGCACAGACACAGTGGGAGAGGACACAGGGGACATGTGCATGGATGTGGGGGTGGTGACTGCCAGTAAGGGACGTGTAGTGATAGGCTTGATGCTGGGAGTGGATGAGGATGTAGTGCATGCAGGTGTGAGTGTAGACGCAACTGGGAGGGACGTGGACGAGGAGGAGGAGGGGGACACAGTAGAGGCAGTGGATGTCGGTATGTCTGCATCTGGATGGTGTTTGTGTGAGTGCCTGTGGGATGATGTGTAGTGCTTGTGTTTGCCTGAACCACTCCTGTGTGTTGTCTTGTGTGCATGCTGGTCTGCCTTTGTGCTTGGGATAGGTTGAAGTTGAGGGGAATGGGACTGGGTAGAGCAAGTTGGAGGGGGAGGCTAGAAACAGGGACAATGGCTGCCCTCAGAGAGGAGGCCAGAGCCTGGATTAATCTCTGTTGGGCCGCCATGCCAGTGTGAATACCCTCCAGGAATGCATTGGTATGTTCCATTTGGGCTGCCAGCCCCTGGATGGCATTCAGAATGGTTGACTTCCCAACAGAGATGGATCGCAGGCAGTCAATAGCCTCCTCATTCAGGACAGCAGGGCTAACTGGGGCAGGGGCTTAGGTGCCTGTGGCGAAGGAGATGCCCAAAACCTTGGTGAGCGGGCACGGGAAACACTCTGAGGGGCTGCTGGGAGGGCGGTGCTGGTACGGGGATGGCGGCTGTACCTGTAGTTGGGGTGGGCACAGAGGTGTCCGCCACCACCAGGGAGCTTCCATTGGAGGAGGTATCACTGTCCGAACTGTCCCCTCCAGTCTCCCCCGTGATGCTCCCCTCGCCCTCGGTCCCACTGGTGCCCTCACCATCGGAGGATTCGGCCTCCTGGACCCTGTGGGATGCAGCTCTCTCCATCACCGGTGCCTCTGCTCCTCCGCCAGATGATGCTAATGCACATAAGGACAGGGTGACAAAACAAAAGGGGGGAGGGAGAGACAAAGGATACACTTGGTCAATGGCAGCAACAACACCACTGTTGGCGTACACAACACACACACACAGGGAACAGTCCTACGCACTAGGCAATGCACTATCAGTCACAATGCTAGTCACCAGCCCATGGACATGGACACCTAACGCCAATTGCAGCATACCTGAGGCCCACAGACCCCTGCCCAGTAGTGGATGTCTACTAGCTTGGTTGGAGGAAGTTTACATCAGACCCTGCCCAACATGGGACCTACCCTGCAATGTCCGGCTTGGCCTAGGGGCACCGACAGGCCCACATCCTCCACCCGGATACCACCCCACCACGCACAAGTAATATATTGGGGCACTGTACTCACCCCCTTGTGGCTGCTGTGATGCCTCCAAGTGCCCATCCAGCTCCGGATAGGCCACGGCCAGTATGCAGGCCATCAGGAGGGGGTCAGGTTTCGACGGGCACCCCTTCCTCGTTGGGAGGCCATCCCCGGCTGGGCCTCTGCCGTCTTCTATGCCCAGCGTCTCAGGTCCTCCCACCGTTTCCAACAGTGGGTGCTCCGCCTGACGTAGACCCCCAGGGTCCGCACGTCCTTGGCGATGGCACACCATATACCCTTTTTCTGATGGGCACTGACCTGCAGAGAAATACACATAGGTAACGGTGTCAGTCAGACTGTCCTGCCTGTCACACTCATGGCCTACCATAGCCCTTCACATCCCCTTACGCACAGACAAGGTCGTACATACATGCAGCAGGTTGCCCAGGGCCCTTCCCCCAACCCACCCATATACAAGGCCTTCACACACAGCACTCCATGCATTCATGACCCATGCATCGTGCTCACAGTGTACTCACCTGTTGGTCTGGAGGCCCATACAGCATTCAGTACTGGGGTAGGACCCCATCCACCAGTCTCTCCAAACTCCGCCGATGTGAAGGCAGGGGCTTTTTCCTCAGTAACACGAGCCATGGTCGATTCCAGACACAGGTCACAGCAGAACATGCAGTGTAGGTCCTCTCCTGTTGAAGGTCAGGTAGCAAGTGAGTGAACAGATAGAAAATGGCAGTCACGTCAGCGGCTGTTCATACCGTCACCACCGACGTGCATCACCAGTGGCCACTGTAACCCATAGGGCCCAATGATAACCAATGAGGAGTTGCACAGCGGTTCTCGACCGCCTCCTGCAATGGCGCACAACGTAAGTATAATTACCTCATTTCCACATGTCCCTCCATACAGGACAGGCAGATGCCATTTTAGGGGGGGGCAGGCCATGGCACCTTACTGCGTCACAGTACACATAAGCACCATTTGGACCTAACCAACAATATACTGTTACAATCACAACATGCAATGAAGTGTAATGTTTGGAAATATGAGATACTGACCAGCTGCTCACCGTTTTGCCCCAGAGATTGCAACTGCTGCGGATGAATAGGAGATGGAGACATTCCCCCGTGTACAGACTCCTGGTGGACTTGGCAACAATGGAGGACATGAACATTATCCTCACCTATCGATTGGACAGGGCCACAATCACAGAGCTGTATGCCCAATTGGAGACTGACCTGATATCTGATATCCGTCACCCCACCGGGATCCCCCCTCCTGTGCAAGTCCTATCTGTGCTCCATTTCCTGGCAACTGGCTCCTTCCAAGTGACAGTGGGCTTGGCAGCAGGAATGTCACAGCCAATGTTCTCACAGTGCTGACCAGAGTGTTATCTGCCCTGATTAAACACATGCACAGCTATCTAGTTTTCCCCCAGGTGGAGGATTTGGCCACAGTGAAAGCTGATTTCTATGCAATAGGACATATCCCCAACATTATTGGGGCAATTGATGGTACACATATTGCATTTGTCTCCCCCAGAGAAATGAACAGGTGTTCAGAAATCGAAAGAGCTTTCACTCAATGAATGTGCAGATAGTGTGCCTGGCGGACCAGTACATCTCCCATATCAATGCAAAGTATCCTGGGTCTGTGCATGATGCCTTTATCCTGAGGAATAGCAGAATCCCATATGTGATGGCTAAACTCCAGAGGCACCAGGTGTGGCTAATAGGTGAGCCCTGGTTCCCACCCAGTGGATGTTGGTGTATGGATATGGTGTGGACCCTAAGGGTTAGTGTGTGTCTAACAGGTGTCCCTCGATATTTGCAGGTGACTGGTTACCCCAACCTCTCATGGCTACTGACCACTGTGAGGAATCCCAGGACAAGGGCAGAGGAACGTTACAATGAGGCACATGGGCAAACAAGAAGAATTATAAAGAGGACATTCAGCCTCCTGCAGGCTAGGTTTCACTGACTCCATCTCACAGGTGGTTAACTGTGCTACTCACCCAAGAAGGTCTGCCAGATCATCGTGGCATGCTGCATGTTGCACAACCTTGCCTTTACATCACCAGGTGCCTTTTCTACAGGAGGATGAGGCTGGAGATGGGTGTGTGGCAGCAGTGGACCCTGTGGACAGTGAAGATGAGGAGGCAGAGGATGAGGACAACAGAAGTACAAAATTGTGTCATTGTATATGTAATTTCACTTTTAATTGACAGTTTTGTGTCTTTGCAATAGTCTCTGGCTTCTGCCTTGATCGCAGAAAACGTATGCGGGGTGGTTCTCCTTCTGCAGGGGGAGGGGTGCTGGTGGCCTGTTGGTCCTGTGGCGGGGCCTCCTGTCCACTAGCGGCAGCGGAGGTGGAGGGCTGTTCATCGGTCTGGCTAGTGGTAGGGGCCCGGTGGTGTGCCACTGCCTCCCTCATAGTGTTGGTCATGTCTGCCAGCACCCCTGCAATGGTGACCAGGGTGGCGTTGATATCCTTCAAGTCCTCCCTGATCCCCAGGTACTGTCCCTCCTGCGGCTGCTGGTTCTCCTGCATTTTGCCCAGTATCTGGCTCATCGTCTCCTGGGAATGGTGGTATGCTCCCAGGATCGCGGTGAGTGGGGCCTGTCCTCCCCCTGTCGCACAGCAGTCCTTACAGCTTTCCTGTTGTCCTGTGCCTCTGTCCCCTTAACCGTGTGCCCACTGCCACTGACCCCAGGTCCATGTTTGTCCTGTGTTTGTGGTGTGGCCTGGGGTCCCTGTAGTGGTGGACACACTGCTAATTGACATGTCCTGGGGACAGAGGTATGGGCCCGCTGGGTGGGTACTGTGCTGGTGTTTCCTGGGGGGAGGCTTTGTGGTGGTATGGAACTGTGCCTGGGTAACCTACTGTCTGGAGATCCCTGATGGGCCAGGTTGGTCATCCAGATCCAGATCCAGGCGTCCAGGGCTGCTGTCATCACTGTGGGCCTCTTCTGGGGGGGGGGGGGGGTACTGGATGTTGCTGGCACCTCCTCTCCGGTGACGTTGGCTGGGGGACCTGTGGGGATGTAAATGCAGTGTCATTGTTTCTGCATGTGACATATTGTGCATGGGTGTGTTGCCCTCTATGGTTGTTTTTGCCCTGGCAGCTTTGCCTTGTGTGAGTTGTTATTTGGTGGGTTAGCTGTTTCCCTCTAGTCTGCTTGCTTTAGTGATAGATGTCCATGCAGGTCTGTAATGGGTGTCCATGCATTGGTGTTGCATGCAGAGCTTGGTATTGGGATGGGTGGGATGTGATGGTGGGGTGTGTGGAAGGTGATGGGAGTGAGGGTAAGGGTGGGGGTTTGTGTTGGCATGCAGGTATGGGGGTGATAGTAATAGAGATTAGACTTACCAGAGTACAATCCTCCTCCTACTCCTGCCAGGCCCTCAGGATGCATGATTGCCAAGACTTGCTCCTCCCATGCTGTTAGTTGTGGGGGAGGAGGTGGCACCGCCAGTCCTCTGTACAGCTAGTTGGCGTCTTGCTGCCACGGAACACACCTTCCCCCATAGGTCGTTCCACCTCTTCCTGATGTCATCCCTTGTTCTGGGGTGCTGTCCCACGGCGTTGACCCAGTCCACGATTCTCCTCCATAGCTCCATCTTCCAAGCAATGGATGTCAGCTGCAACTATGATCCGAATAGCTCCTCCAAGAACCTGGGGTGTTGTTGGGGTGCCATAGTGTGAGTGTTGTGTAGGTTGATGTTTTGGGATGTGTGATGGATGTTGTATAGGTGATGGTGGTGTGTGGCTGTGGTCTTGTCTGTGGTCTTGCTATCTCTCGTGTGGCACTTGTTTGTATTCATAAAGGGTTGTGGGTAGTGTGGGTGTGTGTTATATAGTGCTGTGGGTGTGTGGGTGTGGTGTGTGAATGGGTGTCAGGTGTGTGTAGTTTGAATTGTCCAATGTGGTGTTGTTTTGTATGTGCGTGTGTATTTTGAGCGCAGCAGTATGTACCGCCAATGGTTTACCACCATTGAATGTACGCCGTGGTGATTCGTGGGTCATAATGTTGTGGGCATAGTTCTGTTGGCGTAAGGGTATGAGTTTGCATTCCGCCAGTTTATCACAACCTTCAGGCTGGCGGACTTGTGTGTGTGGCTATATAGTGACGGATTGCTACATGTGTGTCATAATATGGGTAGCAGTGATCCGCGGCAGTATGGTGCCGGCATTCAGCACGGCAGTAAGTGGTACTTACCGCCAATGTCATAATGAGGGTCTGAATCTGCGCGTGGCAGTCTACCCAGTCTCCGTTACCTGGTGTAGGCCAACAACATTGCACAAACTCTTCTAGAGGGGACCTGCTAATGGGAGTTCAGCTCCGCGCTACGAGTACAGATGTTAAAAGGTAGTGACCTGGGCCCCACGCACTGCAAGAGGCCGAGGTGGGAAGCTTAGGCCTGTTGGAAGCCGCCCATTTCTTCAGCCGCATGTGGCTGAATTTGTGACTTATGTCTTGCATCACATGTGCTTCTAAATATAGGCCCTCGGACACTGAGTGCAGCAAGAAGCCAAACGTGCAGAGTCATCCTCACGCCATTACAGGACGAAGGAGTTTAGCATTGGATAGTTTAATACCCGACGCACCTAGTTTCGACATCCACCTCGCCCAAACTCTTCCGAAGTGTGACTCAAACTCAGACATGTGCCAGCAGTGCTACAAACCCAGGCTAGTAGGCGTTTCTGTGAGAAGGGGAAGAACAGCCTTGTGGGAAAGCAAAATGTCACTCAACCGCTATAGTTTAACTAAACCCATACAGGAATAAATAAAAAAACAGTACGGCAGTGGAGGCCATTAAGCTATAAGAAAGGTTAGCTTTTTTTTTCAGAGTTCCTGCCCGCAGGATTGCAGATGAAAAGTACAAGCCCCCGGGGGGGCAGAAAACCCCTAGACACCAGGGATCATTTTTTTTTTTTTTTTTTTTTTATGTGTGGGGAGCGACCCCTTAGGCAAGGGTAGCTCCCTGGGGGGGATAATTCTTTTTAGGCCATTTCTGCCCCCCTGGGGGCAGATCGGCCTAATACAATTAGGTCGATCTGCTCCCAGGGGGCGCAGAAACCACTAGACACCAGGGAATTTTCTTTTTTTATCACTTACGCATAAAGGGAGCAGCCCCTTGGGCAAGGGGCGCTCCCAAGGGGGCCAAAATATTTTTGGCCAATTTCTGCCCCCGGGAGGGGCAGAAAACCCCTAGACACCAGGGATAATTTTTTTTTTTATTTTTTTTATTTTTATGTGTGGGGAGCGACCCCTTAGACAAGGGTCGCTCTCCGGGGGGGGGGGGGGGGGAATTATTTTTAGGCCACATCTGCCCCGAGGGGGCAGAAACCACTAGACACCAGGGAATTTTCTTTTTTATCATACTTACACATAAAGGGAGCAGCCCCTTGGGCAAGGGCCGCTCCCCAGGGGGCCAAATTATTTTTAGGTCCTTTCTGACCCCAGGGGGGCAGAAACCACCAGACACCCAGGATAATTTTTTTTATTTTATTTATTTTTTTATGTTTGGGGAGCGACCCCATAGGCAAGGGTCACTCCCCGGGGAGGGGCAAATTATTTTTAGGCCAATCAGCCCTATATAATTAGGCCGATCTGCCCCCGGGGGGGGGGGCAGAAACCACTAGACAGCAGGACATTTCTTTTTTATCATACTTACGCATAAGGGGAGCAGCCTCTTGGGCAAGGGCGGCTCCCCAGGGGGCCAAATTATTTTTAGGTCATTTCTGCCCTCCCCTGAGGGCAGACAGGCCTAATATAATTAGGCACACACCACAGATAATTTTTCTTTTGTTTATTTTTTATTTTTATGTGTGGGGAGCGACCCCAGGGGGGGGGAGAATTATTTTTAGGCCATAAACCAATAGACACTAGGGAATTTTCTTTTTTATCATACTTACGCATAAGGGGAGCAGCCCCTTGGGCAAGGGCTGCTCCCCAGGGGGCCAAATTATTTTTAGGCCATTTATGCCCCCCCTGGGGGCAGAAAACCCCCAGCCACCAGAGATAATTTGTTTTGTTTATTTCTTTTTTATATGTGGGTAGCGACCCCTTAGGCATGGGTCGTTCCTGGTGGAGGGGGATTATTTTTAGGGCATTTCTGCCCCCCACAGGGCAGATTGGCCTAATATAATTAGGCCGATCTGTCCCCAGAGGGGGGCAGAAACCACTAGAGACCAGGGAATTTTCTTTTTTATCACACTTATGTATAAGGGGAGCGGCCCCTTGGGCAAGGGTCGCTCCTCGGGGTGCCAAATTATTTTTTAAGGCCATTTCTTCCCCCCCCGGGGGAAGATCATTAGGCCGATCTGCCCCTGGGGGGGGGGGGGGGGGTAGAAACCACTAGACACCAGGGATGTTTTTTTTAATATACTTACGCATAAGGTGAGCGGCCCCCTGGGCAAGGGCTGCTCCCCGGTGGGCAAAATACTTTTAGGCATTTTTTGCCCCTCCTGGAGGCAGATTGGCCTAATATAATTAAGCCGATCTGCCCCCAGAGGGGGCAGAAACCTCTAGACTCCAGGGAAATATATATTGTTTTTATGTATTTTATGTATGAGGAGTGACCCCTTAGGCAAGATTCGCTCCCCTGGGGGACAAATTGTATTTAGGCCAATTCTGCCCCCCTTGGGGGCAGATCAGCCTATTTATGTTAGGCCAATCTTCCCCCAAGGGGGGCAGAAACCACTAGACACCAGGGATTGTATGTTTTGTTTGGGGGGGCAGCCCTTGGGCAAGGGTAGCTCCTCATGGGGCACATTACTGTTGGCCATAACTGCCCCCCTTGGGGGCAGATCGGCTTATTTTTGGAAGGCCCATCTGCCCCCAGGCAGAAAGCCCACCAGAGACCAGGAAAGATTTTTAGTTTTTTTCAAAGTAAGAGGGTGGGGGTATGGCTATACCCCCACTCCAAATAAATGGGGCCAAAGTTGTTTTGCCCACCAGTGAGTAGATTGGGCAATTACCCCCAATCCACACCCCGGGGGGGGGGGGGCAGAAAGTCTACCAAATGCCAGGGAATTAAAAAAAAAAAAAAAAATAGTGGGGTGGTGGCTACCAACCAGTATGGGCCTGGTTATGACCCCACCCCAACTGAAGGGGGTAACAGTCTTTCTGCTCTCCCCCGCACACTAAAACATCTTATCTCACAGCAAGCAAGGGGACATTTGATTATTTTGGGCTTTGGTTTTACGTTTGGGCCATAAGAGTTTGGTAACTCTCAAAATCGTCCCCCTTGGAATGGTGAGGGCTGCACTTTTTTGACTTTGGGACTCTGCCATGTAGAAAATCAACAAGACCTAGACACTTCTGAAAAGTAAACATCTGGTTGATTCCAGGGTGGTGGGCTTCACATGCACCTCGCACCATTTTCTTACCCACAATGCCCTGCAAACCTCCAACTTTGCTGGAAATCACACATTTTCCCCACATTTTTGTGGTGGAACCTTCCGGAATCTGCAGGAATTCACAAAATTCCCGCCACTCAACATTGTCTCATCTACACAGATAAGAATTCTGCTGCACTCGTCAGCCTAAATTTGTTTTTTTCCTCAAACTGCCCTTTTGGACCTGCTTTGCTTCCCCCTCAATTTCCACATGTTTTTGGCTCTTCCCTGTCACAGGCACTTGGCCCACCTACACAAGTGAGGTATCATTTTTACCAAGAGACTGAGGGTAACATTGGGTGGTAGGAAATGTGTCCTGGTGCTGTGATCCAACACAGAAATGTGGGAAAAATTGGATTTTTTTTTTTAGCTAAATTTGAAGTTTGCTGAGGATTCTGGGTAAGAAAACACTAGTGGATCCACGCAAGTCACACCTCCCTGGACTCCCTCGAGTGTCTAGTTTTCACAAATGTCTGGGTTTGGTAGGCTTCCCTAGATGGATGCTGAGGCCAGGCCCAAAAACGCAGGTGTCCCCCCCCCCACAAAACAGGTAGTTTTGTATTTGATAATTTGGATGTGTCCAGATAGTGTTTTGGGGCATTTCCTGTCGCGAGCACTAGGCCTATCTGCATAAGTAAGGTACCATTTTTATCGGGAGACTTGGGGGAACGCTCGGTGGAAGGAAATTTGTCACTCCTCTCAGATTCCAGAACTTTCTGTCACCGAAATATGGGGAAAAAGTGTTTTTTTTGCCAAATTTTGAGGTTTGCAAAGGATTCTGGGTAACAGAACCTGGTACGAGCCCCACAAATTACCCTATCTTGGATTCCCCTAGGTGTCTAGTTTTAAAAAAATGCACAGGTTTGCTAAGTTTCCCTAGGTGCCGGCTGAACTAGAGGCCAAAATCCACAGCTAGGCACTTTGCAAAAAACAGCTCTGTTTTCTTTGGAAAAATGTGATGTGTCCATGTTGGGTTTTGGGGCATTTCCTGTCACGGGCACTAGGCCTACCCACACAAGTGAGGTACCATTTTTATTGGGAGACTTGGGGGAACGCTGAGTGGAAGGAAATTTGTCGCTCCTCTCAGATTCCACTTTCTGTCACTGAAATGCAAGGAAAAGGTGTTTTTTTGGCCAAATTTTGAGGTTCGAAAAGGATTCTGGGTAACAGAACCTGGTGAGAGCCCCACATGTCACCCCATCTTGGATTCCCCTAGGTGCCTACTTTTCAAACATGCACAGGTTTGGTAGGTTTCCCTAGGTGCTGGCTAAGCTAGAGGCCAAAATCTACAGCTAAGCACTTTGCAAAAACCACGTCAGATTTCAATGTAAACATGTGATGTGTCCATGTTGCGGTTCCTGACGCAAGCATCAGACCTACCCACGCAAGTGAGGAAACATTTTTATCGGGAGAATTGGGGGAACACAGAATAGCAAAACAAGTGTTATTGCCCGTTGTCTTTCTCTTCATTTTTTAATTCCAAATATAAGACAGTGTGTAAAAAAGACATCTATTTGAGAAATGCCCTGGAATTCACATGCTAGTATGGGCACCCCGGAATTCAGAGATGTGCAAATAACCACTGCTTCTCAACACCTTATCTTGTGCCCATTTTGGAAATACAAAGGTTTTCTTGATACCTATTTTTCACTCTTTACATTTCAGCAAATGAATTGCTGTATACCTGGTATAGAATGAAAACCCATTGCAAGATGCAGCTCATTTATTGGTTCTGGGTACCTAGGGTTCTTGATGAACCTAGAAGCCCTATATCTCCGCAACCAAAAGAGTCCAGCAGCAGGAAAGGTATTTCAAAAATCTGACATCGCAGGAAAAAGTCACAGAGTGAAACGTGGAGAAAAATGGCAGTTTTTTTTTTACCTCAATTTCAATATTTTTTTTATTTCAGCTGTTATTTTCTGTAGGAAACCCTTGTAGGATCTACACAAATTACCCCTTGCTGAATTCGGAATTTTGTCTACTTTTCAGAAATGTTTAGCGTTCTGGGATCCAGCATTGCTTTCACACTCATTTCTGTCACTAACTGGAAGGAGGTTGAAAGCACAAAAAAATAGTAAAAATGGGGTATGTCCCAGTAAAATGCCAAAATTGTGTTGGAAAATGGGGTTTCTGATTCAAGTCTACCTCTTCCTGAAAGCTGGGAAAATGGTGATTTTAGCACCGCAAATCCTTTGTTGATGCCATTTTCAGAGGAAAAAAACAAACCTTCTTCTACAGCCCTTTTTTCCCATTTTTTTAAAAAGAAATTACATTTTTGCTGTATTGTGGCTTATTTCTTAGTCTCCTTCAGGGGAACCCACAAAGTCTGGGTACCTCTAGAATCCTTAGGATGTTGGAAAAAAGAAAGCAAATTTGGCGTGGCTAGCTTATGTGGACAAAAAGTTATGAGGGCCTAAGCACGAACTGCCCCAAATAGCCAAAAAGAGGCCTGGCACCTAAAGGGGAAAAGGCTGGGCAGCGAAGGGGTTAATGAAATTGACTAGAGCCACTGAAAACATTCAGCGTTCTGGTCAAATGCTCTTAGCCTTGAAAAAAAGGTAATCTCTAAGCAGATGCTACAGTGGCACATGTGGAAGGGTACAAGTACTTCAGCCGTGCTCCAGGGGAGTGTGCAACTGAGGAAAAGGCTGAACAAAGAGGAAGGATTCACCACTAGCAAGCACAGCTTTTTTAAGGACACTGAAACAAACCAATGAAAATGCAGAGAGCCCATAAAAAAGTATATACTAAAGTATGTACAAGAGGCTGTACACTTACACACGACCTAAAAAATGAGGGTAGTTTAATTAGGAGGGGGAAGGACTGAAAAAATAAGGAAGGGATTAAAAACATTTTTGAAACAGACACAGCACCATGAACAGAGTAAGAAAACAAGATGGCTGCACCCATGCGAACCACTTGGTGCTGTTCATACGTGATTTTGAATGCGCGGATGTACTTCATGTTGCGTTTGACATAAAACTCAAAGCGAATGGGCGCAACGGGGAAACTCCGCCCATCAATGGACCTCCATGTAGCATGCCATGTTTTTTTAACTACTCTGTGTAGCAAGTAGCCTAGGCTTCTGAAAGACATTGTGGGAAGTTTTACTCATTGTCATCTTTCTCCAAATTTGCTATGCAAGAACACATAGGAGAGTTCTCACCTTAAGTGACTCAATCTTTCAGAAAAGCAACTCACCCTCATATAAAGCTATCATTCCTGATGCTTTATACCAGTGGTTCTAATCTTTTTCACTCCTGCGGACCCCCATTTACTCATTACTGGAACCCAGGGACCCCCAATTAATCACTATTGAAATTTAGGCAACCCCCAGTAAGTCATTACTTGAAACAGGAGACCCCGAGCCTAAGCACTTACGATGATTTGAGCCACAAAACAATACACAAAAATACAGAAACAAGCATGTTCCTAACAAATGCTACAAAATATTTAATAATTTATTTAATTCACAAACAAATATAAAAATATCACAATTTTAATGGGAAGGTTGGACCTTTTCTAAATTCAAATGAAGCAGCTGTTGTCTATACTATACTCTGTTTGATGCACTTGGACTGCTTCTACAAATCAAAACTAGGACCCCAACTTAATTTTTAGCCTCCAATTTTAAATTTCTTCACATTTATAGAACATTTTAATATGTTAAGATTCACATTTTGACTTTTTATATGTTACATACCCTTAAATAATCTGTTACTATTATTTATTTTTCTAAGCAATTGCGGCCCCCCTGAGAAGGCTTCGCAGAGCCTAAGGAGTCCCCAGACCACAGATTAGGAACCACTGCTTTATGATTTTCATATGAAACCATAGACTGATAAAAGTTCAAGTCAAACACTGCAGACAGCATAACCTTTTGAAAGACATGTCTAGATTTGTAGTCACTGGACATAAGTGGATCTTTCTGGACAATTAAAAGGTTACTCGTGTAGATGTGATTTCAAAAATCGTGAGGAAGAAAGAGACCATTTGTAAAAAAAAATGTAAATCTATGAATTGGAAATATACATTTCTGATTCACATATTGTCTGCACAACTTTGGGACTGGGCAATCAGGTTCAAATCATGTCCTTGGCTCAATGTTCTGTAATTCTGGGAAAATATCCTACCCCCTATGCCTCAACAAATGTGTGACATATTCTGGTGCTCACATTAAGTGCTGTAACCCCCTCGGGCAAGGTTTGTGCATTATAAACCAAAAAAAGAAAAATCTACCAAAAAACAATACGAAAAATATCAAAGCACATTTTCCTTTTCTGGATTTTTTCTCACTGGGGGAAATATTTCTTCCCATGGGAAAAAAAATCCACACACTGTCCCCAAGGAAATATAAGTGTGTACCCTTTCTTTTCTCACCATGGAATGGTGGCATCTTCAACTTTTGCAGAAGAATGTAATAATTGTAAGTTACTACATACTATAATAAGTGGTATCAAACTGCTAAATATTTGTAAATAAAAACAAATATACATACTTTGCATTACCACCCACCCATTACCAAGGCCCTATTCCTATCTCCGACCCTAGTGTTTTAACTGCAGAAATTCTGCCTTACTAGCAGGTTGTCAAGGCAGGTTGTCAGCAGTGGAAGGTCAGATATGTGATTTTCCCAATTTCTTATGTGCCCAAAACTTTTTCTGAACCTGGCTCTATGGAAGAATGTTTCATATTCACTCAGAACACCGATGGATAGTTTAAGAAATATTTGGACACTGATATTTTACTACAAATAAAGAGAACAGAAAAGTTATGTATCTATCTAGATCAGCAGTCTCAAACCAGTCAATCACAAGCTGCCAGTAGCTCCCAGACACCTTAATAGTAGCTCACAGCCTTGAGTTCATTTTTAAATAACCACCGGGTCATTTTGTTACTTTTAAGATTAAGGGATGGTTGTGTTTAATTTACATTATTATCATCAGGCTGCAGATAGCAGGGCCTGGTAGTGAGCAGTGCTGGAGTCAGATTTATGACCCGTGGTGAGGCACACAGGTGAAGAATTAATGCACTTAAGGTATTTAACTGTTAAAAAAAATCATTGTCAATTCAATATTGGAGGTGAGAGCAAAATGCAGTTTCTCAATGCTTTTAATCAGAGAAAATTAAAATGAAAGATAACTTAATGAGTAAGTTAACTCTTCATTTTAATTTTTCTTAATTTGTTTTCAAAGTTTTGCATTTACAAACAGTAGGCCGTTTTCTCCCAGTGGACAGTAGAACACTGTGGCATAGTTAAAGCTGAAAAACACAGTCATTTGTTAAGTAGGAGAAATGTAAAATGCAGAATAATGTTCTATGTTATGAACATTTTTGGCAATTTAATTTTCTCCCATTTAAAAAATGGGTGTATGACTGTGTTATACATGTAACTGTGCCACATATGGTGAAGGGTATGTCCTGTGCCACTGAGTAAATATGACACAGACTTTCAGTTACTCATACATATATATCCCTTTCATATGTACACATATGCATACATTCCAAAGACCGCACTCTCACTGACACACATGAGAGCCCTGTCAAAGTGTCCCTAGTCAAAGTTTTTTGTTCAAACCATCGTATCTGGCTCTATGGACATTAGCCTTAAAGTCAATAAAGCTGGGTGTGGGGGTGTCTGGTAAGAATGTCCAGGTCACTTAGACTTCAGTAGCTCATGATGATTTTCAATGATCAAAAGTAGCTCTCCTTACAGAAAGAGTTGGAGACTGCTGACTTCGCAGATTGATTTGGATTGGAGTGGGGTGGGTTGGGAGGATTAAAGTGTGGTGAATTGGAATGGATTGGGGTAAGTGGTTTGGATAGGAGTAGGGCATAATGGATTGTAGTGGGATGGATCGGGGTATATTGCACCATTTCATGTTAAAGCTTAAAATCAGAAATTACACATAAGAAACAACGTTGCTTTGCAATATTTACAGTCCTGCCAAGTTTCCATGTCCATGCATGATGTGCTGCTCTAGTCCAGGATTTTTATTGGAATTCTGGGACTTGTAGTCTTATTTATTACAGTATAAAACATGACTTCAAGTCCCAGAATTCAACATAAAAAACCTGGACTGGAGCAGCACATCATGCATGGACCTGGAAAACTTGGCAGCTATGTATTTATAACAAGATGATGGTCCTCTTTTGAAAACAGCGCTCATGAGCAAAAACAAAACAAAATGTGAGAGCAAAGTGCAAAAAGAAGACTTGGCAAAATAAAACAAAACATTAACTATAGAACAGTATCTCACAAGTTATACGCATGCGCTAGCACATGCTATTGCAGGCTCTGCCTGATTGCCCTTTAGGCCAGTCGGACCCTGAGCCCAACCCGTTGACAAGTTATATTCCACTGCAGGCCATCACAATTACTAAAATGCTTGAAAAATGGACCAAAAATGTAGCATAAACTCTGCTTTTGTAAACGGATTAAGCTTCAGGCAGGCTCAAGAAGGGAGGATGTCCAATGGTCTACAAGAAGTAATCAGGAAAGGGGCTATATTTCCTGTGCAGTACTTTGACAAAAAATATTTTAATAGGTATCTGTACTTGATTCTTGTTGAACTGGAAGGTAAAAAATCTAGAACACGCAGGTCTTGATGCAGCAGTGTGTGAGTGGGTGATGGATGGGGTAGATTGTGTTTATTAGAAAATGAATGATCGATGTATGCATGGGCTCAAGGGCATTGCTGGACAACTACAATATATGGTGACAAAGGATAACTGCAAGGGAGTGGGCTGATTTATAAACTCATTATGGGTGTCCCTAGATTAATGTGGATGGATGGATATATTAATATTAGTGAATGGATAGCTGAATTCTTACATGTGGGTAAATAAATCGATACATGTATGACTGTGGCTAGATGAATGAATGCAGGAATACAAATTAATTCATGAATATGGATGGATGAATAAATGAGCAATTCAAGGTTGCAAATGAATGAAGAGAGGAATACAGATGGATGGATGCGTAGTGTGATGGGTGTATGGGTTGCTGAATACATGGCATAGGAAGGTGGATGGGTCGGTGGGCAGTTTCAGAGATGAGAGAGTTTTGAGTATGATTATTGGTGGGTGGATAAACGAATATATAGATGTGATTAGAGGAACAGAAGAATGCATGAGCGTGAGTTGATGCATGCTGGCTGGGATAGATTTTTTCTTTTTTTTTAAACATCTTTTTATTATTTTTCAAGATTTATCACATATTACCATGTTTACCATATACCATCTAAGTAAAACATCAAGGTATATCATACATATAATTGTTTGGTTGACAGTGGTGATTGACATTATACATGTTACATATAAAGCTTTGCAGGTAATATAATACATTTTTTCAAATATGTAACTCTATACGTTTTAATCTTGCATCACATGTAAAAATTAACCATCTTATTCTACCTTCTTTTTGTTTTTTATTTTAACTTGACACCATAGATCTATAGGGGGGCATTGACAGCTGCACATTAATTATTACATTGTCCAGCATATGTTTATTTTGGGGTTCTACATTATCATTCACAACAGACGCTCTTACTTCAATGATAAGTTATTGCCTGCGAGGGTATCTTGGTATCAGTCTTCTAACTTACATTACCGTTGCGGTCGAGCACAGACACTTCTATATATTAACCTGAATCCCCTCCACTCCACATGATGTTACAAATTCATCTAATAGTTCGTCCCATTCCTCAGCCAAAGGATGGCTTCTCATTCCTCTACTCTCCTCTCTTTTAAGGGCTATACTTTCTGCCTTTCCCCAGTCTTTCACTTCTATACACCATTGCGTCACTGGGGGGGCCATTGTGGCCTTCCAGCGCTTAGTTAGTAGGCGTTTTGCCAGGATAAGTGCAAAGTTTATAAGACGTTGGAGTAGTTTTCCTTTTCTCGAGTGTGGGAATAGCCCCAGTACACAAGCTTCAATTGCCTGGCATATAGGGGGTTATTACAACTTTGGAGGAGGTGTTAATCCGTCCCAAATGTGACGGATATACCACCAGACGTATTACGAGTTCCATAGGATATAATGGACTCGTAATACGGCTGGTGGTATATCCGTCACTACCATCACTTTTGGGACGGATTAACACCTCCTCCAAAGTTGTAATAACCCCCTTAGTGTTTTCCGTTGTTTTCTCTAGTATCGTTCTCACCCCATTCCAATACTGGGCAATAGTAGGGCAGTTCCAAAGCATGTGTATTAGTTCTGCCTCTTTAACTCCACATCTGGGACATCTTGATGATGCTTCGAGTATAGTAAATGTAACTTGTGTGGTGTGAGGTATGCTCTGTGTAGTATGGCATACTGTATAAATTAGAATCTTGTGTTGCAGGGAATTTGACTAGGATACTTTATTATTGCCGCCCACTCGTCATCGGACAGCTCTTTGCCAACGGCCGTTTCCCACTTAGTTTTTAGTTTTGTCAGGGGTAGTGATAAGTGAGTCCTTAGCCCTCGGTAGAGCCATTTTATTAAGTGTTTTCCATGCCCTACTGTGTATATAATACTTACAAGTTCGTGTGTAGGGGGTTCTATACCGTCTTGGGTCCAGTATTTTTTTATATAATGTATTAGATTGACATGGAGAAGGAAGAGCAACGATGACAGGTTATATTCATGTGTGAAGTCCGTGTGTGCAAGTAGGTGTTGGTCTCTAAACAGTGAACCAATCGTGTCCATGCCCTCCTATGTCTATTTTTGTATTTGGCATTGGGTCAGTGCACCTGTATTCATTGGCAATCCCAACAGTGGAATATTAGGGTAGTAAGGGGTTGTTTAACTGTGTATGTGAGTGACAGTTTCCAGTATTGCAAGGCCACTCGTAGTAGAAGTGGCATTTTCTCCGGAGTCTGAGAGCCGGGACACAACAAGGAGTGTATGCTGCCCTTATCCAGCATTATTTGGGTGTACTCTATTTCCTGCAAGTTTCGTCTGGCCAGCCAGAATGCCAGCCATTGTAGTTGGCTTGCCACACAGTAGGCCTTGAAGTCTGGTGCACCCATGCCTCCCTGACCCACCGGCATCTGCAGTTTGGCTAGGCCAATACAGCGCCTTCCTTTTCCCCAAACAAGTTCAAGCTGCATTGAGTGGAGTGTTTTAAAGTAAATCTCTGGTACCTTCACCGGTAGGTTCATAAAGTAATATAGAATGCGGGGCAACATCACTATCTTGGCCAAAGCCAGTCTACCTGCAATTGATATTGGTAGTGTTGCCCAAAACTGGATCTGTGACCTGAGTAAAGTCATCGCTCTTTGTAAGTTACCTTCTAAGAGATCTAGTGGGGTACGATAAATTTGTATACCAAGGTAATGAAATGTGTCTGTGGCCATTTGTCATTGTTTATCACCAAATGGCTCTGTGTTTCTCAAATCTGGTCCAGAAAAGGAGAATGCTATTGATTTTTAAAAGTTTATGGCCAGTCCTGATAACTGTGTAAATTCTTGAAATATTTGCGCTATGGAGTCCAGGTTTTGCCCTAGATCTTTTATATATAATATAATGTCGTCAGCATATAATGACACCATGTGCTTTGTTGTAGTGGTATCTATTCCCCAACCTTCGCTACCTTGCCTCAATCGGTGGGCTAATGGTTCTATCGCTAGGACAAACAGTAGGGGGGATAATCGGCTCCTTGCCTGATGCCTCTGTGTACCTGGTAGGCCTCAGAGATGTTCTGTCCCGTGCATGTCCTTGCCGTTGGTGAAGCATATAGCAGACGGACCCAGCGTGTATAATCGTGAGGGACACCAAATTTCACCAACACCTTAAACATATATTCCCAACTCAAGGAGTTGAACGCCTGCTGAAGGTCTAATGAGAGACTTCCCGCGTGTGGGTACCATCCCTTGGCAGAGTCCATCACATCATATAGTCAGCAGACATTCAGGGAGGTGTTCCGAGACAGAACAAATCCGCATTGATCCGTGTGTATTAGACTGTCTATAAAACTGAGTAGTCTTTGCGCTAATATTTTTGCTAGTATTTTATATTCTGTACTCAGTAAAGACAGGGGTCTATAGGATGAGATGTCTGTTATGGCTTTTCCCGGTTTTAATAGTGAGGTAGCTATTGCCTGTTTGGTCGTATCTGGGAGAGCTCCATTTTGTAATGAGGCATAGTATAGCTTTTCCAGTTGTGGGGCAAGCTGTGTGCAATAGAGGGAATAAAATTCGGATGGTAGTCCATCCGATCCCAGTGTTTTATTACGCACCATGCTTTTAATAGTCTCACGTATGTCTTTGTGGCAGGCTGAACGGTATAAACACAACGGAGAGAGATTGTGGTGATCAGGTAAGTGTTTTATTTTAAGAGGTTTGGTTTGTTTATTTATTTTCCTTATGTTCACAGGGTTTTAAAGTCTCTAGACGTCGTCTTCTACTCTTCTTATTGGGTTTTACTCTCCTTTGTTCTTTGTTTCTTAGTTTGGCGTTCCCTCTGTCTCCCGGTTGGCTCCAGCGAGGATGTACCGGAAAAGAAGGAAAATGCTACGGTAAGTGGGGCGTTTGAATCTGGACTTAGGATTTTTATAACTAAAGGGGAAGGGGGAAAGGGTGGGGTTGTGCTGGTAGTGAGATAGGGCAAGGTGAAATACCAGCCTTAAAAGTGTACGTTTTTGTGATTTAATTGTGCCTAAATATGTGCTCTCCACGATCCCTCCCAGCCCTCCCTTCACTCCTTCCCGGGTCCCTTCCCCAGTGCCCTCTTAATCTGTATATTTCCTTTGGTGTCCCCAAAAAGACCGTACCTTAGCAAGCCACGACCCTCCTGGGTCGTGGCCGGCTCTTGGGTGTCCCGTCAGTTGAGGTTCCCTGTCGACAGTCTCCTTCTCCAGCGCCTCGTCTTCGGTCAGTGTTGCGATGATTCTCCTCTCTTCCTCTGGTCCGGCTCTTTCTCCTCCCGTCTCTCTCCTCACGCCTTCTCGTTCCCCTTTTCCCCGATCGTCTGGCCACACCCCCTCTTCACCGCCGCGGCCCGGAAGCCCTCCGTCAGAGAGCGTTCCCTCGGCAACGCGGGAACGCGGAAATGACGTGTCGGAACTATCCAACATGTCAGGGACCACCAGCGCCGAGGAAGGGATCGGGACTGCCCGATCACACACCCCATCCCAAGAACGGTCCTGCTCTAGGGCCGAAGAAGAGCAAGGAAAACGGGACAAATAATCCGCAGGACCCTGTTGAGCCCCAGGGATGTGGCGAACCTGAAAGGAAAAAGGCTGCAGTTCAAGGAACCATCGCAAAATCCGGGAGTTAGAATCCTTATGAGCGGCCATCCAGGTAAGGGGAGAGTGATCCGTATATAGAACAAAAGGGCGGCCCAAAAGATAATACTGCAAATTGTCCACCGCCCATTTAATAGCCAAATACTCTCTCTCGATGATGGGATAATGGCGTTCTCGGGGAAAAAGTTTCCTACTGATAAATACTATAGGGTGATCCCTGCCTTCCTCGTCAGGTTGAGACAGAACCACCCCTAGTCCTACATCAGAAGCATCTGTGTACAGATGAAATGGTTTGGAGAAGTCTGGACAGTTTAATACAGGTTCCTTCGTCAGATAGGATTTTAATCTCTCAAAACTATTTGTCTGAAGGTCTGAAAAAGGTAACAACCGATTAGGGTGGGATTTGGATAGGAGGTCTGTGAGGGGAGCTGCAAGGGTGGAATATCCCGGTATGAACCTTCGGTAATAGCCCACTAATCCAAGGAAAGAGCGCAAGTCTTTCTTTGTTTTAGGGGTAGGGGCGTGTTTTATGGCTTCCACTTTTGCGGTTTGGGGTTGTAGGGTACCCTGGCTAATATTGTATCCGAGGTAAGATATGTCAGTTTTCCCTAAGATGCATTTCTTGGGGTTGGCTGTTAATCCTGCTTTTGCCAGGGTATTGAATATTAGCTGCAGATGGTATAAATGATCCCCCCAGGTCTCACTAAAAATGACGACATCATCCAAATATGCTGCCGAGAATGTGTGAAAGGGCTTTAGTATCCTATCCATTAGTCTCTGGAAGGTAGCCGGAGCTCCATGTAGTCCAAAGGGTAACACTGTAAAGTGGTAAAGACCGGATTGGGTAGAGAAGGCTGTTTTTTCTTTATCATCTGGTGCCAGAGGAATCTGCCAATACCCCTTAGTTAGGTCCAATGTGGACATATATTTAGCTTTTCCCAATTTTTCAAGGACATCGTCTACTCGGGGAATTGGATATGTGTCAAACGTAGATATTTCATTAAGCTTTCGGAAGTCGATACAAAATCTGACGGACCCATCAGGTTTCGGTACCAGGACTACTGGGGAGCACCAGGGGCTATTAGAGGGTTCCACCACTCCGAGGGCTAACATTTTCTGTATCTCGTCCTCTATGATCTGTCTCCTTGCCTCAGGAATACGGTAGGGTCGCAGTCTGACTATTTTACCTGGGGTTGTTCGTATTTTATGACAGATAAATGAGGTTTTTCCTGGTGTCTCTGAAAAAACCTGTGGAAATTGACTCAATAAGGAATATAACTGCTCTTTCTCTGAACCTGTCAACGAACTATTGACAGCGGGCATTTTTTTAATATCGTGCTGGTCCTTAGGGAAGAACTCTATGTTTAGTTCTTTACTGGGAAATAAAAACCGGCCCATTTCTACTGAATTGTCTATGTTCTCTGCAACTTCCCATTTCTTTAAGAGATTCATATGATAAATTTGGGTCTTTTTAGGATTGGCATTTAGTTCTATGAGATAAGTGACAGGGGATACCGCTCGAACAACCCGATAAGGACCCTGCCATCTCGCGAGAAGTTTTTGTTCCGACGTGGGGCGCATTATTAAAACCTGGTCGTCTGGCTGAAAGATCCGCAACTTACTCCCTCTGTCATAATAATGCTTTTGTATCGTTTGGGCCTGTTCCATATTTTGTCGTACCTCTTCCCATAGCCCTTGTAAATGGGATTTCAAGTTGTGGACATATTCCAACAACGGCCTTCCCTCTCCCTCGGCTTCCTCCTCCCATGTTTCTACAGCCATATCTAAAAGGGAACGGGGTTGCCGTCCGAACACTAGTTCGAATGGGCTATGTCCCGTTGAGGCCTGTTCATGGGTTCTGATAGCGTACAGAACTAAGGGTAATTTTTGGTCCCAATCTCTGCCTGAATCCTTGACTATTTTCTTTAATAGAGATTTGATGGTCCGATTGTAGCGTTCCACCAATCCGTCTGTCTGTGGATGATAAACGGAAGTCTTTATTTGGGAAATGCCCAATGTATTACAAACTTGTTTCATGAGATTCGACATGAATGGGGTCCCTTGGTCAGTGAGTATCTCTCGGGGAAACCCTATTCGAGCGAACACCGTTATCATTGCCTGTGCGACTGTTTTTGTTGTCATACTTGTCAGGGGGACGGCTTCGGGGTACCGGGTAGCATAGTCCACTATAACCAATATATATGTATGACCTTTAGAGGATGGCACTAAGGGTCCAATTAAATCCATCCCCACCCTGCTGAATGGAATGTCTATGATGGGAAGGGATATAAGGGGCGCTTTCTTGGGCCTACCGGGTTCTGTGAGCTGACACCTGGGACATTGGGAGCAATATCTCCTAATGTGTGCAAAAACCCCTGGCCAATAGAACCGTCGGAGGAGATACTCCTCAGTTTTTTCTCTCCCAAAATGTCCCCCCCCCTGGTTGGTTGTGGGCTAGCGTCAGGACTTGATTCCTATAGGATTCAGGTACTATTAACTGATGTTTGCGTTCCCCTGCTCAGGTAGTGGTAACCCTATAGAGGAGATTTCTTTTAACCAGGAAGTAGGGACCCACCTCATCTGTTTCTTCTGTTTTTGCGGAGTTCCAGGCCTGAGTGAGGGAAGGATCTTCTCTCTGTTGGTGATGGAAACTTAGGGGTGCTTCATGTGTCTCTGCTATAAGTCCTTGGGTTTTCTCCTGTTTTGTATGAGCCCGGAACTGTACTCGCTCATCCCGCTTTTCTCGACGTGAAAGTTTTCGGCGGGTTAGAGGACATTCAATGGGGCTTCCCGCAAAAAGAGCCTCAACCCACCACTCCTGGGAAGATTTGGGACTTCGAACATGATCCAGGAGCTCTTGGAAATGGTCATAGTCGGTACCAACGATACATTCCTCAATAAGGTGAGACATAACCTCCATCGGAAGTAAATCCCTAGAGTCTCCCCACTCTAATTCGACTACTTTCAGGGGGTATTGCTCCTTATCGCCGTGAATACAGCAAATATTGACCCATCGACTGGTTTCCCTATCTATAGGGCCTATTAAGTCTTCGCGAACAACGGATTGGCTGCAACCCGAATCGATGAGAGCACATAAGGATCGCCCATAAATTTTTAGGGTTTGCTTAAATTTAATGTCTCCCCCTCCTGTACATAGTACACGTCGCCTGGTCACTCCTATTTCCATAGGTTCACTCCCCTCTATTTTCCGCGGGCACGTGCGAGCTACATGACCCCACTCTCCACAGTTAAAACATTGTGGTCCCTGTAAGGGAGGGCCTTCTCCAAGTCTGCGGGGAACCGGGTCTTCTAGAAGAAATCTCGGTGAGGGTTTGGGATTGGGTAAGACGGGTTTTATGTTGGGTCTGGACTGTATACCCCTCACATCGGTGGATCGATGGTATGCACAGGCTAAATCAATGGCCATCCAACTACCTTTGGATGTTGTCTTATCCAATTTTTTGTAGGAGTAGGTAAAGAATCCAAATATTGTTCGAGGACAATCGTTTGTATGACCTCCTCCCGGCTGTTCCCGATAGGTCCCAACCATTTCAGGGCTAAATCTTTAACACGGAAATAAAAGGTTCGGGGGTCCTCATTCGGTCCCCACTTTACTTTCCGGAATTTAACTCGATAATACTCTGTATCGTGTCCTAACCGTTCTAAGATGCTGTTCTTTATGTCTTTGTAGGGTGTTGTTCCCCCGGGATTCGCTGCTTGATACGAGGCTTGCAAGAGTCCGGTAAGCAAAGGCGCGACGTATTGTCCCCATCTTTCTTCCGGCCATTGGGCAGAAGAAGCGACTCTTTCAAAGTTAGTAAAGAATGATTCCGGGTCTTCTCCCTCCTGATATTTTTGTAACACCGAACTGGGGACATTGGGGTGGACTTTGCTGGCGGCTATTGTCTCTGTTAATTTTTTCATTGCCGATTCGTGTACAAGTTGGTTGTTCGCTAGTATCGTAGCTTGGCTTTTCAAGGCCGACTGTAAGGCCTCCCTGTCCTCTTTCGCCTCTCGTTGGTGAGCTTCCCATACCAACTGCAAGTGGCGTTGGCCTTCCGCTAGTTGTTTAATCATATCCTCTAGGGACGGACTTTCACTCATTGTTTATACCGTTCGGTTGCCCTGGGTTGTACCCAAAAATCCCACTTCTGACACCACTGAGGCAGGCTGAACGGTATAAACACAACGGAGAGAGATTGTGGTGATCAGGTAAGTGTTTTATTTTAAGAGGTTTGGTTTGTTTATTTATTTTCCTTATGTTCACAGGGTTTTAAAGTCTCTAGACGTCGTCTTCTACTCTTCTTATTGGGTTTTACTCTCCTTTCTTCTTTGTTTCTTAGTTTGGCGTTCCCTCTGTCTCCCGGTTGGCTCCAGCGAGGATGTACCGGAAAAGAAGGAAAACGCTACGGTAAGTGGGACGTTTGAATCTGGACTTAGGATTTTTATAACTAAAGGGGAAGGGGGAAAGGGTGGGGTTGTGCTGGTAGTGAGATAGGGCAAGGTGAAATACCAGCCTTAAAAGTGTACGTTTTTGTGATTTAATTGTGCCTAAATATGTGCTCTCCACGATCCCTCCCAGCCCTCCCTTCACTCCTTCCCGGGTCCCTTCCCCAGTGCCCTCTTAATCTGTATATTTCCTTTGGTGTCCCCAAAAAGACCGTACCTTAGCAAGCCACGACCCTCCTGGGTCGTGGCCGGCTCTTGGGTGTCCCGTCAGTTGAGGTTCCCTGTCGACAGTCTCCTTCTCCAGCGCCTCGTCTTCGGTCAGTGTTGCGATGATTCTCCTCTCTTCCTCTGGTCCGGCTCTTTCTCCTCCTGTCTCTCTCCTCACGCCTTCTCGTTCCCCTTTTCCCCGATCGTCTGGCCACACCCCCTCTTCACCGCCGCAGCCTGGAAGCCCTCCGGGGTATCCCCGGCAACCAGGCGACGCGATCCTCCGTCAGAGAGCGTTCCCTCTGCAACGCGGGAACGCGGAAATGACGTGTCAGAACTATCCGACACGTCAGGGACCACCAGCGCCGAGGAAGGGATCGGGACTGCCCGATCACAGTCTTCTTGTGTAATCACCGTGCTTAATTGTAGTCGGGCCTCTTCGTTAAGTGTCGGTAGTGTAATGTCAGCTAGAAAGGAGTCAATCTTAGCCTGATTTATTATGGGGGGGCTGAATATAACGTAGTATAGTAGTCACGGAATGCTTCGTTTATCTCCAATTGTGTAGTTATATTATCTCATTGTGGTGTGATAATCTGGAGAATGGGAGTGGGGGAAGACTCCGCTTTTATTAGGCATGCCAGTAGTGTCCCTGCTTTGTCCCCTTCGCTATGAGCTTGTTCCCTGTATTTAGCATAGTCTATTTTTCGTAGCCTTTTAATGAGTTCTGTATGCTCGGCCCTAGCTTCATGCAGTTGCTGAGCCTTAGAGGGGTGTAGTATCATCTCTTCTTCTAGTGAGTGCAGTCGATTCTCTACCTGTTTTAGCTCCCTTGCTAATACTTTTCGCACTCCTGATGCTGCTCCCATTATTGCCCCCCTTATCACCACCTTGAAGGCTTCCCATTCTACCAATGGGGAGGATGCTGAGCCCGTGTTGTCAGCAAAGAAGTTTGTGATCGTTTGGGACATTTCGTCCCTTAAAATAGCATCTTCTAATATTGATGGTGGTAGACGCCATGTGGGGATCGGTGTAGACCGTCGGCCCCACAGCAATGTAAGCTCTAAAGGGTTATGGTCTGATAATGTTTTCCCTAGATATGTAGCCTGTGATTTCTGTGTTTGCAGTGATGTAGTACATATAACGCAGTCTAGTCTCATGTGTACCTTGTGTGGGTGTGAGTAAAAGGAGTACTCTCTCATACCTACGTTTCTAGTCCGCCAAATGTCTGCTAGTGACCAGCCTTGTAGCCAATTGCGCAATGCGTCTCCCTGTCTCTGTGTTACTACCTGGTAATGAGGGGGTGGTGCGGTCCAATGTGATATCTAGTACTGCGTTAAAGTCTCCGCCTATTATCCATGGGATGTGTGCCCATTGTAGTAGCAACCTCGTCAGGCGCTCCAGAAAAACGTCTTGGCAGTATTTGGGGCATATATACTACCCAATATTATGGGCTTCCCATCTAAATTGCCTCTGATCAGTGTGTATCTGCCCTCATCATCTATCTTAGTCTCCAAAACTTCAAAGGGTACTCCAGCCCGTATCCATACCGCCGCTCCCCTTGCAAACGCAGAGTATGATGTATGAAGGAGTTGTCCCCGCCATTTCTTGCGGAGTTTTGTCGCCTCATGGGTAGTGAGGTGAGTTTCCTGCAAGTAGGCTATGTGTGTTTTTTGGCGATTCAATTGGGCCAGTATTCTATGTCGCTTTTGGATAGATCTCATTTCCCGCACATTCCAGGTGACAACATTGTATTCACGTATCGAAGTCATTCTGAGGTATTAATATGGTCATCACTCTTGCAGCCCAATTTGGCCTCTGCCCCTCTTGATGTAGTATGTATGATGTGTGTGGTGATGTTGAACTTATAAACCAGTAAACAATGCCTCTTATTAAACTTAATACTAGGCAAAGCCTAAAATGACTTTGCCAAACTGTTGTGCAATACAAAACCATTATGATTGCAAACCAACGGAGAAACATATAGGGAGCCTACGCACTGGGGTTATACCAGATGTGCGGTCAGTAGCTCATGCCCGTGGCCAACGGGTTACTTTTTGTATAGCAGGAATCGCGGTGCTCAACCACCCGGGCCCACCATTTAGGAGGGGAGATGTAGTCTCCAAAGAAGATGGGTGCATAGTCTATGTTGAGTTAGTGGGTTTTCCCCTTAGAGGTCTCGTGCTGTCTGTGGGGTGACAGCGGGGAACAACACCAAGCTCCCCTCCGAGTCAGATGCTGCGGTGCTATCCATGGACGAGAGTGCCCCGTGTGGGGAGGCGTTTATTCTCTGTAAAGAGTATGCTGATTGTAATGCATCAGTCTGGCCTTCCAGAACCTGCAACAGCGTCGGGCCAGCTTTTTTCCGTGCCGATTGTGCTCTATTGCGTTTGTCTCTGCGAGGCTGGTGGGGTTGTCTCGGGAGAAGTGTGCCATTATGCTCTCCAGATTCCGAGTGAGGGAAGGTTGCATCCAACCAGTTACATGCCAAGTTTGGTGTTTCAAAGAAGTGCGTTTTCTAATTGAATGTAACTCGCAGTCGGGCCGGGAATAATAGTGCGTATGTTATCCCTTCTGCTCGTAATCTCTTTTTTACAGATTGGAAAGAGGCTCTGCGTTTCTGGACCAATAGTGTGTAGTCAGGATACAGGGAGATTCGGGCATTGTCCACTGTAATGGGGTCTGATTCTCTTTCTGCCTGTAGTATAATGTCACGATCGCTGTGGTTTAGTATCCGGCTATCAATGGGCGTGCTGGTGTTCCTGGTGGAGGTCTCTTACCCGGTATGCGGTGCGCTCTTTCCACTGCAAAGTGTGTTGACAATTGGTCCACTGCTGTCTTTTTTCAGCCAATCTTCTACATATTGCGTGGGGTCTCTTCCCTCCTTTCCTTCTGGGAGACCAATTATTCGGACATTGTTGCGTCGAGATCGTCCTTCTGCAACTTCGACTCATTCCTGCAGAGCTTCTACTTGTTGCTGGAGGTGTTCGATAGCATTTTTGTTTTCCTTGTGGGTCGGGAGGATTTCAGCGACGTTTGATTCAGTTTGTTTCATTCTGTCTGACAACTTCTTCTGGTCGTCTTTCAGGATACTCCATTCTATTGTAATGGAGCCCAGTTTTTTCTCTATCGCTTGTCGCAAGTCTTTGATTTCCTGAAGGATAACATCCAGCTTGTCCGTTTGACTTCCGGATAACGTTGTCAGCATTGGGTCATCAGGGGTCAGCATCTCCATGCCTTCAGGTTGTTTGCCTTTTGTGAGGCCCATTATTGTGTGTCTTTATGACGGGTTTATTCCAGTGAGTCGGTAATTTAGAACACTCAGTTAAGCCCACAGGGGAATTTGTGCAGGTTACGATTTCTTCCCACTCATCTGGAGTTAATTACTGGGTCTTTGCGCAGGGGGGCGTTCAGAGCCTAGGGTAGGCACATACTGATGGCTCTATTCTGTCCAGTTCAGGATCCGGGGCCTTCTTACATGGAAGTGTACGTTTTCAGCTTTCTAGTTCTGTAGTTGTATCTGCGTGTTTAATGTATTTTTCTCTTTTAGGTTTAATTTACACTTAAGTACTCTATGAGCATCTCAGCTTTGCTACTAGACCACTCAGTACATGCCAGGCCCTGATCCTGATGAGTACTCCACCGTTGGGGCCGGTGGGTTCCGCAGGCGCAGCCCCAGCTCCCTCATGCAGGGTAAGCCATCGCTAATCTTCTGGTATCCTCCTCGTCCATCGGGGCACGCCGTTGTGTCTTCGCAGCGTCTCCTCAGCTCCGGGCACAGTGTGAGCACAGCCAGCTCCAAGATCGCCTCTCCCCTCGCCGCCCCATCGTTTGCGCTCTCTGTGATTTCCAACCACAGGAGAAAAGAAGAGGGGTGGGGGGACCCTGGGCCCTGGGCCCAGTCAGGGCACACCACCTCAGCCCACTTTCGTGCACACAGTGGCGGCCCTGGCCGCACCCCTCACTCACCGCAGTGCGACTCCGATCCGGCTGCCGCCTCAATTCTGCCCAGTCACCGTGTCGCAGGCCCGGGCTCTCTGCAGGCTCCAGCAGCATCTCTCCATCCCCAACAGAGCGCTCAATCCGCGCTCTGCAGATGCTCCGATATTTCTTCAGAGCAGCGGATGGCCCGTTGTTTGTCAGCAGCCCCGATTACATACGGATTTATATGATGTGGTGGGCCTGAGACAAGAGCTCCGCGATTAGACAACCACCATCTTAGGCGGTTAGCCACGCCCCCGCTGGCTGGGATTGACTATATTGAGCGTCTGGGCGGTCACCCTCACTCCTCTCTCCTGTTGCTATAGTCCACTCTGGTTTTGCACCACATTCGTCTCTCACACATTCTCACATAATCACATAAGCCTTTGAAGCCAATCAGATGAACAATCAATTGAGCAATCAAAGTTTTCTACATTTATAACAAATATTTTTCTTTTTTGTAGTGATATTTTGCAAGGAAATATACTTGCTTTATTCTGGTGAAAAAAACATAATATTATCTCCCCATATTAACAACCCGTGAATTCACACAGCTGACACTATTTCAAACAATCAGCGGATCGCCACACGCCTTCTATTCAGAAATCAGAGATGCAGTGTGCAACATTATGCTACATGGCAGACAATGCGGGTGTTTGTGAAAATTAAATGAAAACCACCATGACCCATGGAGCCAGAATTATACCCCTTCTCTTATGCCCTACTTCACAAAACTTAAAACACTATTAAGTGAGCAACTACTGTATATAATACAGAAATGTAATCTACTTTAGCAGTGTGGGGATATTTTGGGTTGGCAAAAAAACATAGACCCATATTTATGAAAAATGACGTGCGACATTGTTCTTAACGCGAGCTAACACTATACCATAATGCCATCCGTGTGCCATATTTAAGAAAAGACGCACAATGACACTGAAGAATGGCTAGCATCTCAAAAAAAGATGCTAGCTGGTGACACATGGCGTTAGGGGATATGGCGCTAGTGGGCCAAAAATGATGGTAGGCTGATTAGCGGCAAAATAACTGCCACTAGTCAGCCTAGCGTCATTTTTTGAGGCATATGTAGCCAAAAAATGACTCCTGTCTAAGCACAGACAGGAGTCATTACCACAACCCCAATGCCCATCACAGGGGACCAGTGTCCTCAGGACAAACTCAACATACCCAATGCCAGCCAGGGGGGGCCAATGTAAGGAGCCCTCAGTGGCACACACATACACTTACCTGGGATGGGCTCCCTCCACCTGTAGTGCCCCTGTGGAGTGAGAGTGGTGATGCTAGGTGTTGGGGCGGGCATCTATGTGTCCATTTCATGGTGTTTCCCCATTGGAATGGGCCTACCAGCACTTTAACGCCTAGTCTGGCCAGTCATGAAATAATTATGCTAATCAGGCTAAGCGCCACTATTTAGGTCCGCCTCCTAGATGCGTGTCGTTTCAGCGTCGGGAGTTAAATTTGGCGCTGGAGGCTAGCGTCTTTTTCAGAAAGGGAACACCTACTTTGCATCTCATTGTGCAATGAAACACAAGGTGGGTTGGTGATTCCTAAAAATGGGGTTAACTCCAATATTTTGACACTAGACGGGTCTAGCATCAAAATATAAATATGGAGTTAAGTTAGCGCCACTTTAATGCAAAAAATAAATTATGCTAAGGCGACGCTAACTTTCCTTAAATATGGGCCATAGTATGGTGCGCTTTGTGCTAGCCACTGCAGTGTTTTGCATATCAGAGAATTACAGCACTGCCTGAACCGGACATATAAAAAACTGGAGTAATGCCCTGATGAAGGGCCTGAGAGAGGGCTTGAAACAGGTGCGTTGGTATGGATAGGTTTTGATCTGTTTTTAACAACAATGCTACATGCTGAACGAAAGACATAGATTGAACATTTCGAGTATTTTGAAAGCCAATAATAATGGAGATGAGTGGACTTAAACTGTGGGCTACATATTTATGCACTGTGAAACTATTAGGGTCTAAGGATGCCTCTTCGTTTCATGTTTATTTAAGTTGTATAAGTTTATTTGTCTTTTTCCGATGGCCATCTGTAGGGTAATGTACATACATTCTATGCCACAAAGGGATGGACTAGAAACCATTTGTAACTGGTCAGCTAGACTCTGCCTGGAGTAGATTACTCCCTTGGTTCTTGTAGGGTTGCTCCAAGTGATGAGATGTAAGCTTGTTCTGCCACATGAGAAACTGAATCACATTACACTAGAGAAGAAGGGAAGGGCAAGACTGGCTAATAAATCCACCCAAAATGAACTCAAATACATTGATTAATATATACACTATTGGTAAGTTATTGCGCGGCTGAGTCGTTTATTTCTGCTTCTAATTAGCATCAAAAATAAACTACTAGACCACACGCCACCTTGCCCAGGGGGTACACACATCAGTCAAATTGAACGGCGGAGTTTGGAAGGGGCGAAAAAGAAAGCAACTTGTCAGCCACAGCCACCGGAAGCGTACTGCAGCTGTTTACATGGCATTTGAATAACATGCAATAATTAAAAGAAAACATATTGTGTGAGAGTTCAAAAACATCCTTTCTGCGCCTTCAGCAATCGGAAATACCGCGACACGACCGTCGACGAGGAAGTACGTTAAGAAAGCCGAACCCGTTAGCATATAGAACTGTAATTTCATTTTTCTTATTTTCCTAAATAAAAATGTAATGCCTTCCTGCATTATTTAAATAACACATAATTACGTGTCGCGGCTCGCTTCTTCAGAGGAAATGGCCTGCCCGGGCAACCCTGGGGCCCAAAGGGCCGTGCTTGCGCACACAGTACCAAGAAGCAGGAGTGGAATGTTTAACATTCAGAATTTGTCTACCGCCGATAATTTATTGGAACTCATCTGTAACAAGTCCTGGCACTGATTTATAAGTTGATTTGAAAAATAAATAAAAGTGATAGAAACCTGCATTTGGCTTTAATGATAGACTGTTGCAGCGTGAAAAGTAAGGATATGAAACATTGCGAGGAAATTAGATATTATGCCCTGAAGACAACTGCAGCCACCAGCCCATTAATTATTGGATATTTATTATTAAAAATTTCTGTTCATGAGTGACTGCTGAATTTTTCACTGCTAGAGCTGGTGGCTTCTGACATGAAAGGAGTGTGGGAAACTGGGAGGGTGTGTGTGTGTGTGTGTGTGTGTGTGTGTGTGTGTGTGTGTGTGTGTGTGTGTGTGTGTGTGTGTGTGTGTGTGTGTGTGTGTGTGTGTGTGTGTGTGTGTGTGTGTGTGTGTGTGTGTGTGCGCGCGCATGATCAGATCTGAGTACTCAAAGTGCAGTCACTTACAGTAAAAATACTCAGGGACTCAGCTGGTAATAATAATGAAAGCTGCAGTTGCTTATATGTCTAAGAATATTTCTGATGCAAAAAACTAGGAACGCCCACATTGAAAGCAAAGTAGTGCAACCATTAACCAATATATTAAGCAAGGCATTTTTTACACACACAGTTTTCATTACTTCCAGCTGAAAACCTCATATTTAGTTCTGTTTTGATCAGGAAAAAACATTTAAGCAGCATAAAAGAAGCTGAGCTCACGATTGTGGTACAAGGTAGCTAATCAGTAAAAAAAAAAAAAACTCACTTTATGATCCACTACATTTTTTAGGACATCATACAGACAAAAAGTGCTCAAAATTGATTTTTGTTTACCTTGGAGGGGTGATAAAGTATGGGTGCAATATGCCAGATTCCCAAAACTATTTCAGCATCTCAGTTTTAAATGTGGTATTCACAAGCTGAGGACTAAGAAGATTTTTTGCACATACATGCACATGGCACTAACTTTCCTTCAGGAACTAGAAGTGGGCGTTCCAGTAAATATCCTGTTAAGTGTGTAAACCCCCACAATCTTACATATTTGGGGGTATTTCCCATTCAACTGGGAGGGCATGTGCACAGATAAGGTCACAAAGGAGCAAATTGAAAGGGCCTCTAGAAACCCAATTAAACACCTATTTGAAGAACTTGTGTTTAGAAATCCCGTTACCCTTTATACAATGGTTTTGTTCCTCCCCTCTTCCTTGCTAAACACACAAGCACACACACGCACACATCTTTCAGACATTTACCACCTGCTTAGAATAAACGGTAAATGTCTGTGTTAAACTCAGGGAATAGGGACCTCTCTACAGAAGTCTGGACAATAATAGCAATTTTCCAAGATAAAGTGACAAGCAAACAAGGACTTTCTTAGACCAAGAGGCTTGGATTATGTGTAGGCCCTTTAATATGCCTCAAATACAATAGCCTACTGACATACAAATAGAACAAACCACCAACACAATATTCAAAGCTCCCTGGAATACAGCCTTTTTTTGCTGCTATTAACAACATGAAGTCTATGTGTTTATTTTTAACACTCTACTTAGCATCCTTTGAAAACCATAAATGCAAGAACACATTATACAAACTCCCTCAATGTGTCCTCTCCTATAAATTGAACTCACTTTCAAGATATAAAAAAACACACTTGTCCAATGTCTACTTGCTTGAATTATTCAAATATTGAGAAATCCAATCTACCTCCAAAGAGAATTCATTTGGTATATATTCTGCTCTATCACCTGATAGCTCAGACAAAAATGTATTGCTTTAAACAAGGGCAATACATCTTTTCACCCAGCCTGAAGAGGTGGAGAAATAGTTCAATCAAAATCTCTTCAATCAGCACAATTTAGAATGGCAGTATGCCAATGTTGCCACACAAGGAAAACTCCAGTCAGAAATAAGGTTAAGGAGTTTTATCACAAGCTCAGACTCAAAGCCCTGTGAGAATTCTCAAAGCTAAACTATAAAGATACAGAATCACCATTGGTTGACCAAGGTGATGGAAAAGATTCAAGCGAACTAACATCAAAAGTACTAAACATTCAACAAAAGCAATACAAAACATCAGAAGGATAATCTGATGAATAGAAAAAAAGCACTGAGTCGTTCTTTTAAGCATTAAGGCAATTTAAAAGTCATCTAAGCTTAGCTAGCTAGGGCAAGAAAAACCCTACAGATTAGCAAGTTAGAAGTTAAAATGTAATGGGCTAAACACATATGGACAAAAAGTAAAAAGAAAAGCGACAAAAAGAATTTAGAAAAGTGACATCTGGGGCAAAAGGTGACTATCCAAAGTTGGCAAAAAGCAGGTTAAAAGGGAAGGCATCAGAATGTCAGAAGCTCGTCAAGAGTCTTCTTCTTGGGTCAAGGGAAAGATTTCTAAGTCTGAGCAAAGCACTGTAAAAGAAGGGGTAAGAGTAGAGAGGACTGTACCTCTCAGAGTCCAAGGGATCTAGAATGAAGGGTGCGCTGGACAAGGGTGAGGAGCAGAATGTTGCTAGTTCAACTGGGGAGCACTAAATAAAAGTCCATAGTGCAAGATGAGTCACTCATCCATCCCTCCGCATTACTCGAAAGGTGTAATTGTCCAATGAAAATTAATTTTACAACATGGAACTGGACCATCAAAAAGGATTCCCAATACGGACATGAGAAAGGCATCCAGCTTGGCTCATCCATACAGGTTGAAACAAATATAGACATTTTACTTCCACAGTTCCTGAATGTACTGGGCTCAAGGTTAAATTCCCAGGCTCATAATGTGTACAACAATATGACATCTATTACCAAGCTAGCATTTCATGGGAACTAAGTCTGAAAGTCACGTTAGCAAGAATTACAAAAGATGTTTCTACACAGTCAGCAAACAGGGCCTTGCTGGCCTCACTTAGGCTAAGCAAAGTGAATTAAAACAGCACATTCATTTATATCAAAAAGCCACATATAACATTAAAATTATGATTTCAACAAAAATAAGCTTTGTTAGTGTTCATGTTACAGTAGATTTAAAATGAAATAACTGTTAATACATTGTATTAATTATAGTGCAGAACTATAATCTCGACTCTTGCATGTAAAATGTAAAACATTTCTCTTCAAAAATCTATTGTCATTTTGGTGCAAGCTAATAATTAACATGGTAAAGAATCACACAGAATTGAATTAATTGGTTACACACAAAGTTTTAAGGCTATACCACAACTCTTTATTCAGCAACTACACTGAATGCACCGTAATATAGGTTTTCAGTGCACCACTTTACAGCAGGTCTGTTAGTACTTCAAATAAAACAAGCATTTGCAATGCAACGGGTCTCGCGTTTGCTCGTGTTAGAGCTGATAGCGTTGTAAACTCCTAACCCGACTTTTCACTTGTAATGAAACCTATTGGCAAAAGTGCATTTATGTACGTAACCGGAAAAAGTGCAATGAACTGTGTAACAGGGCCGATATTATGTAAAGCGCTCGACTTCTGCCAAGCGAGATCGCGCTGGGAAAATAGAGAAAAAGTAATCCACGAGCCGGACAGAAAACAGCGAGCCTCGCATGTTTTCTGTACTTGGTCGATGCGCTCGAGGAGGGCTACCTACCGGAAAAGGCATGACGTATGTATGCCTTCCACTAATGAAATCAAGCAGATTCTAACAGGCAAGCCCACAAGCCAATGAAAGACACTGATATGATGTGGACGGGGCTCCGAGCCCTTTTTAATTCCTAAAACGTCTCGCTTAGCGAAACGCATGCGCAAGCGCATGCGACGCAGGCTCAACCCTAAAAAATGCAAAGATTGTCATGTATGTATGATTACTGTGACGTCAGGGGTAGCAATAACATTTCTGCTACATCAGATCTAATCTCATTTGCTGTCGGGCCAGTAGTGAAAGGGACCAGATATGCTACCTTAAAGAATTTCATATGAACTGTATCTCTTTAAGAGAGAACAAAGTCAATTAAACTGTCTATAGTTTTTTTCCCACTCCGTGTTACCTGGGCTTTCTTGAAAAGCAACCAATCAGAGAGAGTATGAACTATAAGCCAATATCACATGGTGTTGGGCAAAAAAAAGTTCTGAAAAGCACTGCAAACAGTGGTTTTCAGCTCGTTTTTGGAGACTCGTTTTTGGGGGCTTTTGACTGTCGATGTCAATTAATGGATGTGAAAACACCTCAAGACATCACAGCAGCCTCAGCAAGCTTTTTTTTAATAAGGAGGAGAATTGGGGCTGGGGTTGGGGCAAAAGTGCCTCTTAGGTGTTTCTTGGAACAAGGCCACGTCCCCTCCAAGGCCCAGCCCCTCCCTCATACAGTGAGATTTTTGTTGAAGTTGGTAGGGCTGCACCACAGTCTTTCCTTCACAGGATCTTCGATTGTTTGAGGCCGCCATCAAACAGAAAAGATCTCAATATGAATAGGAAAAATGTGAAGGCTTAAGTAAGCTGCGCTTCTTTTCCCACTGTCTTCCTTTAAACTGTAGTGCTTTGCTTAACATCCCCACCTTCTCCTCAAGTTCATGCTGCCACCTCTAATTCATGCCTAAGGAGAGAACACTGGAGTGAGAGCCACTGACTTAGGCCTCTGACAAACTAGGGCGATCCGCTGCTGTCTGGTCAAGGTTATTGGAAGTTGGGCTTGCGGTGCCAAAAATGGTTTCAATTCTCTCCCTGGCCAGCTAAAGTGGGGTAGAAGAAAACTAAAATGTCAGATGTTACCTAATGAGCGAAATGAACAAACTAAGGAGCAAAACGTCAAAGTTAACTTGCCCGGCTACTACTGATCATAAACAGTACAAATAATAAATAAAAATACATTCTCTGAACTTAATGACACTGTTTACTAAAAACACTACTCAACATGTCTCCATTTTCAATCCTCGATGACAAAACATGCATTTACTCAAACTGTTGAAATCTGCATTAAAAAAGGTTGTATTTCGATGAGTTTAGAATGTTATATTAGTTGTTTGTTCCTTTAGCTGTTTGTTCTATTTTTTTTATGGCAAAGGACTGCTGAACTGAAAGCAAATTTAAGGCACTGCACAAAATCTGGGCCTTTAATCTTGGCATAAAATTCAAGGTACCCATTGCGATAGGTTAAACGTGTTAAAGCAGGAATTCTATTAAGAGAGGGTCCAGTATTGAAAATTCCACATAGCATCCTTCCTGGCTTCTAATCGGGATCCAGTGGTTCCTAACCTTTTGACTTCTGTGGATCCCCACTTTATCATTACTGGATCCCGGAGACCCCCAATGAATCATTATTAGAATCCAGGGACCCCTCACTGAGTCATTACTTAAAGCTGGGGACCTAATCTGTTAAGAATATTTAATTTTCTAAGCAGTTGCTGCAGACCCCCTGAGGAGGCTTTGCGGACCCCCAGCAGTCCCTGGACCACAGGCTGGGAACCACTGCATTACACCAAATAAATACCTTTGTGAGTTTTGGAAGCTCAGTGGTCCTGTGGATCAAAGCTTCTCAGTGGACCTCATGAACTCTTAACTTCTTAATAACTTTTTAAAGCTGCATTTTCCTGTACGTGTTTAATCACATATTAGTTTTGGAAGCTGTGTCTTCCTGTGGGTTGCACATATGGACACCAATACTCCTAACTATGATATATGGACGTATGACCCTGATGGTTTTGAAAACTGCATCACCCCTTGAGTTGTTAATAGCTTTGGTCATCTTGGAATAGGGCTTCCTGTGAGTCCCACCTGTGGTGCTTTTCAGTGGACCCAACAAACTCCATGTTACATTTTGAAAGCTGGTTATTCCTATGGGTTGTCAATTACCTTGTGGCATTTTTTTCTTTGGATTCATAATTACTTTAGAAGTTTGGAAGCTTCTCCTTCCTCTGTGTTCATAATTATATTTGTGGTTTGAAAGGTGTGCTTACCTGTAAGTCGTATCTACTGAACCACAGTTAACTACCTTGTGATGCACAGACTGTTAGACCTGTCAGCCTTAGATTCCCCCCCCCAAAACCTTTTGCCCTACTCCTCCGTATGTTTCTGATATCAATTATGTTGGCCTTAAAATGCTGTGCACTTTACCTCTGCTAGCCAGTGCTAAAGTGAGTGTGCTCACTACTTAAAAATTGTAACATTGGCTTATCTCCAATTGGCATATTTAGTTTACTTATAAGACCCTAGCAGAGTAGTACATGTACCCATGGCCTGTAAATTAAATGCTACTAGTGTGTCAACGGCACTGAGTGTGCAATCTACTTAAGTAGCCCTTTAAACATGTTTCGGGCCTGCCATGGCAGCATGTGTGTGCAGTTGTGACGTGCCATATCTAACTGGCAAAATTAACTTTTTACCAAGCCCAAACCTTCCATTTAATACATATAGGTCACCCTTAGGGGAGACCTTGAGCAGCCCACAGGGCAGGGCATAATGTATTTAAAAAAATTGGACTTACACTTTTAAGTTTTACATGTCTTGATAATGAAAAATTCTTAAATTGTTTTTCACAATTGCAAGGTCTACCTCTGCCATAGAGGTAACATTGGAGTTACCTTGTTACATTTAATAAGCTGTACCATCTAAATGGGAATAGGTAAACAGTTCCTGTCTGATGTTTTTGGAATTGTAATGAAAAATCCTCCTTTATGGAGAAGTCGGATTTTTAAAGACAATTTTGAAAATGACACTTTTAGAAAGTTTGTATTTTCCTGCCTTAGCCATTTAGTGCCTGCAGCCTGTCTCTTGGTCACATGATTGGGTGTAGTTGGCAGCTGGAGTTTGCATATTGCTCCTGGACAGCCACACCCAAAAGAGAGGTTAGATGTGCCTCGATGGGCAATCACTGGCAGGATGCGAGGGCAGAGTTAGGTACAGTCCCACTTACATATGAATAGGCTGTGTCCTCCTTCCACACAAAGGATTGCATACCACCTGTAGATAGTCTGGCACCAGAGCAGTGGAGGTAGGAAAGCTGTACACTTCAAAGAGAAACCTCTAGAAGCTTCTCCCACTTCAGAGAAGGCACCAGGTATAACTTTTGGACTTCAGACACAAACGCCTCAGTACACTTGTGGATCTGTGGAAAACTCTGCGAGGAAGAAGTACTGCTGTGCTGCAGAAAAGGACTGCCACTATGCTATCTGCTGCCCTGAAGGACTGCTGCCTGCTGTGCTGACTTGCTGCTATCATTCCAGGGTGAAAAGGACTGGACCTACAACATGAACCCAGGACAACCAGAGTGACTCCAAGGGCTTGAATCTGTATCTGGACTTTGCAACTGTAAGTCGTGCCCTGCAAAGTGCTGCCAGCCCAGTCCTGGACCCTTGGTAGTGGGCATGACCGTGCTCTGCTAGTCCATCTGTGGATCTTGCATGATGCAAGACCGAACAGAGCCAACACATCACCATTACTGTAAGGACCCTTGCATTGCAAGGATTCCCCAACAACCTCGCAGCCGCATTGGATCAGCCACTGCGCAACGCAGGACCTCTCAGCCCAAACCTTTATTCAATGGCAGCCTTGATGGTGGCAAAGGACCTCGCATAGCAAGCCACACAGTCTGTTTGCAACCAGTCAGTATGCGATGCAGCGTCGATGTAGGACTCCGCATTGAAAACTTCCATTATCAACAGCCTACTCGGTGACAATGCAGGACCATGCATCACAGCTCCCTGGAACTGACGCATTGCTTCGGCTGCATAACACACCCTTGACGTGGGACCACACAACGTTGCACAAATAGGATTTACGGTCCTCTTGTTGAGCAGGCCTAACTGGGCCACAGTAGCTGGCCCATGCTCCATCATGATTGGCCTGAACTTGTGACTTTGTCCCAGTCCGGTGTGACCAGATATCCACAGTTGGTGCTTTGTGGAGCTGTGTGCTTTTTGGTGTATTTAAATCTTGCATATCTCGGGTTCTACTGATTGGATTTTTTGTCATTTTGGCCTTATTCTATATATTCACATTTTCTCCATTGCTCTAATCTTGTGTGGGATTATTTTTGTGGTGTGTTTCTACTGTGTTACTGTTTGAAGTGTTGCACAAATACTTTTTACATTGCCTGTGAGCTAAGCCTGACTGTTCTGTGCCAAGCTACCCGAGGGTTGAGCACAGGATCATTTATGGTTTGCTTGTGACTTCACCCTGACAAGAATTGTGGTTCCTGCCTGAGTAAGGCTGTCCCCTCTCCCCTCAACCAGCACTCTTCCGGTGAGTTGCACTTATGCAAGTTCTAGGTGGACCCCATAGCCTCTTAAATTGTAATTTGTAATTGTAATTTGGATTTGTAGAGCACATAAAACCAAAAAGGCATCAAAGCGCCATCACCAACAAGATCTAGCGGGGGGCAAGCATAAGCATTAGTTTTGTGAGAATAACCACGTTTTCACGTGCCTATGAAACACAGAATAAGAATTAAGACTTACAATCTGTGATGGGAGCGTGTTCCATAACCTGGCCGCTGCCACCACAAATGTGCAATCTTCCCATCTAGCTTTCCAGAACCTAGGGACAATCACCTTCCTCTGCACTGCAGATATTAGCTGTCTACTTGGTAAATTCTAGTTGAAGGCAGTTCTCAGATAGCTGGAGCCCTGCTGATGAAGAGCCTTTTAAACCAAGCAAAGGGCTTTGAAAATCACCCGCTTCCTCACTGGTAACCAAGGGAGTGTCTACAATCCATCCCTCACCAAGAGATGTTTTGGAACACCCTAGACCAGCTGAGTAGTAGCATTTTGGATGACCTGGATTTTATTGAAAGAATACTGGTTGGCGTTTAAATACAGAGCATTACAGTAGCCAAGGTGAGATGTAATAAGCGCAATGACCACATTGAATCTGAACTCCCCGGGTAGGAAGGGAAAAATCTCCTTCTAGATCTTAATAATCCAGAAGCAGGACTCACCGTTCTGTTGACCTGAGAATCAAAGGTCAAAGTATTATCAAAAATCACCCCAAGATTTCTAGTGGAGGTCACCGGAGTGGGTAACTGGCCACATGTTTCAGGCCACCAAAGCTCAGTCCACACATTCTCCGCCCCAAAGACCATAATTTCTGTCTTCTCTGCATTCATTTTAAGCCATTTCTTCCTCATCCAAGTACTGACTTCAGCCAAACAGGATCTTAACTTGTCCGCCTCCAAAGCACGGTCATCTGATATGGAGACAATATTTCGTTTTTCATCCACGTAGGACAACAACCGAAACCTGAAGGATCACACCAGTTTCACCAAAGAGGCCACACAAAGATTGAACAAGGTAGGACTCTGGGAGGACCTCTGTGGAACACCAAAAGGAAGCTGGAAAGATTTAGTCATGTAGGTCCCACAGCTCACTGTTTGGATCTTACTCACCAATAAGGATTCTAGAAGGTTTAATGCTGAATCCCTCAGTCCAAACTGTCACAATCTTTGTACCAAACGAGAAGGAGATATTATGTTGAAGGCAGCGGATAAATCTAGCATAACCAGAATGGCCGTAACTCCCTGATCCACTTGGTGGCGAATAGAGTCTGTCACTACAATCAATGCTAATTCAGTGCTGTGGTTATTCCTGAAGCCATTCTGAGAGGGATCCAAAAGCTCATGATCTATAAGAAACTGAGCTAATTCCTGATTTATGTGCTTCTGAAGACTTTTTGCCAGAGTAGGCAAGAGGAAAATAGGGCAAAGATTTTTTTTAAACTGCAAAGTCCCCATTAGGTTTCTTTTTGAGGGGGTAACAATAGTCTCTTGCCAGCACTGGGAGACCACTCCTGACTCTGGGACCTGAATCTAGACCTTCAAGAATGCCGTAGTTAAATCCTGTGCTAGTTGCAACACCCTGGGAGGACAAGGATCGTCTGGAGAGCCAGGTGTAGTTTGTGCCCGAAGAGTTTTAATTTTGGCAAAGGGAATGGGAGAGAAAGTGGACAATATGCCAATAATGGTCTCCCAGCGGAATCACATTCTACAGGTTGAAAATCTTGTTGGTCCTCAATCTCCCTAAATTCCAAGAAGATCTTCATAATCCTATCCCTGAAAAATGTGGCAACTCTATTGCAGAAAGCTTGAGAGTTCTCCAACACCTGTTGAACTGGAGGAGACATGAGATCTCTTACAACCTTAAACATTTCCTTTGAGACGTTAATAGCGGATCTTATATTGTCAGTAAAATATGTCAATATAGCCTCTTTTAAGGCACTTTTGCATTTTGAATTGCTTCTTTATATTTCTTCCTTTCCTCTGAAATAAGCACCATCCTCCACCTCTGATCCTGCGTCTGACATTACCGTTGGAGGTCTTTAGGTTCCTTTGAGAAACACAGGGCTGAGGCTTTCTGCCGGAGATTGGTTTTGCTTTTAGGTTTACATCTTTTTATTGATTTTGATACTGAAGAATAATAACACAAAAATATCTTACCTACATCCACTGGCTTATGAGGAACAATGGGTGATGAAAGATAGGAACTAAGAAGAATAGACAAAGAAAAGGAATAGTAAAGTGGAGAGGGAACTACCCATCAAATTGAGTTGAAGGCCTTCAGGGTATAGATGGAGCTTGCTATTTGGTCAGAAACAGACAATGGGTGCAGTAACAGTGCTAGTGGGGGATCAACTGACAGTTTGGTATGGTGGTGTGAGGTGGAGGACACGCAAATAAGCTGGGAAAGATAATTCTGGAAATTTCTGGGACAGGAATCTCAAACAAGGTCCCCAAGTCTTGTCAAATTCAGGCATTTTTTTCTCTACTGAGGCCATTAGCTTCTCCAAGCTAAGAAGATCCCAGATTCTGTATAGCCAGTTTAGGTGAGTAGGTATTTTGGCAGTACCCCAGCTTGTCAGCAGAACCTGTTTGGCAATGCACAGAGCCAGAGTGATGGCTCTCCCTCGAGTGGGCTTCAAAGGGTACGTCAAGGCACTCAGTGGTCCAGCAGAATGTAACTCGGGAATCTAGGGAGTTCAGTGTCATACATTTGGTCAATAGAGGTAATTACTTCAGCCCAGTGCGTTTGCACCTTCGGGCACTGCCAAAGAAGTTGAGTCCAGGTCCCCTCAAGGCCAGATCCCTTGCAGCACAGTAGGTCTCAATCCCTCTTCCACTGAGCTGTTCGTGCAGGTGTATAGAACCAATAGTGGACTATTTTGAAGAGTGTTTCTTTGCCTGAAGTGCTACGTGCAGAAGAATGAGCTTGTTTTTAAATGTTGGACCATTCTTTAGTCCGATGCTGCGTCAACAATTTGACATGGGTCTGTGGGGTGATGAGAAGGGCACAAATGTCAGAGAGTGAGATGCTTATCGGTATTTCTAGTGAGAATCCATTTCTTAAATGGCAATGAAAGATAGTTAGTGCGGGGCCAAATGGAGGGCTGGGTACCCCAGTGACGTAGAGCTAGGTACTGTCAGTAAGAGGTGGATGGGATGTTATAATGTTGCTGAATTCTGGAAAAGCTCAATAGCCCCATGTGGCCATAGAAGGCACCTATTCTTTTGCAGTTTGCCTGTTTCCATTGTAGGTAGCTAGAACCCTGACATGCTGGAGGAAACTCTGGATTGCCAACAAATGTGATTTGTGGGGAGATGCGTGTGAGCATCCTTTTTGGGATCTGAACCCTGTCCCAGGTCCCCTGTATAGCTCTAAGAACCGGCAAGATATACACTCCAGGTGGTCAGCAGTGTGTGGGCAGCCAAGGCACCTTCCAAATGTGGACTGACTGGTCGATGAAGCACCAGTGCTTCTCTAAAAGAGGCCTGCTCCATTCTATTATGTACTGAAGTTCTGCAGCCTGGTAATAATGCATAAGATTGGGAATCCCACAGATGCCCTCTGCTGAGGATAAGTATGCCTGCTTTTTGGCTATGCGCAATTTCTTTCCTGCCCAGATGTCATTTTCTATTAGGTGTTGTAATATGTTCAGAACATGTGGAGGGGTTTGTAAAGGTGAGGCCTGCATAACTAGAATCTTAGGCAGAAGAGTCATCTTAATAGCTGCCAGGCACCCAAGCCAGGAAAGTGTATAGTTTTTCCAGGTCTGGAAGTCAAATCTCACTTTCGACAGAAGGGCGCCACAGTTACTTTCCACTGTCTGCATTGCTGTGGCATTGGTTTTGCTTTTAATGGGAGCTACCAAGTCAATAGCTGTTAACACCCATTTGTTGAGATCCTCTGCTGTTGATCCCTGACCGCTTAAACCTATTGTCGGAGACTTACTAAGTTTCCTATCAGCTCATTCCTGGAGATTTTACTCCACTTTCTATAAGTGGTGAATTTGCCCTGTATGGACTCCTCTGCCTTATCACTGTACATTCTACACCTCACCACACAGTGATCAGTTAAGCTCAGAGGAAGACCATCTTCTACTGCCAGAGCCGCATGATTAGTAAAAATCCCGTCCAACATATGTCTGGCTATGTAAGTCATAGAATCAACCCACTGAAAGAAGCCAAAACTATATACCTGTGATGCATAAGTAATGTTCATGACTAGATGAAGGGTAGGTGTATCCTCAACACTTAAAAGACAGTCCTTTCCTTCCTTTTCCCTCCTCTACACACTAAATTGCATCCCACTAACCTTACTTGACTACTCCTAACTCTTCTCCTATTGTACTGACCACCAATTCACCCTCTAGTCCCTCTACTATCCTCTCCGCTCTCACCTCACTGTAAACAACTTGCACCACTTAATTTCTCCTTTGCCACTAGGATACATTCACCTCTCTCCAAGAGTAATCTCTTACACATGCTTTCTTCTCCATCTTTTTTTCTGCTTCCTCATATAACCCACCCTTCCTCCCTACCCCCTCACATTATCACATGCAACCATCTAAGCCACTCTGCATCTCCCTCATCCTATCCACCTCTTCCTGTCCTTCCTATCATCCTCCCTCCCCCATCCAAGCAAAAAAATTATCCACACACTATACACACACACAAATATAACATGAGTGAGCAATAAAGAGATAAAAATAAATCCAGAATCACTGCACTTCAACTAGAACAGAAGAAATTCATCAATCTGCACAGCAAAATTTGTGTCCAGTGACTCACAGGATATACAAATCCTGTTTGATCTATCTTTTCTTCACAAAGTTACTCTTAACATCCTACCAAACCGCACGCCCTCTCCACTGTCTACTCTTTCCCCTTACCTCCTGGGTTCCCCTCTGCTCCGATCCCCTCCTCCCTTCTTAACACCAGCCCCCCTCACCACATCCAGATCTGTTCCATCAAAGCTACAAAACCTTTAACTACTCCACCTTCTTCTGCTTCCTTATTAGATTTCTCCATCTGCTCATCTGACAATCCTCTTCCTGCTACAACTCGCTAACCCCATACCTTACCCCAGTAATGTTCAGTCCCACTCTAGTGCCACCATGTCAGTGCCTGCAGGATTACTCCTTCCTCCTTTCCCCATCAACTTCCCTACTGACTGCTACTTTCATTTTTTTTTCTTACCCCTTCCACTCCCTCACTTCTTAGCTTCTCAATGACATGACAATATCCTATTTCTCATTGCCATCACGATATCCCACTCTCATGTCTACTGCCTGAATTGAGCTCCTCAGCACACCAACCCTCATCAGCCAGCATAAAAAGGCTGTGCCAACTCAACTTCTCTGCTTCTCACCCCAACTCTATCTAATTCTTTCTTTGTCCTCTGCCATCCTTGCTGTCCAAAACCATACACCTTAGAGCCCACTTACTACCTACTCCCACACTAACGAACCCTACCCTTTAGCTCTGCCTGCACTTGCTAACTGCTAATTGATTTACTCATCGAGCAGAAAGAAATCCATTCCTCCTTTTTAACTTTCACCTTTTCAGCCTTCTACCATCTAACTTTACACCTCGCCTCTAACTCCGCTTCATTTTCTGTGCCATTGCACCCGCTCCATTTTATGACTCTTACTCTCCCCATACATCACTGATCACTTGACTATTAATGCCTGCTTAATTATCAAGGATGGATAATACGTCTTAAATCCGATTTGATACCAGACCAGTTCTTTGTTACCGAAGCATGACCTGAAGATGAGGATTCACTAGTACTGCATATACAATCCCCTCTAGATATCAAACCATTAAACAAAACTTAGTAGAAAACAGAAGAATCTGCTGCCACCCTAAAAGAATCAGCACCTTTCAATATGTTATCTAGACAGTCGACAGATCAATGTTAGTCTATGGTCACTCGCACCTACAATCTTGTGCATATCTCTGCGGATCAACAGACCACCACTAAACAACAGACTTTTCACAGGTGCCTCACTTGATACAGTCGCTGACAACTCTGTAAGCCACCCTGAACTCTGCATCCTCTATGACAGACATCTAGTTCGAATAAATGTCTGTCCCTCAGCCAACAACCATCGGGACAAACCTAAAGCACTTAACATTTTTTGTCACTTGGTCTACACACACAGTCTGACACATCTTTGCCAAGCATCAACTCAACACAAATACATTGATACTACCTATCATCTGTAGTAACCAGCATCTCACCTCCTTTAACATCAAGCTTCCCACAAGCACAAACTCTACACTAATGACGTCAGCGAACTACACACAGTGGAACAAATCCATCCTCTCAGCACTTGATATGCACATCTGAAAGATTCTATAGCGGGAACTAATAACATAAGTCAATAAGCTGTAGAAGTGGTTCTCTAAAGCATTCGACAAACTCATTCTCTCAAAATATCCAAACACTACACACACAAATATAACATGACTGAGAAATAAAGGGATAGATATAAATCCAGAATCAATGCACCTCAACTTGAACAGAAGAAATTCAGCAATCTGCACAGTAAAATCTAAAATCTGTGTCCAATGACTCACAGGATATACTAATCCTTCTTTAAAAAGACACAAAGACTATATTACACTAAACAGTCTAACACCAAATGCCCAACAGTGTACTCTATTGGATCTTCAATGAATTTCACAGCCTGGAGTATACCACTGCAAAGATTCCCTAGTTTCAAGCTTACAGTAATATCACAGGCCAACTAGTGCAAAGTTAATATCCCAGAACTACACCTTGGTAACAAGACGTCCACTTCCAAACAAACTGAGACTAAGAATATGACTACACCATCAGACAGACATTGGATGCTTCCTTAACTTTCCAACTTCTATGATTTGGTCAAGGACAGTTGAACTTTGGGAGCACCAGGGCCGGCTTTAGGGTGGTGCGGCCGGTGGGGGTGCACTAATTGCTGACCTGGAGGGGGGCACGGTCCTCGCGGTTGGGGGAGACAGCAGGGTGCTGGGTTTAGGAAGAACTTACGATTTAACCTACGATTTAAAATCACCTGCTGCAAAGTTCTGTGTGTGTCAAGCTTTCAGGCAGCAATTAAAATGTTGTGATAACTCTTATGATTAATGTTCCCGCTAGAGAGAGAGATCAGAGTTTTGTCCAGTGGCAGTTTTGACTTGCCATAAAGCAGCGCAGAGGGTTAATATGCCTGCTGCAAAGAACAGATCTGTATTTCATGTGTATAACTGAGTATATTAGTAAAGCCAGCCTTTACCAGTGCTTTAAAACAAATGAAAAGTATGTAAGAGAGGGACTATGGAGCAATGAAGGCCACTTTTGCTGGGAGGGAGAGAGGGTATGTGAGGAGGTGGTTATGGGGAACAGAGCAAAAAAGATTGTTCCACCAGGCGCCATCAGCAGTAAAGCCAGCCCTGGGTGCACCATTACTACCATACTCTGCAAAAAATCTTTAAGAACATCCTTCTGTCAATGACAGTTATAATCCTAGTTATGACCATCTGGCACCTTACCCTTAACCCCCAAGATAATTTGTATACCAAGCACTCCTCGAGAAGAACAATTTCGACTGGCCAACTGCAGACCAATCTCCTACTTCCCCGTTTCCTCTCTTTGATAGATCGAACATTATCTTTCTACCCAATTACATCATCTCATTTAAACATCAACTTAGGCATATCAAAAGGATCAATCTTTGCTCCATTTCTCTTAGATGCTCACCTCGGACCACTAACAGACCCCTAATTAGTAAATCTTACATGCTATAACTAGATTTTGACAGTCAGATCATCTTAAAACAAGAAAACTAAAAGAGAATTTGATACCTTAGGAATAAACAACTGACTCTGGGTCATGGACCAAAGGGTGTGAAAACATCTTCAACTTGACGTGCCCGAAACAGAAATCCTGCCATTGTAATTATTACCCTAAGACAGTAGAGTCCAGGGGTGTATGTACCACCAGTGATGTTGGCAGAAGTGAGAAACCAATGTGTGCTGATGAACTCCAGCCTTCTCCTCGTCTTCTAAATAATTTAAAAAAAATTACTCTACACTATACGCACTCTACAGCAAATGTTCTAGCATCTATAATTCAAATAGCAGCTTCATGATAACATCTCCTTCGTCCTGACGCATCTTGACTTTACAGGCATTCTGTAACTTCTATTTCTATGGCAGTGATTCAAAGGATACAGAACTCTACAGCAAGGCAACTTCTTTACATCTATCGCTCTTTGGCCCTCTATGCACTTCACTGGTTCCATCACCAGATGTTCAGTTTTTAAGACTGTATCACTCACAGTTAAGTTAGGCACACATATAGTCTTAGAAGAGACTTCTGTGCTCTGGATGGCACTCCAGCAGGACACCCCTTCTAACAAAAAAAAACAGATAGTGAAATGTTCCTTTTCTATATAAGAAGCACAGCTCTGGAACTCTATTTTGGAAAAGAGAAGAAACTTTGAAAATCACTTGAAATTCAGGAATTCAGTCAAGATCTGACTCTTCTCAAGTTGATTTCAGCACAAGCAGACTGAATCAAATAATGCTACTAGGATGGCATGAATAATATGGAACTCAGGAAGATACTCTCCTGAAACTGAAACCGATGATTCACGGATGGTATAAACAGTAACATGTATAATTATCTATCACTGTTTTGCTACACTCTCGTATAACCGCACCAGAACAGCAGACTAACATTCACACACAACAGCAAAACCCTTCTGTCAAAGACCGCATTTCAATCACATATTTTTCTCCACTAAAAATGTGCAGTGTGTGTGCCACTGATGGGTAATCAGGAATAGTGAACGATGAGATTCTCACTGTTTTTAATCATGTGAAAATAATACATAATAAAGGAATTGTAGCTATGCTTAAACATTTTTAGCAGCTATTCTATGTCCTGTGGTTTTATTGGGGGCTTAAAAGCGACTGCGGTTACTTGTGAAACTGACTCATATACCATAAGTGAAACAACTAATAGGCTTAGGCATTACACTGGTCATTCTCTCGGTGGTAGATGGAGAAGCCTATGATAAAGCATGGTACTTCTTGACCCCTATTACCAGTGACCCATACATAATCACTGCCAGTATTTCCCATTAACGGGGGTTCAATTATTCTGAGGGCAATGTAATAACTGGGATTAGGAGTTTTGAGGGTATAACAGGTGAAATCAGGCACTGTGCCAATTTCCCCAAATTTCCCCACCAATCCCACCTGAAGACTTTTTCTCCTTGAAGTGGGTGAAAGCACTAGGTAGAGTACTATTTATCAGTGGTCTTCCAGGTAAACTCTTAATTTCAATGGGCCATGTAAGTCCTCTTACTAGGCTCATCAGAATTAATGGATGTTAGGAGCCAAAGACTCAGCAATAGCAGAAGCAAGTTCCCAAAGCTCTTTCTCAGCATACACCAGAAGACAATTTCCCTCCGCAGTGTGTGAGAATCAACGGAAAGGGGATGTGGCAAAGGAGTAACTCTGAAGCCTGCAAGTAGGGTGCTCGTCCCAGAACCTGCAGGCTAAAAACATACAACATACTGGGTTATACTGGATTAACTTTACTAATATTACAATCTTCAATTTTTCTTTTCACATTTGAATACCCTGTCCCTAGAAACTTTGAGGTGCTAGCTTCTCTTCCATGAGGAAGCTTATTATAATTGGCCATAAAATAGTCTCTTACAATTGAATAGTACCATCAGTTCTCTAAGTTCAAGGTCACTCTTCAATTAACAGAAGTATTTTACTCATTTGAGAATTGTCTTTTTTTAGTCTTTGAGCATAGTCTTAAAAACTTCCGCACATTGAATCGAGTTTCTCAGGCGCTTATGTAGTAAGGAGTTTTCTTCCTTGACAGTCTTAGATTTTTCTCACCTTTGAAATATCTTGTGATACCAGACTTGTGTTTCTAATTCAAAACGAAAACTTTTCTGCCACTTACAGATTTTTCAGAAAATGGGCAATATCCCGAACAGGTGCACATTTGAAAATGAAAATGTTTGGAGAAAAAAACAATGAGGAATTTTGTCAAGTTGTTCTTTCGAAGAGCAGGAGAGATGCGAGTGCTCTTCACGGATAACAGTTAGAGTGCACCAGCTGAATCGCACACAGGCATGTAAGCTCCTCCACTGAGGCTCACACTGGAAACCAAATGAGATGAAGTGCATTGTATATATATTTTTTTTGATACCGAGCACCGTCTTGCAGTTCTGTGGCACACACAGCTGAACTCTTCACCAAACAATGTTTGATTTCAATCTTTTTGTAAGTGAACTGCGAATCCTTTGAGGCTATTTTCTGATAGAAGTCAATCTAGATCTCTTTCTCAGTCTAGCTGACCCACAGTAACCACTGAACTCTGCCTCTGGTATTATATTAACAGAGGGTTTCACCTCCTGTGTAACTCACAACACAAGAATGTGTGCATATAGTCACGACATAGGAAACCACTCTCCAAGTGAACATTCATCCGGTTAACACAATTGTTTTAAATTTATGAGATGAAGGGGAGGACTTGTGGTGCTCTGTAAGTGCCCTTGTTGTGAAGGGGTAACTTTGTGGTACGACTTTATACTACAGGTGTGGGTGTTACTTCATGGCATGCGTGTACTCTACTACTGGCAAAGATGTAACTTCACAGCATAAGTGTACATTGCCTGCAACATACAAGAAATATCATTAGCCCATTCAAATCAATAGAAAGGCTGAAAAATATGGTTCTAATATTTGGTAAATAAAAAAGTATGGGTTTTGTAGTCTAACTAAACATACTCTGGGTCAGACAAAGGCTGTCTGACTTATACTCTAAGAAGATGAGAAGATCTGCAAAGCCCTCTGGGAAATATGACAAAAATGAATAATGTGGGTGTCAAAGTTGTACCTGTCAGATTGCCTGGAACTGTCAGTGCTCACCTGCCAATTCCAGTTTTCATGTTTATTGGAGTCAACTTCGAAAAGGACAGGGGCTGCACAATCCTTCAGGACACAGGCAGCCGCAGAGCAACAATGGATGTTTGTTCCTCAAGATGAGGATAGTGATGCTAGGGTTTGGTACCTTTTAGAGGCAACATTACTAAAAAAACCTTTGAGTCAAAAGTATGGAAATAGTAGCGAGCATTCAATCCCAGGCCTTATTGGCAAGAGAGCTGAAGCTTTCAACTTAATTGGACTCTTCTTATCTCGCAGTATGGTTGGAATTGATTTGTTTCAGTGATTTGCTAGATTATATTCATAAAGAGGAGTCTGTCTTCAGGCAAAAAGTAAATTTATGAATGCTGTTGAGGAATCAACAGAAACTTAAAACTAGGATGCAGACTATTTGAGAGAGGTTCTCCTAATTTTGTTTCTTACTTTTCTTGAATAATGAGCGTCCGGGCTGATTTTGCACACCTTTGGGCAAGAGACAGTGCTTAATGCTCATTTTCACCTAACCATATTTCTGAATTAACACTGCAAGAATAACAATGAATGTTGCATGCTGAAATGACGGGCAGCTCATAACCATCACTAACCACCAATTTTCTGCTATACTGGAGGCAAAATGAGATCATTTTATTTTAGAATAGGAATAAACAAGGTATTATACAAATAATACTTCAATTCAAAGAAGAAGGTACCAAATAAAGTTTGGGATTGAACTAAAGGCATTAGAAAAATTCACAGGACCTACTTCATAGCTTCTTCCCCGGTGGCGGTCTAGATCATTGCGACCCTTATTATGAGGTGATATATAACCCTGGTATTGCAAGTAGCTTTGGATTACTGGACATTCAAAATGTTTTTATATGTAGAGTTTGCCAGGTAAAACTAGTGAAATATGCAAAGGCATAAGAAGTAAGAAAGACAGAATTTCTCATGTAGCCAGAGGCCATAATACACAAAGTGCTTTTGTGTGTCCCCAGGGCACTTTGGTATTACTGAGGGAGGTGAAGAAGCTTGTGCGGCCCCTTCTGTTATAGTGATAGCGCTGGCGCATTTGTTGTGCCTGCACTATCTTGAAATTAAATTCTCTTATTTGCATGGGGGGAGTGGCCTCATGCAAATGAGGAGTCTTTTTGCCTTTGCACCCACCACATATTACGGGCATGGGCCCAAAGGCACTGTCAGTGTGCCCCCTGAAGGCAGTCTTCTGGAGGGGAAAAAGGTGGTCCCATGGACTCCCCTGCAAGCGGGTGCAGTCACTCAAAATGCAAAATGATGGGGCCCATGCCAGAATGTGATAAGGTGCTCCTGAGTCGCCCTATTTGCATTTAGCTGAATGGGGGCCCTCTTTACATTTAAGGCCCCCCTAACATTACCAGGCCCTACTGAAGTGTTAGGAGACTCTGAGCCACAGGGGTTGTAGGAGCCATTGTCACGCCCCTGGTATAAAGCTCTGTCTACTTCAACAGCAGCAAAGCTTCTTGTGGACAGAGCTTTGACAGACAGATCTCTGTACAGTGATAGGTTACAATGCATGCATTTAATTGCAACTTCCTTTTAAAATAAATCGCTTGTAGACATACTGCGCACCTTTCAATAAGTTATGTCTTTAATTCAAGTAAGTTCCACAATTAAACTGATTGCCATTGAAAACATAACCATTCAGTTTGTACCAACCTAAATGAAGCCAGTACTTAAACGACGCTGTTTATATAAATGTGCAGACAATTATTTACAATAAAATATATAGTCATATTCATGTGTAACGTAAAAATAAATTTGTTCCATCATAACCGATGACCCGTTTTCATTAAAAAAAAAGTTCACCGCAATCTTTTGTAGCTTCTCCCACGCAATGGAGTGCAAGGAAAGACAATTTGGAATACAATTAAAAAATTAAGATTTTTTTGTTTTAATATCCAATAGTAACACTGCCAGAGAATGGTTGCAGGTTTCAAGGAGTGGAATGTTCTGTGTGTTTATCTAGCTCCCTTTTGCCGTTTTGAAAAGTGCACGCAAGTTCCTGTGTTGGTGAAAAAGATGACCGTCGTTTCAAAAATGCTAATACATTTCCAATTCCAAAGAGTGCGCCTTCGTTTGCTTTGGTTTCACTATTTTTTCCTCTACATGAGCAATGCGTAGAAAATCGATCAAAAAATGTAATTGTTATGTAAATGTCAGAATCGATTCGATGAAGACCACATCCTACACTGTTTCTGAGAACGTCCTTGACTTTCTTTCTGTGCGTTTGTACCACAGTCCAGTCAATGATGGCAGCTTCATTTTATCCATATTCTTGCTATAAACATTTAGAAATATACCCAGCAGAACCAATAAACCGGCCCACAGGTACCTGCAAAGAAGAAAAAAGAATTAAGAATGATCATACAGTTGATTCGCGCAAAGTGTATAGCCAGCTGATAGAATGACATAATTCTATTTTAAAGTAAATGTTTAGAACAAACAGAACAAAGCCAATGGGCCCCTTCCTGCCTGTTTTGGAGTGAATTACTAAATTAAAGTGACACTATCCCCTTTGCCCCAACAGATGCACACAGCCTGTGGGATGATTTGTGGGTGGGATGACAGGGTATGGTGGGTGCAGTATATGTCATACCCCTTCCTGTATTTAAGTTAGGGATGACAAGATTTCTGTCTTTTTGAGTGCACAGGTGCCAGATAAACATTTGACCTAACTTTGGAAACTCTTTTTGGTGGATACTTTATTTAACTGCATATTCTTCACCTTAAGAAAAGTGCCCAGTGCCAAACTGGATGTGGTTTGTCGACTGCAATTGCTCCAGTGCACAGGTTGGTGGCGCCTTTGATCTCTGTGAAAGCCTCAAACAGCCCCAGAAGTGATGATATGGAGCCACCTTTAGAACCTACCACCATAAGCTGAAGTTAATTTTTTGACTTGCGCTCATCCGTGCCATTTCTGTCAATGCCTCAAATTGATGTTTGGTCTCTGCAAAAGCCTCAAGCAGCCCAAGTGATGATCAGGAGCTGCCTTCAAGTGCCACCACTGTAAGGTGATATTAATTTTTGTCTTGTGCTCTTCTGAGCCCTGAGACTTGGATCAATCATAACACTCTGGAGAGGACAGTGTCCCCAAACTAACTTGAGACCTTTGTAACACAGATGAGTTGAGTCAATTCAAATAGGAGGATGGGGAGTGGACAGGAATCTGCACTTAAGAGTATCCACCAGAAACAGTTTAACATATAGTAAGTAACTTGTTTGACTGATGGGTACTTCCAGCCACATATTATTCACCTTTAGAAAATAAATCTAAGGAGAACCTCCCAAATGGTATAGGGAGGGGACTCATACCAAAAAGTTCTGCAGAATCAAGAGGAGAAGAAAGGTCCTCTGCCATCTTGAATTTCAAGGCAGTGGTGTCCATGTCAACAAATGCAGGGATGCTCATGCAGCAGCCTGGCAATGTATAGGACAGGAAATTCCCTTGCCAGTACCATCAAGGTCATTTTGGCACAGGCAGAAGTAGCTCGTAGGACCTCAGGGTTTCCATCCTGGCCAGGGCATAGCACACCTTAAGTACAGGACAATCCACCTGGATAGGGTGCGTTTCTGAGCAGGTCCTTGTGTCCAGCTTCCCTGAGACAGGTCTCCTAACCAGTTGCCACAGACCGCTCACCCTCACAAGTTGCTTGACGCCCTCTGATCGTTGTCCTCCCTGCTGCCCTCCACTGTATTTCTGTATTCTGCCACTTCTGCTCGCTTCCTTCGTGACCTCTGTATTTCAGTTTTTTGCCATTCCTGCTCGTTCTTCACCTTTTTCTCTTGATTTCTGACTCTTCTTGCTGCTCCCTTCCCACCTGCTTCCCGGTTTTTCACCTCCTGCTGTTTTGCGCCACCCAGTGCCCCGCCCTCCCCAGGACCTACTTAATGGCGGCTGCAGCAAGCCCATCTGTGCCTGCACCGTACCTAGAGGCAGGAACCCTGGCCCTCCCGCCACCCACTGATACACCAACAAGGAGCCTCTGGCCCTGAAACCTGGACACCACAAACGAAACTGCAGCTCCTCTGTCCTTTGAGCAACCGAAGGACCCTTCAGCTGTCGACGCTGCTGTTTCTCTTGCAACACTTGACCGCCAGCCCACACAGGAACCCGCGCCGAACCCGCCCGAAGACCACGAACAACCCAGAACCGCTACAATGCATCCTGCTCAACTCCTCATCCCTCTGCAAACATGCTACAGAAAGCTGGGACACCATCACCTCCCGTGCCCCCAACATGGCCTTCATCACCTAAACCTGGCTCAACCCATACCTGAACCCTGACTTAGCCACCGCAACTCCCGACACCTACAAGATGATACACCAAGACCACACCAACAAGGTGCTGGCATCGCCATCACCTTCAAGGACACCCCCGATACATCTCCACCAATGACAACCGTACATCTCTCATAGAGCACCTCAACTTCAAGCTTCAAACCGACGCCAAGACAACAATCAGAGGCACTCTCGTATACAGACCTCGGGACCTCGACCAGCCTTCTGCGACACCATCCCCAACATGATCATCCTCTAGCCATCGACTCCAAGCACTACATCCGACTCGGCGACCTCAATTTCCACATCGACATTCTCAACAACGCCAACTCCACCACTCTCCTGGAGATCATGAGCAACATGGGGCTCACCCAACTGGTCACCGAACCTATGCACAAAGCCAGACACACACTCAACCACATCTTCACCTCCTACGACAGAGTCAAATTCAGTCACATCACGGAACTCATGTGGTCTGACCACACTATTGTCCACTTCACCATCTCTGGCGCACAGCATACCATCACCATGTACCACAACCCCAACCACTGCAGCTCGGACAAGGTAACAGAAACACAGTGGACACGGGACCTAGGCACCTCCCAACCCAAGGCCTCATTGGACCTATAACAGGCCGTCCAGAACTCCTCCATCTGCATCGCCTAATGCGCTGACAGTCACCTGCTGAAGCCAGCCAGAACCAACAAAACCTCAGGCCGAGCCAGCTGGCACACCCCAGTGCTCGGAACCACCAAGCACAGCTGCTATTGACTTGAGAAGCGATTGCGATCCACCAGAAACACTTCTGACAGAGCTGCCAACAAAGCAAACCTTAGCAACTACCACCGGCAAAGTAAGGAAGCCAAGAGAGCAGACATCAAAGCCCGCATCAACACAGCAACCAACCGCATGAAAGAACTATTCAGAATAGTCAAAGAATACTCCAACCTGACATCCACAGAGAACACTATCCACCCTTCTCAAGAACTCTGCGACACCCTCTCGGACTGATTTCACAGCAAGCTCACCACCATCTACAACAACTTCGACCCCCAACCTACAATCCTCAGCAGCCTCGACCACGCATTGTACACCAGCTGGACAATCACCACATGGACACCGCTCATCACACAATCCACCTCGGCCATCATGCCATCCATCCACTCCAGAACACGCACTGATCTGTGCCCCCACCACCTATTCAACTTCGGAACGAATCACATCAGCACAGAACTCACCAGCATCCTCAAGACCTCCATCACCATAGCAGTCTTCCCAGACAAATGGAAACAGGCAGAAATAAGACCTCCTCCTAAAGAAACCATCCACCGGCCCTGCTGACCCTTTGAAAACTATCTACCGATCTCTCTGCTCCCCTACCTTGCCAAAGTACTCGAGAAGGACATCAATCAACAGCTCACCAAATAACTGGAACAGAACAACCTGCTTGACAGCTCCCAATCAGGATTCTGTGGCAATCACAGCACTGAGACCACACTCATCGCAGCCACAGACGACATCTGAACACTCCTCGAACGCGGGGAGACCACTGCCAAGATTATCCTTGATGCCTCAGCTGCATTTGACACTGTATCCCACCACACCCTCATCAACAGACTCCACAACATCGTCATACAAGGGAATGTCCTCAAATGGATAGCCTCCTTCCAGGCAGGACGTACTCAGAGCATTCAACTACCTCCCTTCACCTCTAAAGCCAAGAAAATCATATGAGGCGTACCCCAAGGATCATCCCTCAGCCCCAGTTTGTTAAACACGTACATGATCCCCCCGATCCCAAGGTATCAACATAAATTCCTACCAGATGATGCTCAGCTTATCCTCTCGCTCATTGAAGACCACTCACCACTAGAACACACTTCTGCAACGCCATGACCAACGTAAACTGGATGACAGCAAACTGCCTCAAACTTAACTCGGACAAAACAGAAGTACTGATCTTTGGGAGAAACACATCCATATGGGACAACAGATGGTGACCAGTCGATCTCAGACCAACTCCCTTGCCAAAAGGCCACGCACACAACCTTGACGTCATCCTTGACATCGAACTGACCATGATGCAACAAATCAACGAAGTCGCCTCCTCGCGCTTCCACACCCTCTGCATGCTCTGCAGAATCTTCAGCTGGATCCCAGTCGACAACAGACACAGGCCCTAGTCATCAGCCACCTCGACTATGGTAATGCACTCTACGCCGGCATCTCCACCAAACTCCTCAAAATACTCCAGACCATAGAGAACGCAGCAGCCAGACTTATCCTCCACCTCTCTAAATGAGCCACATCACCCCCACCACAAGGAAAACTCCAGTGGCTCCCCATTCAGAACAGATGCAAGTTCATGATCCGCATGCATGCTTACAAGGCCTTACACGATAAAGGACTGGCTTACATCACCCACTGACTGAGTTTCCACCAACCTGCCAGACACCTGCGCTCCTCTTCACTAGCCCTGACAAACCTCCCTGAGTCCATCGCATCCAGATCAGGGGACGCTCCTCCCACATCGCCGCCATGGCTTGGAACGACTTGCCCCTCCACCTCAAACAGCACCCTCCCTTGCAGACGTCAGAAAGAAACTCAAGACTTGGCACTTTAAAGGTGACCTTACACCCCAGTGTCCAGATAAACCCCAGAGGTGACAGTGCTATGCTCTACAAATGCAGACAAATTTGTTGCGTGTAGGCTCCAGTGTGAACCTAGACACAACATATTCTAGGCAACTACACTTTATAAATACCCATTCATAAACACATACATGCATACAAGGTCAGGGACACATTGGAGGACATGATGGAGTGTTTTTAATTACCATTTAACTAGTCATATATTTATCAATGAAACAGTGTTAAAAATATTTTTGGGGAGAGAAACAGAAAAGTTCCTTGTCAGAACCTGTTAAGGGGTGGGGCACAGGGCAGACCGGGGCAACTGGGCATCAACCATTGTGGCTGAGGACATTTAGCACTAAAGTCTCCAGGCCCTTCCGACTATGGTTCTGTAAACTGGGTCAAGTACAACCATTTTCACACCAGACTCTCAGACTAGTGAGAGCAAGCAGTCACAGCCTTCTCGGGAAGGCAGTGTGCGTGCCCGAACTCAGGACTCCGCAATCAATCGACAGACACAATCATTTCAATTTTTAGTCCAGTGCATGTCTTTTAAGAAAGTTCTTTTTAATCATACAGCAGTATTAAGTACTCCACAGTCCAACTTGGAATACAGGGCAGTGATCCTGGGCATGACTCTCCCTTGTGGTGCTACACCTACTGAGTTCCCATGCGCTAATCCCACAGATTTGACCACATGGTGGCTGTTTCCCCCAAAAGTCAGGCAAAAACATGGTCTCCGATGTGGTCTCATTTTCCCTCACAAGTCAAATGGGCACTTAGTTCATGGTTTCTTTCAGCCCTTACCACTGACGGTGTAACAGGCATGCAGTATTCTCGTCCTTGCTCCTCTGAAGAGGAACTGATGGCCCTGCCAAACTCCAACCTGTAGGGGCCTTGGAGGATGAAGATAGTCCCAGCAGAAGAAGGACGATGCAGTCTCGCTTGGGCAAATGTAGTAACCACAGCAGATGCTGCTATGACTTTTCTGGTAGGAGGCCTCAGTCCCAATTGGGCCAATGCAGTAACCACAACAAATATAGCCCTGCTCAGTCTCAAAGGCAGCTGAAGAGCGATCGGGTCAAAACAGTAACCAGGGCATAGGCAAACCAAATAGGCTGATAGGAAGTTGCAGCCCCAATTGGGTCGATGTAGTAACCAAGAAAGAAGCAGCCCAACAGGGCCGACAGGCGCAGATGCTTGAAGTGGTTCCACCAGGAACCAGTTGTGAGAGATCGGGGTGACCCTTTGCAACAGCTTGCTCTCCGGTTATCTCCTCTCTGATGTGCCTCGGTCCCTAGGACATGCTGTACCTCTTTCCTCCTGGACAGCCTCTCATTCTGCAGGGCAAAGCAAACTCTTCTGTCTCGCAGCATGCAGACAGTTTTGCAGGATCTTCAGGCAGATCCTCATCTCCTCCAGCAGAAAGTGCAGACTTCAGGTGATGCCCTCAAACCTCTGGAAAACTGGCTGGTAGTCAGACAGCAGCCCTTGTCATGTAGCAGTCCTTCGATTATGCTGTGGCACATTCCCTTTCCTTGTTATGAAGGACTTGGAGCTGGAACACAGTGTGGTATTTTTGGTCAATTTTTATATTCAATTTCTAAACAGGGGCTGCAGGTCCACTGTCTCAAACTTCAGAGCAGTTCTGGGTGATTCTCTTCCAAAGTGTCCTTCTCATGCTGCTCTTCTGCCACAGCCTTTGAGTAGATGATGCTTTTTGCAGACCACAGCACTTGGGGCAATTACCAGACTTGAGCACTCACAACATAAACACACTGAAGTGTGAGTTTCTGTAATTGGCTGCCATCAGCCTCTCTGAAGTGGCAATCAAGGATATGCAAAAGTGTAGGCCTGACCTAAAAACGTCCTCACCTAGGACAACAGATACTGCTTTTCAACCCCTCACCCTACCATCAAGAAAATGGCAGTGCTTAGTGAGAATTATTCAGCAGCCCTTGCTATCAAATGTCCGCATGAAATTTCGAAAAGTAGTCCTGTCCCCATTCTCCTCACTTCGGTGTGGATTTCCCTTCTTCAGACACAGAACTACACACAATATACTCATTGTTGGGGAAGCTGTCCTCATGCCCCATCTTGTATCTTGCCAAGCCAAGAGCATCCAAAATGGATAATACTGCCATCAGTACTAAGGCTCACTAACATACAAAGTACTACAACTGCAAATGAGCTACATGGGCACAACACACAAACTCAGCATACTGACAGGATGCCACAGAGTGATTTGCATTCCTATTATATCAAAACTTTACAAGAGAGAGGCCTGTGGGCCACACTCTAACATAAATCAAAAGATCAGGTCACACTATCAGTTTCAATTACACTATATGCTTCCACCACAGCTTTATACCCAAGACAAGGACAAGTATTTTCTTCAATATGAGGGAATGTTTGGTACACCCCTCCAGGTTATGGGACAGGCCCAGGAACTCACATAGTCAGGGACAGGCCTAGGCATCTATGCAAATGTTTAGCTGCTTAGACATTCCTGCCCAAACATCCATCAAGAAACAGGGTGAACTGAGACCTCTGTATTAATGAAGAGATTTTGCTGCAAAATAATTTGATTGTATAGCACTCCTAACACATATTGCACCATTCATATTCACAATTAATGTTTTTGCTAATTCTATCTATGGATTACTTCTCATTCAATCTATACACTTTGTAGATAATACATTGATTGATTTCCCCATAATCGGCAGAGAAATTAAGAAGCAGGTAGAGGAGGGCGGAGAACCTATTACCACACTACGATGATCTATGCTTGACTGTATTGAAACATCTTCAAATTACGTAATCTCTTGTCTTCCCTGCTGAGGCTTTTCGACTCAAACTTTTGAGGTTCTAGCTTTACGTGAACAGAAATTATGAAATAGAAGCAATTAATTCCTCTGTACCTCTTTTCCTCCTCTTTGACGAAGTGAACTGTAAGGAAGTCTTAATTGCCTCAACTTGTGCAAACATATGGACTTTCACTCAATACATCACAAACAATCTAGAAGGTGTCAGTAAGAGGTCTCTAACTTAATATTCAGTAGCTCCTTCCAAGTGAGTTAGAGTTCCTGCCACTGCTCGGGTCTCTCTATAGGCATTTTGGCTAGTAATAATTATGTTGCCACACAAGTCAAGTGTCTTAGTTGTAGCTTAACACAGTCTCTGGGGTTAGTTAACTAAGCAATTACAGCCTCTTCTCAAGTGCTTGTAAGGAGCAACAAAGACTGGTCCACAGAGGATGCTAGGGTACTGCTTCACCAACACATCTCCTCACCAATTACATACTCCACATGTTACAAGAAAACAATCTGACCAGAGCACATTTACGTGTCACAGCTGTAAGATGTCTGAAGTGCAGCAGGGCTACACTACACATGTCTTGGGACATTCAGAGTAGTACTTCCCTCATACAGGGACACTCCAGAGGTGAAGGGAGTCATCTAAAATAGATTTAGTAGGGCCTTTCCATCATTTAGCTTCCCCCCCCATCAGAAGCCTAGATAAAATGGGGATCGGATCAAGGAGGGAAGAACAGTCCGCTTCCATCCTTACCCCAGCTTCTAACTGAGCAGAAGCTCAAGACAATCTGAAGCTGTTAATTACAAGAGCTACTGCTCGTTCCTCCTTCCACTAAGAGATACTTTCTGCAAAGTGGGAGCTATGGAACCACAGGCATGTGTAAACATAGTTTACGGTTTGGTGGGCGGGCTGCCACTAGGTCATGAGCTAATTTCAGTGTAGGTTGCTATGTATGTGCTCTGAGTTTGTGTGGATGCATGTTGATTAGTGGCCCTGGCAGTGGCTAATAACAGTGGCCATCCTTAACTTATTGTGTGCACTCTGGAAAGAACTGCGGCTAGCCCTGGTATAATAATGGACTGGCATAATAAGTGTCTAGGGAAATGGGAAGCAATCTTGACATCTTGGTGAACTCTTAACATAACTGTGGCTTCCCTCATAACAGTGGCTCATTCAAGGCATATTGTGATATTTCTGGTCTTTCTGGGCAACATGCTGACTGTCCCTGCCAAAGCGCAGCCCAGAAGCGACATGTTTGCAGGCTTTTTAGGTGAAGTGCTCCTATCACTGCATTAATACTCACCCATCAGAGACGTATCGGGTGGCATATTTGAGGGCATATTGGCTATCTCATCATTACAGAGGCCATTTAGTAAGATATATTAGTGGCCCATCAGTAACATATTTGTGGGCAATCTCGTTGAAATGTTGACTAAACCGACATCAGAGCTCTGGCTAGCACTGATCTGTACCAAACACTTGCAGAGACATCCAGCAGTCACCTAGAGTTAGTGTGTTTTGAATTAGGTTTTACCGATAAAAAGATTAGCTGATCTCATTAACATACTACCTGGTGGATTCAGCTAAGCTGTGGTTGACCAGCGTCACCACTGTTACATTGAATACTTTATTTTTTTTTCGGGATGCACTGGAGAAAGTGCTACATAAATTCCCTACAAAGCAGACCCAGAATCCATGTAGACCAGTATCATGTCAGTATCGTAGTGGCAAGCAGCTGTATCTTGCACTATAACACTGGATATTTCCAGATAATCTGCCTCTTGCAGGTGCGGTGCCGAGACGGCCACAAAAGGGAGATGGAGAATCTTTAGTAAAAATCCGTTAACTTCCAGGACGCTTCAGCATTATGGCTCTAGATCACCAAAAATCATCTTCATATTCAAGAGTCTCATAGCAAATCGGTCCTTTTGTCTGATACTGTCTTATTCTGAGGTTGCAGCGCTTTTGCATTGCTTCCAGTGACATTCACATTTTAACAGTCAACACATTTGGAGAATTAAGGTCTAGGTGACTAATATCTTTTACTTTGTACGTACTATGTATGTGTCATTTCTATAGCTAAAAAGCGAGTTTGTTTTAGAGTAATGACCAACACTATGGACATCGAATATCCAGCATACTATGCAAATGTTTAGAGGCCTCCAAGCTGGACGTCATCGCACGAGGGCAGTTGGTACTGAAAACAACACAGTAGGAAAGAAGCATAAGCAACTACAGAGAAAGGTGACAGGCCCATGCATAATCTCTTGCACTAAAGGTTTGAATGGTTCTGCACTTTTACAACCCTACAAAAGTCGAAAGGAAATCCAGACGCCCCCCAACAAAAAATCGCCCCCGTGCAATAATGTAAACTTCTGCTTACACCAATGAAGTAGAAAAGATTGAAAGCGATACGAAATCCTACACAAAAAGGTAGAATATTTCCACTCAGGTACTGTCCAGTCTTCGTACAACGCTGCAGTTGCCAATATAAGGTAGCGCTTTTGGGGAGTCATTTTCCCGATCCTTTTAGAGGAAGCGCACATTTCCTTACAGATCGTATTGTGGCATGTGGCTTGTGTTTCAGAGATGCAGAAGACAGTCCAGTGGATGGGTGACAGAAAAAACGACTTGTCAAAGTAGCAGAGAATATCCAGGTGATGAGAGTGGAAGACAGGACAGCAGGTGAGAGGAAGGACAACCAAAGTAGAACAGCGAGCAAAAGCCGAAGTGATGTATTAAAGACTGTCCCATTCATATGGGTTAGAGAAACAGCTGCGGGGATGACAGGACGAAACTGCTCGTGAAAAAGAAGGAAACATTCCACAAAGTGAGAGTAAAAGTGTTACGACTCTGTCGTCCCATTTATAGGGGGCGCTGTAAGGGGACTGTCGGAAGCCTGGGAATCACCTTAAACACTTATCTAGAGTCTCTTACTGACTCCTGTTTGTTTCTCTTTTCTCCATGGTACACTTGTGTAGAACTACATTTGCTTCCTGGGACTGCAAATCCCATAATGCACAGCCTGGTAGTCAAGAAAGCCCGGATTCTGTTTCCCATTGTTTTCTATGGGAGAAGTCCAGTTGCTCCTTTTCACCGGATCCTCTACTCCAGGGCTTGCAAGTGTCTGAAACTACACACACCTGAGACCTCTCCTGTGCAGCCCAGCTTGGAACTGCTTATAAGCATCCATTTCCTCACGATCCCTGTCGGGCATTGGAGTTCGATTCCTTTGTGTTACAGACCCCTTGTCGGATGGTGTTCCAGTTTTGTTCCTGTGGTGTTCCCGCTTGATCCTGTTTCCTGTTTCTCTGCCCTGTTCCTGATTGTTCCAGCCAGACTCTGCCCCCTATCTCTTAGCCTTGTACCTGTTTGTTTCTTCCAGAGCCTGCTCCCTGTTTCTCTGCCCTGCTCCTGCCTTGTTTCAGCCTGAACCTGCTCTCTGTTTCCCAGTCCTGTTTTCTACTCATTCCTACTCCCTGTATTCCAGTCCTGTTCCAGCCAGAGCCTGCTCTCAGTTTCCCAGTCCTATCTCTGTTTTTTCCAGCCAGAAGTTTGCCCCCTGTTTTTAAGTCCTAGTCCTGCCTTTACTTCAGCCTGAGCCTGTTCCCAGTTCTTGCCTCTGCCTCTTTGTTTGTTCCCTTCTGTTTCTTCTTGGTTCTTTGTGTCTGGTAAGTGTTCTATCAGTCTTCACCAGTGTATAAGTGTCCTCCTTTGTACTGGGATTGGCTCCTGGTTTCCAGGAGGCAATTCCAGCCGCCATCCTTGTCTAGTGTTATACGTTGTCTTTCGTGCCTAACAGTGACAGTGTGCTATTGCTGTTTTCTCAGGAATCGCCACTGTGTTTCCAGCTGGACCCACAAGAGCGTGTCCTGTGTATGTAAGTACTATCCTTGTTTGTGCTCTAGGGTCCAGAGACAGTATCACTTCTGCTGCCTCATTTCTATGGGGCTGGCAGGGTGACTATCTGTAAGAACAAACTGCACAGAGGCATTGAGATTCCCTGTCACTGTGGGAGGTTCTGTGCCTTACTCTGTGTACAACCCCAGCATGTTTGTCCACTAGTAATCCATTTCCTATTTGTTCACACATGGGTTGCTCTGCTTTTACTTTCCTGTTTCCTGTGTCTATCCATAGCTGTCCTTTCCGTGTATGCCTTTAGCTGCTCTTCTGCCCCAGTACACTACCTCTTTAGGATATTCGGTGACCTCAAGGGGTGTCCCAACCAGAGTCCTGATCAGACCCGCCCAAAACTGTGACAAAAAGACTTTCCAGTCAGCGGCAGTTGCAGAAGGGAAGAGGAGGAGAAGACCACCGATGAATCAGAGCAAGAAAGAGAAAAACATCTGCAAGCAAAAGGGTATGAATATAAGAGAGACAGCCCCAGAAACGTGAGTAAGAGGGTCCGGGAAATAATCACCTGGAAACATCCCAGGGTAGCATAACCGGAGACATCTCATAATGGTACAGTGACAACCCCAGCAATGAAAGGGAAACTGACACACGGATATCAGAGCAAGAGACAGCATAGGTGTGGTAGGCATCCTGTGAGTAAGAACTAGAGACACCACCCTGGGATGGGATTGGAATTCAAGGCCTGCTACAACTGCTTTAAAAGTGAAGCATGAGGTTTTAGATTTTCGTATTAAGGCAGTGATTAGGTTCGTTTGGTGGGAGGGTCAACAGAGAGCTAAACCTTTCCAACTTTGTTAATGAAGAAGGATGAGAATTATTCACATTTGTCTTTGGAGGAATGGGAGATGCCTATAAGCGTCTGCATTGTGGATTATTTTACAATTACAAATACGCTTTTGGCTGGGTTTTTTTCTACATCATTGCTTTTATGAATGCAGCGTTGGCTTTAATGATGAGTTTCTTGTATTCATTTTTTTCCTGA